>NC_053434.1:18347249-18947249 GCF_007990345.1 Gossypium hirsutum | reverse complement strand
GCGCAATTCATTTATAGTTTCCACGAGCTAGCGGAGAGATCGATTGGACATATATAGTTGAGGCTTAAATAATTTATAATTAAGTTTCAGCTTTTCGCCTATTAATTATAAACTTATTTAATCATGAATTCATTCCACTATAGTATCATGAATAATTTCTCCCCAATCACATACCATTATGAAAACAACTACTCAGTGCTCATCCAATGACCTTGCCATAAATGTGTTACCCTTATAGCGTATCCTTAATCTTTTTGGGATAGTATTAGTTCTCCTAATATGATCTTATTTTATCTCATGATAAACATTACATCGTCCTTCATGAAAAGTCAATCACTATTAAATAGTGATCAAGCCATCCATCACAAAAACGGACGACCCATGGCCACGTTTACTTTTCATCAACCATGTAATGCCAATGAGATTATATCATTTACCCCATGTTTTGGGCTATGAATTCCACTGTTGTGAATGACGCTACATACTACAGAAGTCGTACACCCAACGCATCAACTTTTTATTCCTTATCTATTTGAACTCAGACTTTTACTTACATTAAAGTGTACGAGTCACACATACATAGTCCGTCCTCTACTCAGGATTTAAGTATGTTGCACTATGGACATCACAAGTGAATAAATCCATAAACGGATTCAAGATCTTTGCTTAGGTCTTGTCTAATGTACTGTTAGTCCAATCATTCACATCTATGTTTTTATCTTTTGGGAGTCATCCGCTTCAATGCCTAAGACAAGACATCTCCCCAATTGGAATTGATAGATGACATATTAGACTTTCAATCGGTTTGCTAATTTTCGATTAGACTAAGGACATGTTTAGGTTCGTCTACTAATACAAGCTGTCTTTTTGTATTACCATCTGACCACATAATACCTCTTAGTATTAGTTAAACATTTAGACAACTAATGAGCAACATTTTCTTTTATTTTGCTTTGTATGAAAAAACCATGTGAGGACAATAATATAAAGTATATTAGTCGTAATCAATGAATTTGTTTTATTAACCAAACTGTTCGAAAAAATTATAAGTGTATATTAATGAAAATACTACACTTAGACACTAGATCCAACACAAGGTACATCTCAAACACTTATCTAGTATTTTACATTATGATTTAGCGTTGACTTGGCAAAGACACAGAGGCCCTTTTAAAGTTCTAAAGCGGGTAAGCCAAGGGACTTACAAACAAGACTTACCGACAATACTTAAGGTTAACTTGGTGTTCTATGTGGGTGTGCCAAAGCCTATTTGTGAGGATCAATGGGATCCTGATCGAGGCAAGTCAAAATGGAGGCAAGTAAGAGTGATGAGCTCTTACGATCGAGATGTACAAAAGAGAAATATAGTTCGAGTTAAGCGACAATAGAGACATAAGTTAGGGCAAATGTTTCGAGGGGAAAACTACTCGACAGAGAGACTAGTTGGGAATCAACCAAGGTATTGAGGCAGTTCCGAGACGAGTTAAACCAATGTAATTCCAAGAACACGATGAGTGCGTTATGAGAATCGATGGGGGAGGAAAATCCTAAAGGATAAAGATGAATAGAGTTCAAATCACATAGGACTCTATCTTGTAGATAGGCATTAATCTCAACCGTTGATGTAAGTCAATATGTACTGTTGGATCTAGGGGAGCTCAACTATAAATAGAGACCTTCCCCCTAATTTGTAATCATTTTATTGTACTTCATTTTTCATTCTTGAGTTAAAGAATATATTTGTGAGCATTTACTCAAACAACTTGTATGCATTACTTTCTTGTGGCTTTTCAATTCTTTTGTTGCTCATTCGCTTTAATTACTTCCGCTATAATTCGGTGAGAATTTCCGTGAGATTTCTCATCTTTCAAGAGTTAGGTTGACTTACATAGATTTGAAACAAAAAAAAATCGCCTAAGGTCGCACTGTTTGTCAAACTAAAGTTCTATCCCTATGATACTAGAAGGTGCTCTTAATCACTCTATTATGCATACACCCAAATACATACTCAAGTCATTAACTTTCTGAAACCCAAGTTATCAACAATTGAAACAAAAATGGTTGGATCAATATTCGTTGAGAAGAAAACTATAATTTTATAATTTTCTTCACATTAACCTCATGATCATAGTATTTTTTGAAATCCTAGAACACCTCTATTCACATACTCTACTTGTGTAACATCTACCTCACAGAACAACACCAAATCATCAATATAAAATAAACGACCCCACCCCTCAACAACCTAAAGGGTTTCCACCACGCTTAATAATAGTGCCATCAATCAAATGGCCCGGTCTCTTCATCACATTCACATACAAATATGGTGATAGATGTCACCTTTAATTTAATTATCTTCCCTCCGATGTAACAAGCGACCGTGAAAATAGCATATTTCGATCCCATGATACAATCAAATTTTTTATTTCCGCCAACAACTTTTCTTGGTCAAGAATCGTTTCCACTCCCACACGTAATTCATTATCAAGCGCAGCTAGATTACGGGTGGGTATTTATATTTATTGAAAGCAATGTGAACCTATCGTTGAACTGGAAATCTTTTTACATCACTTAACCTACTTAACGCGTCTCATCCAATATCAGAGCTGGGGAAAGATAACTTTTTTATTTTAATTTTGTAGATAAGATTACAATCATTGCCTATCCAACATAAATTAATTGATCATCTTTATTTTCGATTATGGCATTTTCTAAATCACATCAACTATACGTCTATGATTATATTATCAAAACTGTTACATGGCAAATGATTTTTCTTAAATTCTTCTTCTTATGAGATCGATTTTTTTACTGTTTTTATTCTTAACTTATGCAAAATAATATAAAAAAATTACATTCTTTTTACAAAATAATATTGGAAAAATTATAATTTTTAGAAACTTTGAGGCATATTCTCGATTGGTAAAAGTGGAGAGTTGAACTATAAAATTATGGTTTTATAATCTACTTCATGAGATCTTTACAATGGTATATCATATGTTCAAAATGGTTGAGTGATGAATGAGAAATTGATGCTCAAAGTAAGCTACTTTTGTATATTTGTTGAGAAAAAGAAAAGCTTAGATCCCACATTGGTTAAATACTAAGTGTGAGGTGTGTATATATATGAGAATCCACTTAAAAAGTTATTGAATATTTAAGCTTGAAACCTTGCCTTGTGCGTAGAGAGAGTGTAAATCCAAGTTGGGGTGCACTTGCATGACATGGACAACACAAAATGTTTGGATCAGTTGGGCTTATAAATATTTTAGCCCAACATGAAATTTATTTTTCTCAGCAAACCACAACAAATTTATTTCACTCTCAAAATTCTTCTCTTTTTCCTCTCCATATTTTCCAATGTTTTGGTGATAGAAGAAGACAAGGTTTGTTCGTTGATCACTGCAAAATTGCTATTGCTTCGATCATCTTGTTGTTATATCCAAAGAGACAGTCGACCAACGTTTCTCCAAGTACCATAAGAGCGGCCAAATCTATTTTAAGGAAACTGTGTAAAACAAGCATCAACATCTAGTAAAACTCAATTCTTTTATTCTATTTCTGGTTTTCATAATCTTATTTATTTAATTGATTTTTTATCTGATATTTTAAATATAAGTATATATTTTATTTTATTTTATTTTATTTTATATATAAATATTTGTTTATTTATATTTATATTTGTTCTCTAATGTGTTTTGTCCAACAAATAATAAATATATTTTTTTAATTAAATAAATCTAAAAAATCCCACATGGTGATATTTAGACACTATTGGTAATGCAAAGGGTTGTTGGTAGGTGGGTATATCTTGCATTAGTTAAATACAGGCTATTGACAGGGTTTATATAACCTTACTTTTTACTTTAATTGAGAAATTGGGCTATAGGCCTAACACACGTGCTGTCATCGGCCCGTGTCCATGGTAACACAGGTCTTTACTTCTACAAAATAATTTCTTCAAAACAATTTTTTTCCTTTTCTTTATTCTTTTGCCCTTACATATTTACTATTTTATCCTTTTGTTACTAGTATAAATAGAGGAATGTTTTTCTCAGTTTTTACACAGAAAGCAAACACAGCAATCAAATAACTCTTTTCTCCTCCTCGCTTCTTTTTCCATTTCCTTTTAAAAATTCTGTCATTTTTTTCCTAAATTACATTAGAGGAAATTCTGTCTAAGAATTTGGGTTTTAAACGGAAGCAACTATGACCCCTCCAAACTTTCCTGTGAATTGATCCTGGTGTGATTTCCCTTAGAAGAACAATACCGATTGTGTTCCACCTTCCTTATTTGGGTGTATGGATATTGAAGCACCATGTTAACCTTGAGGAACGACGTCCTTGCATGATTACACTAATCAAGGCGAATTTGTTTCTAAGGCGATGATTTTTTTCACGGCGCAAGAAATCTTGATTTCTTAATTTTTTTTGTTTATTTTTCTCAATCAATGGTAATAAATTTGGTTTTACAATAGTATATTTTCCAACAAAGAACAATGAATGTTAAAACTTCAATTTAATCAATTCAATCAAAATCACATTTAATTTTTATATAAATTATTTATAAATCTATGTTATATTTAATAAAATTTTTACCCACAATGTGAATGTACCATAATCTAATATATATTTTAATACACAAATATCAATGCTTTTTATTCAATTAGAGGTTTTTATGAATTATAAATACAGAGAAAGTCATGTATAATTCTTAAATACAAGTATAACATTTGTAAATATTATTATATAAAATTGTTATACCATGTATCATTTTCATTCATATCACTTCATTTCATTTAATTATTTTTTAGAAAAATTATTTAGATGCATCTAAGTAATGATTAAATAATATAAAAAGAGTTTGAGATTTTTAAAGAATATATATATATATTTAAAAGAATATTGATTATATAATCCTTTCTCTTATATCTAATAATTTCTTTTCTGGTAGATCCTTCTCTTATAATTTTATTCAAAATTTTATTCAAACCAATAACACACTGTATTAATTAAATCATACTGTAAATTAAATATTTAATGACTTGCGTGACTTAATTTTTCATTTGCATTCAAATCTTGAATTAAAACATGTAAGTATCTTTTATGAATTTCAAAATTAGATTAGTAAGTGAATTGATTTTTGTTTTAATTAATTCATTTAATTTTATTAAATAAATTTTACAAAATATAAAATTAAAAATTAAAATAAAAAATCGGCTTATTTCAAATAATTCACGAATCAATTTATCTAACCTCTTTTTTTAACCGATATTTAATTAATTTCCGGTCTAAACAGTCCAATAGACCTGCCACCACCATTTAAACAACATTGCATATCTCCTACCACACATGCAAACCCCACCACTTTACTCTCTCAAACCTGAAGATTAGGAAGCTTATATTTTCTTTTCAACCTTCTTCAAAAGCTTCTAGAGAAATTGAGAAGAATCGTATATATGGTTGTGAGTTTTGACCTTGTCCTGGCTAGGCATGCCAAGATGATTGGAGGAATGAGGAATTGGTTGCGTCGATCTCTGCCACTGCATTCAAAACTAAAGTCACTGATCCAAATGCAAATCTCGATGAAAATTCACCTATTCATATCAACTATCACAAAATCCCTCTAAATCAATGAAATAATACGTGGAGATGAACTGAGAGGAAGAGAAAAAACACATACAAAACCTAAATGGTCGTTTAGGCGAATTCATCATTAATACGTTGTACGTGGTTTGAGATATCTATACCTAGCATTGTTGTTTTGAATCACCGGCCGGTGGGTGCATCAATTGAATTAAGATTTAGTTGACGTGATGATATGATTAAAGGTATAAAATTGGTTGATTCTTGAATTGATACAAATTAGTTAAATTGAATTTAAAATAAATTGAATTAATTTTTACAATTCTTTTATTTTTAAAAAAATTTAATAATTTATTTACTTTGAATTGCTCGAACTAATTAAATTAGTTGAATTAAGAATCGATGTTTTAGTAATTCAACCATCAATCCAATTCCAAATACGTTTTTTATATAAAACTATCCCCATTAGAGGAGGTAGTGACACAGTCTCTTTTTAGTCATTACAAGGTAATGGTTTATTTTTAATTTTGGTGCCTTTGTTATGTTTAAATTTGAGATTTAGTCCCTACTTATGTCAATTCTTTTACTTTTATAATGTCATTACTTAGTCTAAATAGTTTTAGTTATTATAAGACAATGGTTGACTTTCATTCTTGGTGTCTCTACTATGTTCAAATTTAAGATTTAGTTCCTGCACTTTAATTTGGTATAACTTGATTCCATTATTTTTATAATGTCATTAATTAGTCCGAATAGTTAATATCGGTAACTATTTCGGCTAGAATGTTAATTTGATTTTTTTCTTAAAACACCATTCTAACACACACAAAATACATATATTTCAACATGATGAGTTTGAATTAGTGTTTTTATGAAAAAATCCTCATAAGCATTCTAATCGAAATCGTCAAATGTGTTACTTATTTGTACTAACCAATGATATTATAAAGGGATAACGTAAATTTTGTCCCCTAAACTTGACAAGTAGGTCAACGTTGGCCCCTAAATTTTTTTTATCCACTTTGACCCATGAACTTGAAAATCGTTATTCATTAAGCCCATTCTGTTAATGACCGTGAAAAAAAAGGGATAATGTAACTTTTGGCCCCTGAGCTTGGCAAGTGGGTCCAAATTTGCCCCTAAACTTGACAATTAGATTCACTTTGGTACCAATACTTTTTTTTGTCTATTTTGAACTTGACAACTAGGTCCATTTTAATCCTTAAACTTGAAGATTCTGAAAGTTTGATAATGTGGCACTCTGAGTTTGAAAAATAAAAAGCTTTTAGATGATGATGTGGTATAATCTCAAAGTGTCATATTCAGTGTTTTAATAACCAAACTCATGGTTGAACAAGTTAGAACACCAGTTCTCAATTCAACTAGTTTGACCAGTTCGATCATCGGACCAACAATAATTAAATAAATTAAAAATTCATAGAAATCTTATATATATAACATGTTTTACTTGTACTTTTAGATTTTTATGAATTTTTAATTATTTATTTAATTATTGTTGGTCTGGTGGTCAAACCGATCAAACTAGTTAAATTGAGAACTGGTGGTCTAACCTGTTCAATCATCGATTCGGTTATTAAAACATTAAATATGACACTCTAAGATTGTACCACATCATCATCTATACAATTTGTATTTTTAAGTGATGATGCAGCATAATCTTATAGTGTCACATCATCAAACTTCTAGATTTTTCAAGTTCAAGGATCAAAATAAACCTAGTTGTCAATTTCAAAATAGACAAAAAAAAAGTACAAGTACCAAAGTGAACTTAATTGTCAAGTTTAGGGGCTAATGTGAGTCTACTTGCCAAGTTAAGGGCCAAAAGTTACATTATCCCTTTTTTTTCACAGTCATTAACAAAATAGGCTTAAATGAATAACGATTTTCAAGTTCAAAGGTCAAAGTGAATAAAAAAAGTTCAGAGGTCAGTGTGGACCTACTTCCCAAGTTTAAGGGCCAAAAGTTACATTATCCCTATTATAAAAGTAAAGTGACCAAAACCATAACTTGGCATAAAACAGTTTATACCTAAGACGGTAATGCTAGACAATATATGTTTTTATTTACATTATCCCTATTATCTATCTATAATCGATACTATATATATATATATAAAGTACGAGTTTGAAGTAACTATTGAACTAATAAAAATGGCATTTATTTTTTATCATATTACTAAATTCACATTTTAAAATAAAAAAATTGAAGTAAAATAGAAGTTGTGATGATTAATCATTTAAAAATAATTATAATTTAATAGAAGCTATGATAATTATTACACATTACAAAATATTATAATTTAATTTACAATTATTAGTTAAAAAATATTTGCTAATTTTAAAATAGAGTTACAACTTAAATATAAGTCTAATCATAAAATATAGGGAAAAAAGTTGTGATGATTTTAATTTAAATTACAATTATTAGTTAAAAATTTTGGTATAAAAAAAAGTTGTGTTAATTTCATTAATGTAAAATAGAGTTATTACTTTAATAGAATTCTAAACATTTTAATTATTACCTATTTTTTTTAATAATGTTATTTTTCATTAATTATCTAAAGTAGAAAATATATTAATTTCAAAAAATTTTATTATAATATTTGAATTGATAAATTAATATATATTATAATTATATTCAAAATTTTAAATAAAAAATATTATTTTAAGTTAATTAATGTAATTAAAATTATAATATTTAAAAATTAATTAAATATTAAATACATAAAATCACATACCAACCCATCATCAAATATATAACATTCGATTTATTATTTTAAGGATGTATATATATTACATATTCAAATATTAGATTTATTGTTTGAGGTTAATTTATCGTGAGAATCAAATAATATAAATTATCCAAAATCGTTTTGATTTTAATTCAATATATTTTATATTTGAATTCATTGCTGAAATTCGAATTACCCATAACAATAAAAATTATACATAGTCAAATTCACTATCATTTTATATATAAAGTTATTGTTTAAATTTAAATTTAAATTTAAATTTCCTTTTTTTAAAAAAATAAATTGATAAATCCATATATTTTCAAGAATTTAAGTAATGAAATATTTTATTTATAGTTGTATAAAATTAGCAAATTGGAGAGACGATATGATAATATTACCGAACGTAACATTTATTTTTATTTTTTATCTATATTTAATAACAATAAAAAGTGAATGAATGAATAATTGATAATCATTTAAAAATTAATTTAGTGAAATTGGAAATATATTTATAACTTAAATAATAAAAATAATATATATGTATAAATTCCGAGGCAAAGCGTGACTCTTGTTATTCATAAAAATAAGATTAAAAGTAATTGAGGAAAAAAAAAACTCCATTTGGAGGATTGAAGATAACATTAAAAAATGTGAAAGACTCCAAAGTTATTTTCCTCCTGCTTTTTACAAAATGTTAAATGTGCAGCAAACCACGGGTGGTTCTTTTTTTTTTTTTTACGGGTTTTTTTTTCTGGTTAATTATTGAGCTTATTTAAAAATAAAATAAAAATAAAAGTTGGCGTCAATAATTAATATCAATTAAAACAAAAAAGAATGAATTGCTTTATGGTCAATCACTTTCTCAATTAAATATTCCCATGAACTAAAAGGAAAAGCAAATTAAATACATTGACAAGGAATACAAAATCATCCATTTACATTGAACCTTTGTTTTCTTTTTCCTAACTGTGGGCTAATACCACATGGTGCCATGAAAGTGACAACAAGTATATTTATGATTAAATGATGTCTAAAGTTGACCCGTGCAATAATTTTAAATTTCTTAAATATATATTGTACATATACACATTGAACAAGTGAGACAAATCTTAATTGCCATGGCTACTATTTCATTATTAGAGTTCAACAGTCCATTTCGTTTTCATAACCAAATTCATGTACTGGTCATCATTTTGGATTGATTTTGTCTTGTTTTGTTTCTTTCTGGGTATATCCATGCATATTATAATGCAACTATGCATAATTGCAGATGCAAGTTGCTGATAAATTGAATGAAAAGAAAGAAAGAGAAACACTATGAGTGGAACTAAGGGTGATGGGTCTCCATCAAGGGATGTAAATACAGGGAATTGATTCTTACTCCTTAGATAGACTCCAATTTTGGGTCCCATAAATAAAAGAGTCCTTGTCTAATTAACCATGCATTATCATTAGTGTCACTATTTTAGAATTTAGGAATATTTTCTGCAAACAAATCTTGTGATATGTATTTTCATACATGTATATCTATGTATCCTGCAAATGCAAATATCTATGACAAACTATTGAGGGGTTGAATCTTAGAAACTCCTCCAATGGTATTGTTATGACTCTAATGATATATATATATGATAACATTAGGCAATAACTGGGACAACTCAACACCAATTGAATAAAAGATCTTCTTGGGCTGAACTTTTTGTCTCTATAATCATACATTTGGTACCTCTCTTTGGTTTTTGTTTTTTTTTCTTTTCTATGAATGAATTCGTACGTACTTAGTTGATCTCGAAAGGGAACCTTAAGGACAATTTCATTGCCTTTACCATCCATTTTTAAAATAACAATAATAAAAGATGAAGAAGAAGAAGAAGAAGAAGAATTTCTGAATAGAAAGCTTTGTATACAATGCAGGCAAGCTTGTCGGCATGTTGGCCTTAACCAGACCCCACAAATATAGAAAAAAACTGGCCCCTTTAAAAGGAACCCAACAAAACCCTTTGGTGATAAACACTAGCACTAACGCCACCACCACTACCTTAGCCATTATAAAAAATCTCTAATTTACAAAAAAAAAAAAAAAAAAGTGGTCTTCAATTTAAATTCCTAGCTCCTACCCCAAATTCAAGAATCTAAAAGATTCCTTAAATTGACCGAAGCTCATATTACCATTCCCAGAAACATCGAAACAAGGCAAAAAGAAAAATGTGGCGTATGCTCGTGGTTTTGCGACGAAATCTGCGGAACATGAAGAAAAGTCCTCGAGTAGCGGATGAAAGCGTGTATGGAGGAGGGAATAACAATAATGATGTTAATGGAGGTGGTGACACGTCTCGTGGTATTTCTGGGATTGGCAGCGTTGTTAGAGCTCCTTTCTCTTTGGTGTCTTGCTTCTCTCAGCCACATGTTAATGGACATGGGGCTGATGGAGTTTGGGTGTCCACTGACTTTGCTCAAATATCAGAGATGAATCATTTTATGGTCAGAGATAGTATGCGGTATGCAATCTTGATGTAATCAAACCAAAAAAACTAGACAAGGATGTAATGTAAGTACTAAATCATAGATTTGTTTTCTTTGGTTTACTGGGCTATTAATTATTGCTTTCATTAATTTACTCTGCTTCCCATTTTCTCTTAATTTTTTTCTTTAAGAACAAGGATTTGTTTCCAGAAATTACAAAAAAAAAAGATGTACAAAAAAATATCTTCAAATACTTGTTTTTATGGTGGAATAGTAAAATCTCCCAGAAACTTAAGGGAAAAAAAAGTTTGAATGGAGTGATGAAGGGTGATTTGTGGTTTTCAATTTCTTCATACGGCTATCCACTGCCCGGTATCATTGCAACGAGTAAATAATTAGTGATACAAACAGAAAATGTTAAAAGGATGTATAAATTCTACTGAAAATTTTCAAATTGTTTGTTTTTTTTATATCACATTGTATATATTATTATTATTATTATTATTATTATTATTGAAGGAGTCAAATAGAAATTTGTAAAGTATTATTCGTTAAGAGCCGACAAACTTCTCAACCAATAAATATTGTCCTTGATGAAGGATTTTGTCTCTTGACTCTTCCGAAAGCTTAGTTACCTAAAATGGCATTTTTGAAATGATGGTAGGAGCACCTCAAGTGCCTAATAAGGCAGACCATGTTGGACTCAAACCCTTGCCCTATAGCTTATAAGGTATTAATAGGTAAAAATGCTACCATTATGTGAACTTCTTGTTTTTATATGGACTCGAGTCTCAATAGAGTCGAGAGATAAAAACTCTCACCATATAGAATTAATTAAGAAAAATTGAAAAACGAAAATTGACCTAAATCAAAATATTTAGACAATTTATAAAATACAAGCTAAAAAATTACAATTACTCAACCTGAACCGAGTACTGCTTTTATTTTAACTTATAATTAATTTCAATTGTTTATGGTATAAAAATATTTTTTATATTTAAAATAATAAAAATAACTTAAAAGTTTTATATAAAAATATGTATTTAGAAAATACTACATAAAAGTTATTAATTATATTTTATTTACTTTTTTAAAAAAATTTATAAGACGTTTTGAATAGATAATCACAACTCAGAGTCAAACAGTATGTATTAGAACAACACTTCCATCATGGGCTTAAAAGTCTATATATGTTTTGTATTTAGAATTAATTTTATAATCATTTAACATATATAGTTTATTTGTTAAAAGATTGAAAGTGAAATTTTAAATTTGAAAAAAAAATATTAATATATTTTATTTTTAAAATATATATTAACTACAATTAGAGTTTCAAGTGTGATTATATGAAAATTAAAGTTTCAAATATATATTTGAACTACAATTAGAGTTTCACATGTATAATTTCACCAAATTAAAGTTTATATATACAATTACACATTAAATCAAAATTCATATATAATTTTAAGATTTATCCTGGTATTTTCAATTTTTAGTATTTTCATATAAAATGTTTGAATTAAACAACTAAAAATAAAATAACTAATGATCGACTCCTAAATAAAATTTGGATTAGTATTTAGTATACTAGTTGTGTATTTTTTTTTATTCTATAAGTAGCCTTAAAAAATTATCACATGTCTCTTTTAGATATTTATTTTTTTAATATTTTATTATACCCTTATAGAATGCTTATCAACCTCCAATCTTACTTACGAAGTCTAAAAACTATACTTATAGTGCACCAAATATTATTTCATAAAATTTATTGATAAATTATTTATAACTGTACTTATAACTCCATTTTTTTAATAAGCGTTATGTCGTAACCATTTTTTTGAAAAACGGGAATCGACTTAGATTTCGAAAATGAAAGAACGGGAGTCGCCACCAATCTTTTTTGATGAGGTGTGATCGGATCACCTTAAATTAATCATTTTAATAAAAGTTAAGATTTACTAAAATGATAATTTTTGGTCTACAAAAATCAGAAAATGAGTCCGGGAATCGGTTACGTACGAGGAAGGATTAGCACCCTCGATATGCCCAAAATTGGTACCTAGTTGATTAATTAGTGTCTTAGTGTCGAAGATTGAAAACTTGGAAGACTTTTGAAATACGATCCCTCTTTGTAAAGAAAATGCTCAAATATTAAAGACCTTCTCGTCTCAAAATATGAAATGTCACATCTAGTGAGTTAGGACACGACATCTTGAATTTTCGAGAGCGAGCTTGCCTTTTATAAAATCTGTGTATTTTATTAAAAGGGTATCCGATTATTTAGAGTAAACGAGAGAAATCGAAACCCAGTAAGTTAGGACACGTTTTCTCGAATTCTCAAACATCGAATATTGCATTTATTTCAAAACAAATTCTTATTTCGAGATGACAAAATGTCATACCCGGTAAGTTAGGGCTCAACACTTCGCATCTTCGAGAATAAGCATTTTTCAAAACTCGTATAGTGATTTAAAAGAGTATTCCGTTATTTAGGTTAAATGAGAAAAATCGAAACCCAGTAAATTAGGGCACGATTGTCTCGAATTACCAAATACGGAATATCATTTTTTATGAAAGAATTATTTTATGGTATCGAATAAAAAGCATGATGCGATATAAAAGCAAACCATGATGCTAATGCGTAAAAATAAGTGTGACAGTAATAATACGAGCAATTATGAAAGGTGAAATAATAACAAGGCTAGTAAACAAGCACATGAGGAAAATGAAATGATCGAATACGCAAGTAAATTAATAAATAAATATAAAAAGATGACAAAATAAAATGACGATGATAACGAAACACACGTAATAATAGAAGTAATAAGAAATATAGCAATATGAAAAGCAAATATATTAAATATTAAATTAAAGTAATAAAAATACGATATATATATACATAATAGATGTAAAAGAATATACGACACGCGTGTATAGTAGAAATGATAATAATAATATAAAATGGAAAAGAGAAAGAAAATACAATTAATAATATCAAATAAATATGTGTATAAGAAAATAAAGATCGAATAAAAATAATAGTATTAAAAGCTTATACACAATATATACGTAATATACAAAACAAAATATACACATACTATATTAAAATGTATACATAATATACGTAAAATATACATAATGTTAAAAAATAAATATACGTAATAATACTAATACATATATGCATAATATGGAGTATAATATATATACATTAGATGAATATATAATCATAAAATACGTTAATAAAACAATAATATTAAACTAATAGTAACATTATATAACATATATATAAGTATTAAGTGAGTAAAAAGTAACAATTAAATGACTTAATGAAAATAATGAACTAATAAAATAAATAAGTGAATAAAGATAAGAAAGGAGAATTAAAATCAAATTGATTAGGGGTTAAATTGAAATAAAAATGAAATTAGAGATGAAAACTGAAACAGAATAAAAATGCGGGGTTAAAAATGAAAATTTGCACGAGGTTTGAAGACCAATCGAGCAAAAAAACCAATATCTGGACACGTGTCCGTATTCCAGCGAGCTGATGGGTCAGGGATTCAGTTGGAAAGCTCAACAAATTTATGGGTCAAATTTATAAAATAGAATAGTAGACAAAGAGACTAAATTAAAAGAATCAAAAATGCGGAAGGACCGCGGGCGTAAATAGCCCATCAGATAGAAAACACGCGGATCTCCCTCAGCCGGGTCGGGTCGTAGGGTCATGGCCTAAACGACGCCGTTTTAACGTCTGCGCATTGGCCCAAAACGGCGCCGTTTTATATAAGCTATAAAAGTTATTTTTTTTAACAAAAATTTCATTTTTACCTTTTCATTTCAAAAAACCAAAAACAGAGGGAGATTCTCTCAACTTCTCTCCTGCTCTCCAGTATTCGGCCAGGACTCCGGCGCCGGTAGCCGCCGTCCGCCGTCCGCCGTCCGCCGTCGCCGGCCACCGCGGAATTCAAAAAAGGTGCTTTTTTATATATTTTTTTGTTTTTTATATATGTTTTATATGTATCTATAATATATATGTATTAATGTCTGTCGATGTATTCAAAAAAAAAAACTAAAATAAAACGGAAAAAAATAAAAACAATCACCTTAGGTTGTTAAACTTGGCTCCTCGGTTTGGACTACTTTTTGCTATTTGATATTGCTAGGGTTTATGCTTAAAATCTAGTGTTGTTTTCATTTCAAAAATGCCCAATGTACAATGGTTTTTTTATTTGGCCTTTTATAGGCATTTTTTTCTACAACTTGCTTCTTGCTTTCTGTCTTGTCTCGTTAATGCTTGCAGGTACAGCTTTGGGCGGTGGCTGCAGCAGGCAGGAGGTGGCAGACGGCCAAAGGGTCCTAGGTGAGGCTAAGTGGGATTAGGGTTTTCTTTTTCTGATTTTCTTTGGGTTGGGTTAGTGTTTTGGGCTAAGGGTTTGGGGTTTGTATTGGGTTTTAATTGGGTTTTAATTCGGTAGTTGGGTTATGTTTATTTGGGCCCAAAATTGGGCTTGTACACTTTATATAAATGTTTTTTTTAATTTAAAATTTAGTGCGTGTCTTGTCATTAGCAAAATTTAAAGTTGGGATGCTCCAGCTTAACGTGAATTTTTATCGAATCAGTTATATAACGTACACATTTTATACTTTCTCATATACCAATTATCTTTTACCACGTCCTCGATTCTAATTCATTATTTTTTGTTTTTGCTAAATAATAAATGAAGTTAAAAAAATATATTTAAAAGTTGAATTTACAATCCCATTTCCATAAAATTAACTATATAATCAGAAATAATATAGGTATGAATAATTATAATTAAAATTAAATTGATAGAAAATATAAATGAATTGAATATTGAAACGTATTTATACACAATTCACACATAATAAAGTGTGATCCACTTAATTAATTATAAAAATACATTTAATCCCAATTCTGAAATGGAATAGGTGTAATATTTTATGGTATGATAAAACTGGCATATATATATAGGTATTATAAAACTAAAAAAAGAAGAATATAAAGATTACAAGAGAAAGGAAGACAAAAAAAATGAAAGGATAATTCAACTTTTTTTTACTTGAAATCTCATAAGATTGGGTCTATTATTACAAGTTGTCTCGTTAAAAATATTTACTAGGAAAATCCAGTGGGACAAAACGTTGGTTAAAGGAAAAGAGTGTAACATGTTTTTGACTCCCCCTAATAGCAACATCATATTACATCTTTGAGTTGACGCATTCCAATCTTATGTAGTAGTCTTTCAAACGTTGAAATTGGCAATTCTTTGGTAAAAAGATCTGCTAAATTATCACTAGAACGAATTTGTTAAACTTCTATATTACCTTTCTTCTCAAGAATATCAGTGAAGAATAATTTTGGTGAAATATGCTTTGTTCTATCACTTTTAATGTATTCTAATTAAGTTATACATGTTGCATTATCTTCTTATAATATAGTTAACATATTTTATTGTAAAGGCAAATTACATATCTTCTAGATATGTTGGGTCACTAACCATAGTCAAACACACTCCTAACTTGTCTCATGCATTGCAATTATATTTACATGATTTGAAGAGGCAGCAACTAATATCTGCTTTGTTGAACGACATGATATGACTATACCTCCACATGTAAATAAATATCTTATTTGAGATCGACATTTATGTGGATCCGATAAATATTCAGCTTCAGCATAGTCAACTAATAGGGATTCTGAATCATTTGAATAAAATAACCTTACATCAATGATCCCTCTAAGATATCTAAATACATGTTTAATTTCATTAAAATTTGGAAAAGAACTAAATCTTACTAACAAGCTTACAACGAAAATTATATTAGGTCTTGTGTTGTTTGCAAGATACATTAATGCCCTATGACACTTAGATATAGTACTTCAGGACCAAGAAACTCTTCATCATTCTCGCAAGGACGAAATTGATATTTATTCACATCTAACGATCGTACAACCATCAAGGTACTTAATGGATGTGCTTTATCCATGTAAAATTTCTTTAAGATCTTTTTCGTATAAGTTGACCGATGGACATGAATTCCATCTTTTAAATGCTCGATCTGCAGGCCAAGGCAAAATTTTGTTTTTCCAAAAATCTTTCATCTCAAATTCTTTCTTTAAACAATTTACTATATTTTGAAGCTCTTCAGGAGTTCCCATAATATTTAGATTATTGTCGAAACCATTTTTTTTTTATTTTGAAAAAATGGGGATCGACTTTAAAACAAGATATGGAGTCGCCACCAAACCTTTTTGTTTAGGTGTGACCGGATCACCTAATAAAATATTTTATTTTAAAATATTAATTTTGGCCTACAAAATTTGAGAAAATAGGTTCGGGGGTCGGTTCGGTTACGTATGAGGACGGATTAACACTCTCATTACGCCCAAAAATTGGTATCTAATTGATTAAATAATGTCCTTATGTCTAAGATTTAAAAAAAATTGAAATATGACTCTTTTAAAATGTTTGGATAACTTGAACTGGACGTTAAAATTCTCTTGTTTCGAAGGGATACAATATCACATCCAACACGTTAGGACATGATCTTTTAAACCCTCGAAACCACGATCAATTTTTGATTTCTAAAAGCTCATACATTTGAAAATTACAAAAAGGATATTCGATTATTTGGTCCAATGAAAAACCGAAACCCAATACATTAGGGCACAATTTCTCAGATTTCCAAACATAGAACATTGCCTTGTTTTGAAGTTTAGAAAACACGGGCGAAATTTTAAAGGGATATTTGATTATTTGGACAAACAGGAAATCGAAACCCAGCACGTTAGGGCACGATTTCCCGAATTTCCAAACATCAAACATCATCTTTGTTTTATAAAGCCGGCTCAAAATATATTAGTTTGACTTGAAATAAAATAGAATAATTAATTTTGGATCAATAAGTTGAAATTTTCAATTATTAATGTGATACTCGTGAATAGGAGGCGAAATTATAAGCATGGGACAACATACATGAATAAGGTACTATACTTAGTGAAGAATAATAGTATAAACATAAAAGACAAATTAACAAATACACAATAGCAATGAGCTCATATCTTAATTAAAAAACATTAATAAGAAACTAAAATATAACTCATCAAAGAAACATATTAGAATGAAATATAACAAATTTTCAAACATAGATAAATGATAATACTAAGGACAAATAAACAATATGCAACAATAATATGTGAAATGAAATGAAAACTAAAAAACAAGACGTAATATACAAAACAATACGAAAACTAGGAGTCAATATAATGTGAAACAATTCAAAAACCATTAATTATATAAAAAAATTAGAATGAACTACACATGCTAGGGTTTGAAATATATACAAATAAAACTGATAACGTGTAAACGAGTATTAAAATAAATATTATGAAAGAAGAAATTTGGAGCAAATAATCATACAAAAATATTTTAAAAACAAAACATGTCCATTTAAAGTTGATAATCTACATATAATGAAAAAAATAATTTAAATAATATATAAAGAGATAATAATATGTGAAAGGGCTTTAAATAATGAAGATAAATAATAAAATACTTTTTAAGGAATAAACTATATACATAATAGATTTGAAAAGAAATATATATACCTAAATAGATTTTTTTTAAAATATATATATACATAAAACAACATGGAATTGATAATGTACATAGAATAAAGCTAATTTTAACATAAACTATATATATATATAAAGGTAATTTAAAATAAATATTATACAAAATTTTAAAACAATAGAATATAAAAGAGAATTTTAAAACAATAATTTTAGAATTTAAACAAATAAAAAAAAAATAAACAAAGTAAAATTATTAAAGTAATTCCAAATGTATATTTAAATAAATTTTTAAAGACGAATACTAAATGAATTTTTAAAAAAAAATTACACATATTGAAATGAAAATAAAACTTAATTGAAATAAAATTAAACTAATAGAGATAATTAATAAATAAAATAAATCATTGAAACTGACATAAGGACCAAAATGCAATGCGCGCGAATGTACAAGGGCTAAAAATGCAAATGTTCCCAACCCCAAAAAACAGCACCCAGGCGCAGACTAAATTGGAATGGCGCACAAACTTTAGGGAAAAATGAAAGAAACATAATAGGATTAAATTAAAGGTGGCGTAAATGGGAGGGACTAGCCGCGCAAATTACCCCTTTAAGGTGAAAATGCGCAGATCCAGCTTAAGGAGCAGGTCAACGCGCGGGTTTTTCTCCCCCCCCCTTAGTTGCGCCGCTTTAAAATTTTAATATAGCTTTTATTATATATATATATTAAAAAGCTTACAAATCCCCTTTTCTGAGCAAAAATCCCCAAAATTCTTAACCCTTTCAGCTAGGGTTTCAATCAATAAAATTGCGGCAGCCGAACCACCACCATATCCAGTGGCCGACAGCGCACAGACGATGGCCTGAACTTGCCAACGGCGAAGAACTTTGACTATGCCCATGGAGATTTGGTAAGTCTCCTTCTCTTCTTTATACTTAAAAAAAAAGAAAAAAAAACTCAAATCCTATGTTATATCTTTAAAAAAAAATACAAAGTCAGATTCATAGAACGAAGAGGATTTCAACACCATTCGACCCCTAGCCCGAACGTCTACATTTCCGAGGTGTTTAGGCTCTCATCGGTGTCGACTCAGGTAACTCCCTTTCGTTTTCTCACGCTAAAAATTCCATGTAAACCAAAAAAGAAATCAAATGAAACGAAACAGAATTTGAGATCACCTTCTGATAATTTTTGGTTGACTTTTCTTGTATTTAGTATGCGTAAGGTTTACACGAATTCCATTCGGCTTTTTATAACCGAAAATAAAAATGAAATTACAATCCCATTTTTCCTATATTTTTCGCTATTATTTTCTGTTATTTTTGCTGATTATTTGATGTATATTGTTGCACCCTTCTTGCTATTATTTTGTTCTCGCAAGTTCGATTGACGTGGAGGCCGTACGGAAGCATAAGGCTGCAGATGTGGCACTGTGTACGGCAATGGAGAGGCCATTCGTGGGCAGCTACGGTCTCTGCTAAAGTTTCCAGCAGCTGAAATTGTTTGGGTTTGGGCCACTGGATCCATGCTAAAATTAGACTACTGAGTCCAAATGTTTGGGTTAGGTTTATTTTATGATCGGGCTTTAGGTTTATTTGTAAAGTGGGTTTATAACTTAGGCTATAATTTTAGGTTTGTATTTATGGACTATAAACAATTTTAATAATCTATATTTTATTATTCTTTATTTGGTTTATAAATTTAAAGGCCCGGTCGAAATGAACCTTCTACAGCTGCCCCTCTTTGCTCATTGTCTTGTAACGGGAATGAAGCAAAGACCTTAAAAAGGGACAACTTTGCCCGGTGTCACTGAATCTTAACTTCTTGGCATATCTTTTCTTTAATTAGCCCCATTCTATCCCACTGTTCCACTGCAATCTCAGGGAAATAAGATCTTCAATCTTCAGTCTGCTTCTTTTCTACCTCAAGAAGATAAGACTACAATCTTCAATATGCTCTCTTGCTACCTTAGAGAGATGAGGCTGGTGGCTAAAATTTACTCCCCTACTACCTCAGGAAGATAAGATTCACCATCTTCGATCTGCTCCACTACTGCTTAGGGAGATAAGATCTACAATCTTGAGTCTACTCCACTGCAACTTTAGGGAGATAAGACTTGCTTTGATCTACTCTACTGCTATCTCAGGGAGATAAGATCTTCAATCTTCAGTCTGCTTCCTTGCTACCTCAGGAAGATAAGACTATAATCTTCAACCTGCTCTTCTGTTACCTCAGAGAGATGATATTGGTGGCTAAAATCTACTTCCCTGCTATAAAATTCACCATCTTCGATCTGCTCCGCTACTGCTTAGGGAGATAATATCTTCGATCTTCAGTCTGCTTCCTTGCTACCTAAAGAAGATAAGACTACAATCTTCAATCTGCTCTCTTGCTTCCTCAGAGAGATGAGGCTAGTGGCTAAAATCTGCTCCACTACTACCTCGAGAAGATAAGATTCGCCATCTTCGATCTGCTCCGCTACTGCTTAAGGAGATAAGATCTACAATTTTTAGTCTACTCCACTGCAACTTCAGGGAGATAAGACTTGTTTTGATCTGCTCTACTGCTATCTCAGGGAGATAAGATCTTCAATCTTCAGTCTGCTTCCTTGCTACCTCAGGAAAATAAGACTATAATCTTCAACCTACTCTCTTGCTACCTTAAAAAGATAAGGCTGGTGGCTAAAATCTGCTCCCATGCTACCTCGGGAAGATAAGATTCACCATCTTTGATTTGCTCCACTACTTCTTAGGGAGATAAGATCTGACTTCACCGATGTTACTACACTGTCTTCTGGGACATGTCCTATAGACTCGGTTTTATATGCCTATGTTCATGTCAAATGATTAGGATGCTATGATTAAGATGAACCGAATGCTCCTAATTAGGTGTGTCATGCATGATATATGAATGTAGCAATGAGCATGATCCTTAGTTGAATGCCTAAGGTATCATCGATCGTTGTTCATCAGGATGCTGTCAATGACGTATTACGCTGCCATCTTGCTCAGCCGATATTTTGATAGAGCGCCCAAAGAAACAACCACATTCTGCTTAGCAAGCTTGCCCTACTATAATTTCAGAATCCCTTCTATTGTTCTTTCTGGAACACAGAGTTTATATTTCTCGTTGTAACTCATGGGTGTAAGATCTGCACATTTCATCAATTTAGTTTATTACACCATTCCCTGGGTGTCATGACTAGACGCGCATGCCTCATATTTGAACGAATGTAAAATATCATTTTCCTTTTCTCGAGAATGACCCCCTCTTATACTGATCATTGTATCACCGACGCCATCATTTTAGACAAAAATTCAAAGAGATTGTTCTCAATTTAAACCCCTCCTACTCAAATATTTCCTTGAGCTTGGTGAGTTCTAAACAACAATCCTGTTTCAAGTTCTTGTATTGTTTAGAAGCCCCTAGAGTAATATGTGAAGCTTCTGTTGTGAAAATATTATTAGTTCATTAATCATTATTTCAATGCAACATGCTTGCAACAAGTCAAAGCAATGGATAGGAATAGAATTGAATTAGAACATTGCTCGAAATATATTATCAAATATAAAAATGGGAATCAATTAGGAATGCATATATTAAAAAGGAGAAATATTTCAAAGATAGCCAATTTATTATGAACAAGATGAAGACTAGGTACCCCTGATATCGCAACTTGAGTTTCACTGTATGAACTTCTTGAAGACCAATTTAATGCCCCAAGATGCAGCATACCCCCTTTTCTTTGTTAATTCAAGTATAGCAAGATCATCACCTTCCCCATCTTTGATCAAAATTTGAGCCGCCCTTTTCGCGTTTTCAACTCAAATCCCCTTTGGTCTCAATGTGCCCTTTGCGGGTTTTCACCTTGGCCTCTCCTCTTTATCATTTTTTTAATTTATTTATTGGGTCTCAAAGCGCCCTTTACGGGTTTTCACTTTAGCCCCCTCCTTTTTTTTAGAAGGTCATAAAGCGCCCTTTGCGGGTTTTCACTTTGGCCTCTTTTCCTCTTTAAATGTAGTATTTCTTAACTGAATCCGAATTCATAGGATTGGGCAAGTTTTTCCCATCCATTTCAACCAGAATTAACGCTCTTCTAGAGAAAGCTTTTCTCACCACGTAAGGCTCTCCTAATTTGGCATCTATTTTCCTCTGAAATCCTTTTGCATAGGAAGGATCTTTTTCAAAACCAAATCCCCCTCATGAAATTCTCTTGGGCGAACATTTTTTTCATAAGCCCGCATAATTTGTTTTTGATACATCTGACCATGCTGGATAGCCCTTAGCCTCTTTTCCTCAATTAAGTTCAACTGATCATATCGAGACTATATCCATTCTGCTTCCTCTAGCTTTAGTTCTAACAAACTCAGAGGGAAAATATCTCTACTTCGATGGGTAAAATTGCCTCCATTCCATAGACCAATGAGAAAGGTGTTGCCCCAATAAAAGTTATGACAGATGTTTGATAAGCATAGAGAGCAAATGGTAACTTCTCATGCCAATCTCTATAGGTTTCGATCATATTTCCCACAATCTTCTTGATATTTTTATTGGTTGCGTCTACTGCCCCACTCATTTTTGGACGATATAGCGATGAGTTGTGGTGTCCGATCTTGAACTGACTGCAAACCTCTGTTATCGTACTATTGTTCAAATTTAATGCATTATCAGATATGATGCTCTCAGACGTTCCATATCGACATACTATTTCCTTCTTTAAAAATCTATTGACTGCCGATTTAGTCATATTGGCATATGAAGCAGCCTTCACCCACTTGGTGAAATAGTCAATGACCACAAAAATAAATCGATGCCCATTTGAAGCCTTCGGCAAGATTGGCCCTATGACATCCATGCCTCACATAGAGAAAGACCATGAGGAAGTCATAACATGCAAAGGCGAAGGAGGTACATGAATTTTATCACCATAAATTTGACATTTATGACACGCCCTGTCATAATTGATGCAGTCTCCTTCCATGGTAAACCAGTAATATCCAAATCTCATAATTTGTCTAGCCATTGTGAAACCATTAGCATGTGTTCCACGAACACCCTCATGAACTTCCTCTGAGATTTTATTAGCTTCAACAGCGTTCACACATCTCAATAGTATTTGATCCTTTCTTCTTTTGTACAGGATCTCCTATCCAACACTTAATCATAGGTTAGCCTTCTCAACGTCCTTTTTTCATTCTCCGTTGCTTAGTCAAGATACTCACGATTTCACACATATCACAATATATCTTGATACCAAGGGTGATCATCTCTCTCTCCTTCCTCTATATTGTAACAATAAGATGGGGCCTCGCAAATACTCATCTGGATAGGCTTCACATCTTCTTATTTGGTCACTTTAATCATGGAAGCAAAAGTAGCCAAAGCATCTGCCATCTGGTTTTCATCTCACGGGAGATAATTGAAGGTAATATCATCAAACTCCTCAATTAACCCCAGCACTAACCTTTGATAATTGATCAAATTGGAATCTCTTGTCTCCCATTCACCCCTAAGTTGGTAAATCACTAGTCCAGAGTCTCCATATACTTCCAGTGCCCTGATCTTGTGTTCTATGGTTGCACGAAGTCCCATGATTCATGCTTCATATTCTGCCATATTATTTGTGCTATCAAAATCCAATTTACATATGAATGGATAATGATCTCCATTTGGGGATACCAAAACTGCTCCGATTCCTTTACCTATAGCATTTGAGGCTCCATCAAAGTTCAATTTCCAAGGGTGGCCTTTTGTAACGTCCTCTTCAGTAGTTACCACATACATTAAGTCTTCATTGGGGAAATCAAAATTCAAGGGCTCAAAATCTTCTAGAGCTCTGCTGGCCAAAAAATCTACTATTGCGCCCCCTTTCACGGCCTTTTGGCTCACATAGACTATGTCAAATTCAGAAAGCATAATTTGCCACCTAGCCATCCTTCCATTCAAGGCATTTGACTCTATCATATATTTTAGAGGGTCCAACTTCGAAATTAGCCAGGTCGTATGGTACAACATGTATTGCCTCAACCTTCGAGCTGTCCAAATCAAAGCGTAACATAATTTCTCAATTGGCGAGTATCTCAACTCACACTAAATGAATTTCTTACGGAGGTAATATATCACATTTTCTTTTCTTCCCAACTCATCATGCTAACCAAGTACACATCCCATAAAATTATCAAACACTGCTAAATACAGTATTAATGGCCTATCTGGGCTTAGAGGTGACAGCACTGGGGGACTTGACAAGTACTTTTTAACCTTATCAAAAGTTTTCTGGCATTCATCATCCCATTCTCCTGGGTTGTGCTTTTTGAGAAAGTGAAATATGGGATCACATTTCTCAGTTAATTGTGAAATGAACCGAGCAATGTAATTTAGTCTTCCCAGGAAGCCTCGAACTTCTTTTTGAGTACGTGGTGGAGACAGTTCTTGTATAGCCCGAACTTTGTCTGAGTCAATCTCAATTCCCCTTGTACTGACTACAAAGCCCAACAACTTTCCTGATCTAGCTCCAAAGGTACATTTCGTTGGATTAAGCTTTAGCTAAAATTTCCTCAATCTCAAGAACAACTTTCTCAAAACATGGATGTATTCCTCTTCAGTTCGAGATTTGGCTATCATATCGTCGACATACACTTCAATCTCTTTGTGTATCATGTCATGGAACAAGGTCACCATGGCTCTTTGATACGTCGCTCCTGCATTCTTCAGCCTAAACAGCATCACCTTATAACAGAAGGTATCCCATAAGGTTATGAAGGTAGTCTTTCCTATGTCTTCAGGATGCTTCTTTATCTGATTATATCCCGAGAAGCCATCCATAAAGGAAAACAACGAGTACTCTGCCATATTATCTACCTCAATGTGTGGCAAGGGGAAATTTTCCTTTGGGTAGACTTATTTAAATCTCTATAATCCACACACATTCGCACCTTTCCATCTTTCTTAGGAACAGGTACAACATTGGCTACCCATTCTGAGTACTTGATCACCTGAAGGAATCTAGCATCAAATTACTTTTTTACTTCCTCTTTTATTTTTAGCACAATGTCTGGCCTCATCCTTCAAAGTTTCTGCTAAACTGGCCTGCAATCTTCTTTTATGGGAAGGCGATGTACTACAATATCGGTGCTTAACCCGGGCATATCCTGGTATGACCATGCAAAAACATCTTTGAATTCTTGAAACAACCCAATAAGGGCTCACTTTGTTTCTTCGATTATGCATGTTCTAATTTTTACAACTTTTCCTTCTTCTAAGGTCACCATGTCCACTGTCTCCTTATAGGTAGAATTTGGTTTTCCTCTTGTTCTACCATCCTTAACAAATCCGGAGATAGGTCACAATCTCTGTCATATTCAAAGTCCTGAGATCCCTCTTAACACATGTCTTGCTCAAAAAGTGATTCTGAGTCAGTAGCAGCGTCACTCATGGCATTGATATCCAGGGACCTATTATGGGTACAAAAATATACAAAGAATGAATTTAAAAATTATTGCTTATATGGTATGATTATGAATGAAATAAAAGAATGACTGAAGAAAGTAAAAAAAGACTAAAATAATTACTCAAATGGAAAGAATAAAACAATTACTTGTAGAAAGTAAAAAAAAAGACTAAAATAATTACTCAAATGGAAAGAATAAAACAATTACTTGTGGAAAGAATGAAAGAATATTTGCTCGAAATTATAGCAAAAATGTACTTCATTGAAATAATAATGTTTGAACATGAGCCTATTTCATAAAGAAATCCTTATTGCCTCTAGGCTTAAAGCAACAAGTTTGTTTTGAACATTAGTCTGAGTAAGCTCTAAAAACTACAAGAATATCTTCTGCAATCCAGTTGTCTAGAACACTCCCAGGTTCATAAGGATGAATATCTGACGAGGTCCCTTCTTCAATTGTTTCTTCGAATATGGCATTGATGTGAACATTTTCCAACATTTTTTCAATGTCTTTTTCCTCTGGCGTCCTTTGTTCAGGATGAATAGTCCCTCCTGATACAAAAGTCTTGGAGATGTGAGGAATTATCATGGGTTCCCACTTGATTTCTTCACCACTCGCATGTACCCTTCTTCTTTCCTGCCTTTTTTTTTTCTAATTCCTACTTTCTTTGTCTCGCATCTAGCTTGAACCCTAAACCAAAACGGTCATATTTGTCCTTCAGCATAGGTACTTCAACTCTTCCCTGAAGAAGCCTCCCAAGTCTCTTTCCTGGTAAAGCTTCCCTTCCAACCATCAACTGTAGACCTATCCTTGTAGTTTTGGATATTTTCGGCACCGAAATCTTGCTCCTTTCAGTGATGAATGTTGTATTTACAAATTCCATAGATTGAAAAGAACATTCAATCGCTTCATCATTTGTTTCCAAATACGGTGCATCACTGGTTACAGTTACAATGAGATTTTCTTCAGCATTTATCGTTATTAGCCGACCCTTTAATATTAACTTCAACTTCTGATGCAATGATGAAGACTCTGCCCCTGTCGAATGTATCCAAGGTCTCCCTAACAAGCAGTTGTATAAGGGTTTATTATCCATCACTCCACCTTATATATAGTTGGGCCAATCAACAAAGGTATTTCTATTCTCCCCATGACTCTTCTTTTTGTGTCGTCGAATGCCCGCACTATATTCTAACACCCCTTCATGTGCGAGCTATCTACGGGTAATCTATTTAGTGTAGACAAGAGTAACACATTCAATGCTGACCCATTATCTATCAAAACTCCTGGCAATGTGTATCATTTATATCTGGTGGTTATATGCAAGGCTTCAGTGGATCTCGTACCTCCTGGTGGTATTTCGTCATCATTGAAAAAGATGAAATTATCAGCACTTATGTTATTAACCAATTGATCCAGTTTATTGACAGAGATATCATTAGTCACATACGTCTCATTTAGCACATTCATCAATGCGCTTTGGTATACCTCTGAACTTAGCAGCAAAGCTAGTATAGATATACGAGCTGGTTGTTTATGCAATTGTTCCACCACACTATACTCGCTATGCTTCAGAAATTTTAGGAATTCCTTAGCTTCTTCCCCTTTTACTGGTTCATTAACAGGCAACTCAGGTTCGACTGCTTTTCCCTTCTTTTGTTCCACTGTCTGACCTTTTTCCTTTTACAGGTTCTGTTCGAACATTTACCAAATCATAGCGTCTTCCACTATGCGTGTGAAAACCTATATTTTGATCCTCAGTACTGGTTGAACTCTCCTTTCCCGGGACAATCACATTACAATTGTAATTCCAAATGACCCTTTTGCTATCCTTGTAAGAGAAAATTGCTAATTTCTGAATTATAATCTTCGGTGTCATCTGAATCCCTACTTCATTTTTTAGGACGTGAAATAATGACCACAGGATAATTGACTTTTGAGCCCTTCGTCGTTGATTCTGACGTGCATATACACCCTTCCTCTTTAGCCTCTTCACAAAATTCTATCTCCTTATTGCCTATCAAGCCTTGAATCAAAGCTCTGAACTCTTCACATTCTTGAATTCTGTGTCCTATTTCGTGATAAAACTCATAGTAGTATCCTATCTCATCGCAACTTTCTTCTGGATTCGAAATAACTAACCCTATTTTTGCCATCTCCTTCCATACCCATTTCAAAGAGGTTTTTACTTCTATAATATCTGCCTTAATCCTTCTTCCTATAGTTCTATCTATCACATTTACCCTACTATCAGTGTGATTAGGTAACGGATTTTCTACACTAGGCGCATTATCAAACTTTACAATGCCCATTTGAATAAATCTTTCAACTAATTTATTAAAAGTAGTGCAGTTTTCTATCGAATGCCCTGTGATCGCTATATGATATTCACATTGAGCATTGGCATCATACCATTTAGGATATGGGGGTGTAATGGCTTTAAATAAAAGGGGTCACCATATGTGCATCAAATAAACTTTGATATAGCTCTTTATACGTCATTTTGATTAGCGTAAATTGAAGCTTCTCAACATTTTGCTTCACACCAGATTCCTCTTTTGATGAGCCCCTTGGTTGGCTCACGGTAACTGATTTTAAGTGCATCACATTTGTATTATTCACTTCATTTTCCTTTTTCCGTGGAGCTGACCTTTTGGTATTCTCCCCTACCTCTATCCTTCTGCTTTTTATTACATTCTCAATAATTTCTCCAGTCATTATTACATCTGAAAAACTTCTTGTGGCACTTCTTAACATGTGAGTGATAAATGGGCCCTTTAGAGAATTAATAAAGAGCATCGTGGTTTCCGTCTCCAGAAGTTGCGACTGGACCTGGATAGCCATTTCCCTCCATCTCTGTGCATACTGTCTGAAACTTTCGTTCAATTTTTTCTCCATATTCTGCAAAGTGATCCTGTCAGGAGTCATGTCCGTCACACGACTGTTTTGCTTCATGAATGCTTGTGCTAGATCTCTCCATGAACTAATTCTACTTCGACTCAACTGATTGTACCATTTAGACGCAGCTACCACCAAACTATCTTAGAAGCAATGAATCAGTAGTTGATCGTTGTTAACATACCCAATCATTCTTATGCAGAACATAGTAATATGAGTTTCTGGACAGCTTGTCCCATTGTACTCTCGAATTCTAAAATTTTGAACTTGTAGGGAAGTACCAAGTCTAGAACTAAACTTAGATCCTTAGCATCGATTCCATGATGGCTATCAACACTTTCCATTGCCCTGAACTTTTCCTCCAGCCATTTACACCATTCCTCTAATTACTTTTATGATTCTGTCCTTGCCCTTTCCTCTTCTGCCACTTCATCCAAATCAGGAACAACTGGATTATTTGAGTTATTACTAGGGTTAGAGCTTGAGCCAGCTTGGAAATTCATTAGTATCGAAGCTCTGACCTGAAATTGTTGAGGCCTGATCGTAATAGATGGTCTCTGTGGGTTTATCTCAAGTTATGTTTGTACATGTGTTGGAGTAAAACCAAGAGGATATTGAGGGTCTTCATTATTTTCCCCGACATTGTCCATGGTGCCTTTCCCTTTGTCCATCCTTCCTACCAGCAGTTGGGACAATTGAGCCATCATGTTTCTTTGGGACTCCATCATTTGATCCCTCATCTCTTGCTGGATCTTAGCTAGCTGCTCTTGCATCTGTGCCTGCATTTGTTCTTGCATATCCTTTTGCATTTGCTCCAATTTTTCTAGTCTTTTATCCATTGACTTGGTCTTTTTCCTTGTACGGTAGGGATGTGTACTTGGTAAGTTTTGTCAGTTTCCAGATTATTGAAATAATTTTTAATTAATAAGGATCTTTTGATAGCCTTTAATGCATATGCCTTAAATGAATGAAATGAAAATGAATGCAAATGCAAATGCATGAGATGAATGTAAAGAATGCGTCGATTCTGATTCAATTTCATTTAGAAAACTTTACTAGAAAACAAAATTCTTTACATAAAATCAAGTTACAAATAAGGCTTTGCCCTAATGCCCAAAGCTTTAATTTTCCTAAGCAGTGAAGATAACTCTTGTCTCTGATCTGACTCCAACTCATACTTCACACTCAGCATGTCTGCCTGTACCTCCAAAGTTTGTAAGTAGTAGGCTACCTCCCGAATCTACGCTATGGCTTCTCCCATAATGTAATCCCTGTTTCTAACTTGATTTTGCAAATAGTGAAGCTGCTCCTTCCAACGTTCTTCACTTGCTTCGAAGAATTCAATCTGCATTTCACAGTTCTGTAATGCTGCCTCTATTTATTCTATTTTTCCTTTCATTTCTTCTAACTTACATAAGCTTGCTCTCAACTCCATCACAGAATTACGATTCCAGTATTGATGAAGAGATTTCTTGAGTTCTGCTACTCTAGCCATTAATTCGCCTAATTCATTTCTGCTTTCTGACAGGCTTTTCTCCAAGGCTTCATTTCATGCTTGAGCCTCCTGAAATCTCCTTTCCCATTGATCAGCTTTAGTCCTTTCCTCTCGAACCTCCTGACGCCACTGTTCTGAAGTTTTCCCTAACCCAACAATCCTCATTGATAGACGCAGCTTCTTATAGTCTGTCTTTAAACTATCCAGATCCTCTTCGACCTTATTTTTCCCTTTTCTTAACTTCTCAGCCTCTGACTTCTAAACTTTCATAACTAATCTTAGATGCATTTTTTTATTCTTCTAGCTACTCAATCTTTTTTCCGAGCTCGAAACTCTTCTTTTCGAAGTCCTGTCTTATGATCTCTAATCCTGACGGGACAACTTGCAAATATTCCTCCATTGATCGAGCACCTTCTAAACTCAGCCCAGGAACAATATCATTAATCCTTTTACTAAACCATTCATTTTATTCAAAAGTCATCATAGAACCAACAGCCAACCTCTTCATCCAGCGAGTTTGCTTCCAAGCATCAGAGATCTCTCGAACCTTTTTCTTATAATATATGAGAACTTACATTGAGCAAGCCCATAAGTTACCAGTATAAACTACCTTGATTTATACTGCCTTAATACAAGCAAAGGAATATATCCAATGGCTCCTCAAATTCCAAGCAAAGGTACCCAATCAAAACTCCCACATCGATAAAGGATCTCGTAGGGGACCATCCGAAAGGCTCTCCATTCAATATCTTTCTCTTTGAGATTTTTTTGGAATTGCCATCCACCTTTCTTCCGAAATGTCGTCTCTCCTTTGCGTAGCTGTTTCCTCCTTTAATGGGCAATAATTCTCAGAGAAGACCCAGTAAGAAACCTTGTCTACCTTCTAGAAATGCCTATGAAACCATACCAATAACAGTTGCGCGCATCCAATAAATCTGCCTTCACCTGCCCTCCGACACATACTTAAAGATTTGAACGTCTCAGCTAGAATTGCAGGTACCAGTATGACTCTTTTATCAAGATGATCGAATAAATTAGTGACTACTTCATCTATATACCTTAAAGCTTTAGGAAAAATCGCCAAACCATAAATGCTCAAAGCGAAAATGTCAACTTTCTTCTTTTCATCCGGATGTGCTAAAATTAGGTCTCCCAAATTCACCCAAAGAATGCATTTATCATCCCTCTTTTGCTGAATTTGAGTCGTAACCAAGGCTCACTCATCCCTATAATATTCATTAATGTTACCTACTGCGAAGGCTACAAACGTAGAAATGGAGAGCAAATTGAAGAAATGACCTTAAATATTTGCGTACTTACCCCTAATCGAATTGTTTGGGATTCAGAAGTGAAAGAAATCATTTTATCTACTAATAGTGGACAAATTGGCGTATTACCAAATCACGCGCCTATTGCCACAGCTGTAGATATAGGTATTTTGAGAATACGCCTTAACGACCAATGGTTAACGATGGCTCTGATGGGTGGTTTTGCTAGAATAGGCAACAATGAAATCACTATTTTAGTAAATGATGCGGAGAAGGGTAGTGACATTGATCCACAAGAAGCTCAGCAAGCTCTTGAAATAGATGAAATGCATAATCTAGCATGCCTATTTGTGAACGTGAAATAAAAAAATCACCCTCGACCCCATGTCCGAATAAAAGCGGTTAAAGGGTTGGAAATAAGTCATATAGAATCAATCGATTCATGGTAAAATCCCTCTACCTTGCATTTTATTAATTTTTTTTGGTCAATATCATAGAGGGATCAAATTCTTCACAAAATTTAGGACATTAGCGGCCCCAGAGTAAGCTTTGTTGACTTGAATCCTCAGACAATGCAACAAGGTAGTATATTCCTCCACAGTGGGCACCAAGTCTACTCTCCCAAAAGTGAAACAACTATAGGTAAGGTTCCAAAACTGAGCCATAGCCTGAAATAAATGCTTATCTACCTTGATATCAAGCAAAAAGGGTATATCGCCATAATTTTGGTAGAACAACTGTTTAATTCCCTCATCCCAATGAGCCCATATGTCTCTCAATTCCTGCAGCTCATTTTGGGTTACACTGATACGGGTGAAGTCCCACAACTCTAATGTATATCCCTCAGCTAGACTATCCCTTTTCTCTAATTTAACTTCTCTGACCATGTACGGACGGCCGCATTATCCTCGACTTTATCAAGAAATTCATTCTCCATACTAAGTCTTCTAACTTAGTAACCAAACGTGAATCGACACCTCTTTAAATATGCAATGTCATACAGTCAAAACCAAAACAAAAGACGCAAGTTAGTATCAAATAATAAAATTCAAAGCAAACAGAAAATAATCAAACACCTATCTGGATAATCGCTAAAATTTAGCATCACACTACCTAGGGTGAGCTCCTAGGATTTACTATATGAGGTGCTGTTCTAAAAAAAGGGTACCTGAACCAACAGATTCCTTAATCCTCACCCATTATAGGCTCATATGGATCGAGTTCAGTTCAGGGGAATACATTTCCCTATGACCATGCGGAGATGAAAATCTCACGAAGACATAGGTACGGATGTATCCCAGAAGCAATCGACTAGTGATCGCGTGATTTCGCGATAGGTTTTAAATATTTATAATTAATCGTCCTTGAAACTAACTATTATCGTGATGTAGGAAAGTGTACCTATCGAACAGTAGTATAGTTTTAGCAAGACCGTATTGTCGAACCTAAAGGAACTAAAAGTACTAGTAATGACTATCTTTTTATTATATAGCCTAAGAATAAAGAGGTTTTTATTTTAACTAACTAATTATCTAAACTAAGAATTCACAGATAATGGAATTGGGGAATTTCTTTTGGGAAAATCAGTTGAATTAAGACAATACCTAAGGAAAAATCCATCTAGACTGTACTTGTTATTTTGGCTCCGAATCGGACGATTTATTCATTTAACTTGTTCCGTAGAAATCCCTAAGTTATGTTATTATCCCTATTCAAGACTAATAACGTCGAATCCCTAGATTGAATAATTGAGACCTTTCTCTAATTAACACCCTAGGGTTGCATTAAATCGATCTATGGATCCCCTTATTAGGTTTCACCCTAATCCGGCAAAATCTTGTCACCCTATGTCTAGGCGCACAAACAACTCCACTTAATTATGACAAATGTACTCTTAGACAGGGTCTATTCCTCCTCTGAATAAGAGTTTATCTTGAATCAGTATCCTGGGATATCAAAACAAGAATTAAGAACACATAATTAAGAACAAGTTAAATATTTATCATACAATTCAGAAAATAATAACAAGATTCGTCTTAGGTTTCATTCCCCTTAGGTATTTAGGGGTTTTAGTTCATAACTAAATAAGAAAACATCTCCGAATAATAAAGAATACAAAACATAAATAAAACTCAAAACTCTTGAAGGAGAAATTGAAGAGAGATCTTCAGTCTTGAGGGTGAATCCGGCTTCTGAGATGGATCAATCGGCTTCCTTGGAGTAATTCCTTACTCCTTATTCTGTGCCTCCCTTTTCTTCCTCCTCTAGGGTGTATTTATAGGCTTTGGAATGCCTAAGAGCCCTCAAAATTAGCTTTTTCTGAATTACACTCAACTTGGGCTCGACAAGGACAAGCCCGTGTAACACGCCCATGTGCGATTACTTCAGGCTGTGCTCGAGCTTGCCAAATTGACACAGCCGTGTGGTCTGCCCGTGTGAGGAGGTCCAGGCCATGTTGATTTCGTACTTTGGCCCATTTTCTCCGTTTTTTTGCCCGTTTCTCATTCCTTTTGCTCTCCTATGCTCTCCTAAGTATAAAACATGAAATTAAAGTATTAGGTGTAACACCCCGTACCCGAGTCCGTCGCCGGAGTCGGACACGAGGGGTTTGCAGACTTAAATCACTTCTTTGCACAATCCATTTTAAAATTTTCCAGGCAAGCTGGCTAACTGCGTCACTGTCACCTTAAAAATCATATCTGGAGTTTCACAACTCCAAAATCAGTTTCGTGATTTTTCCCTGAAACTAGACTCATATATGCATCTACAAATTTTTTTCTAGAATTTTTGGTCTGGCAAATTAGTACAGTTTATTAGTCAAAGTCTCCCATGTTACAGGGATCGACTACACTGACCTTTGCGCATTACGACTTGGATATCTCCCTGTACAGGGCTTCAATACTTATGTCGTTTGTTTCTATAGAAACTAGACTCAAAAAGGAATCTATTCATATATGGAATGACTTCTAATTATCTCTGGTTAATTTATAATGAATTTCCAAAGTCGGAACAGGGAATCCAGAAACCGTTCTGGCCCTGTCTCACGAAAACTTTAGCATCTCATAATATACTATTCATATGAACGTTTCGTTACTTTCCTATGAAAATAGATTCATCAAGGTTCATTTTCATAATTTATTCACTATTTAATTCCATTCCTACTATTTTTAGTGATTTTCCAAATCTACATCACTGCTGCTGTCAGCATCTGCCTTTAAGGTAGACTTTACCTATTTCATAGTTTCCATGATTCAACTAGCCCTTTTAGCATAAATAGCACAAATTATGATAGTGATTAACCATTCCCATGGCTAATCCTTGTTAAGCATATCCATACCAAATGATTATAACATTATGCTCAAACATATATAAGCCATTTTCGCATGGCTATCCAAAATTATACAAATCCAAAGGGTCCATGACCCACAACAAAAAGGGTAGTCCTATACATGCCATTTTCAGAGTTCAACCAAAAGTGTACCAAAAGGGTTTTGATAGTGTGGGCGACTTCGACTTCAATAATCTTGAGTCCGATAGCTGACGAACCAAAATCTATAAAACAGAGATTCAAAGAACGGAGTAAGCATTTAATGCTTAGTAAGTTTTAAGCAAAACAAAGTGTTCTCAATCACTATCATTGGTCATTCATTTCAACTGTTCGATGAAGTTAATCTAGAGCTTCATCTCGATCTATAATATCATTAAACGCAACACTTGGCTACCACATATATACTTTCGAATAATAATGACCTAGATGGTCAAATATTTCCAAAGCACATTCTTCATCGATTTTCAACTTTCAATAATCCTTTCCACTTGTTCATAATCACATCCATACTTTTAAGTATTTCAACATGACAAGTACTAAATTACCATAGGCACATAAAGAACCAACATATTCCTTATCACATATATTTAAGCTTACAAATCATAATCCTTACCTTGTACTGGCACATCTAGCTCAACCCAACCCATACTCAGATCATAAGGCCTTTGGGCAGAATATGCACTAATACATAAGAATGTTTCATCGCATACTTTATTATACAAACATACCATTACCAATTAGATCATTCTCACATTTGGAGTTATAATATTAATCACATTTACCTACCTCTTTGATACTGATAATTCACCTCGAAATCACTCCACCGATGAGTAAGTAATACGTACCTGAACATCTTGAATACATAATACTTATTTGATGGTAACTTAATGCAGATACTCAATATCAAAGTCTTACTTGAATCCTAGCATTTAGCCGTCGGGTCTTTAAAGCTCGGATATAGTACGAGCACGAAGCCTACGGACATTAATCAGGATAATATTCTCGCATAAAGCCTGCGGGGTTTTAACCCGGATATAGTACTGACACAATTGCCCTTCGGGACTTATCACATTTATACACTTCCACATCCATCACATTGGCCATTCGGCCTTATCACATATATACACTTTCACATTCATCACATTGGCCATTCGGCCTTATCTCATATATGCATGTTCACATTCATCACATTGGCCATTCGGCCTTATCACACATACACATGTTCACATTCATCACATTGGCCATTCGGCCTTATCACACATACACATGTTCACATTCATCACATTGGCCATTCGGCCTTATCTCATATATGCATGTTCACATTCATCACATTGGCCATTCGGCCTTATCACATATATGCATGTTCACATTCATCACATTGGCCATTCGGCCTTATCACACATACACATGTTCACATTCATCACATTGGCCATTCGGCCTTATCACACATACACATGTTCACATTCATCACATTGGCCATTCGGCCTTATCACACATACACATGTTCACATTCATCACATTGGCCATTCGGCCTTATCACATATATATACACTTTCACATTCATCACATTGGCCATTAGGCCTTATCACATATACACATGTTCACATTCATCACATTGGCCATTAGGCCTTATCACATATATATACACTTTCACATTCATCACATTGGCCATTAGGCCTTATCACATATATACACTTTCACATTTATTCAAATATACTTCACATACCACATATACTATCATGTACAGACTTGGTCTTGGCCGAATCTACATCCATCACTTTCCAATGAATAATTCAATTTTACGCCATACTATCATTTCATATTCGAATACTCATAAGCTTACAATATCACGATTTAGAATTCAAGTATGGGTTTAATCAATAGCTTATGAGCAACTAAAACAAGTTTTATCAATGTTTACAACAAAATCACATATTCACTACGAGCTGTTTTCCTGAGCAATGGTTACTAAATTATTTATAACCGGAGCTAAAAAACTCCAAATCACTTGCCGTTAATTTTTCCTGAATATAGACTCGTATATCTTCCATCCATAAAATTTCCAGAATTTTGGGTTTGGCCAATCAATACCAGATTTTTCTTAAAGTTTCCCCTGTTTCACTGTTTGACTAATCTGACCACTCTTCACTACGAATCAAATTTCTCATTTTACAGAATTCAAAATGTGTTGTATTTGATTTCATTTGAAACTAGACTCATTAAGGAATCTAAGCATATAAATTTTATCTTATAACCATTTTTTACAATTTATAATGATTTTCTAAAAACAGAACAGGGGATATCGGAGTCATTCTGACACCGTCTCACACAACTTTAAATATCTCTTTATAGGAAATTTCTTTGCTCACAAGGTCTCTTTTATAAGAAACTAGACTAATTAAGCCTTGATTACATATTTTATTCAGCCTATAATTCCACACCAACAATTTATAGTGATTTTCTAAAATCACGTTACTGCTGCTGTCCAAAGCAAATTATTACAATTTGCTCTTAAATTTCCAAGTCCAAACACATATGAACTTACCATTTGAGTTTAAGACATATCATGGCCACATCATATCTTATTAAATCAACTCATTATGTCCTATTATGATTGAATTTACTCAACGTTTAATCACTTAAAACTTACCTCGGATGTTGTCGAACGATTTCGGCGGCTATTCGACCACTTTTTCCTTCCCTTTATCGGATTTAGTTCCCCTTTGCTCTTGAGCTTAATTCAAACAAATTTAACTCATTAAAGTCTCATTTTGCTAGCTTATGGCCGAATATGACAAGGAGTTTGATAGGTCATATGGCCACCTTTTAGCATGCAAATGATATCAACACCAATCCACCTTGGCCGAATATCATCTCCATGACATAGTAAAGATTTGAACCATGGGCTATTTAGAACTCAAGCTAACTACTAAAACATGCATGCATCTCATGGAACATCATCAAACATACCTTAGTCTATCAAACCACCATAGCCGATTTCCTCAAAGCTCTTTTTCCTTCTTTTTCTTTCTCCTATTCGGCCAAGAACAACATGAGAGCTTTTCTCTTCTTTCTTTTTTTTTCTTTTTTTTTTGGTCATGCATGAGAATGATGAACACATTTTTTTCTCTTTGTTTTCTTCCTTCAATTTCTTATTAGTTTATTGCCCATGCTTCTTATTTTATTCTTCCATTAACACAACATGTTTCATGACATGTTTTGCCCATGCTTCTTATTTTATTTTTCCATTAACACAACATGTTTCATGACATGTTTTGCCCATCATCCCTTGTCATGTCCGGCCACTAGTACTTAAATGGGGGGAAATTGACATGCAAGTCCACCCCTTTGATTACATGCACTATTAGGCCACTTGCATTTGCCTAGCACATTTCTAAATTTTCTCACATAAGTCCTATCAACTAAATTCACATGCAATTAACTAAATCGAAGCTTAAAACTTTCACACATTTATATTCACATATTTTAGGCAATAATTATCACATTCAAATAATTTGGTGACTCAGTCTAGCGGTCCCGAGACCGCTTTCCGACTAGGGTCACTTTAGGGGTGTCACAACTCTTCCCCCCTTTAGGGATTTTCGTCCCCGAAAATTTCTACCGATGCATAGTTTAGGATAACGTCCTCTTATTGAATTATATTCATATAAACATTAGCTCATCGATAGCAATTGTAATTCATTATTGATTTCTCATCGATCTATAAAATCATTTTCTTATCTTAAAACAAATACATAAACATTTCTACAAGTATGCACATATATCTCATTTTCTTGATTTCATAAGCAATAATCACTTAATTTAATTCACAAATGCATTTCAAACACATATTAAGCACATATTAACATGTGTAATTCACATCATCAACCCACATATTTGTAACCCACATTTTCATTCATGTATAAGCTGTAACCTAACCGAAAGTACACATATACTCAAACATCCCAATAAATATCCTTTATAACTTTATCACATCTCAATATTCAACTTAACTCATTTCCAAAAGAAAATCAACTTCCACATACCTGAACATTGAATTCATTTAGCACATTTAATCACTGTTAACGATACCCGTTGAATCATTCGAAATCATTACGGATACTCATTAAGTACATATAGCTCTTACAATGCCATATCCTAGATATGGTCTTACATATGCTCACATATCGAGCCGATGCCATGTCCCAGACATGGTCTTACACACTATCTCAAATCAATGCCTTCGTCCCAGACGAGGTCTTACATGAATTCCACTTCACACACTTAGTGCCCACTGACCGATCTCGCACTCATAGTGCTCGATTAAAGGAATTCGACACACAGTGCCTCTAATCATTCACACACATAGTGCTCTTATTCATTCGTTATTACACATTGAAATGACTTAACCAAGTCTATAAACATCATGTATGTACACTTTTAAACATATCATCTCATTTAAATTTGAATTCGTATAGTAATGAATACTTAAACTTTGCTCAAATTACCGGCACGAAGCCTACTAGGCACGAAGGCCCGAATACACGTCACCAGCATGATTGCTCTTCGGGACCTAGCCCGGATATAACACCAGCACGAATGCTCTTCGGGGTTTAGCACGGATATATCACTAGCACGAATGCTCTTCGGAACTTAGCCCGGATACATCACTAGCATGAATGCTCTTCGGGACTTAGCCCGGATACATCACTAGCATGAATGCTCTTCGGAACTTAGCCCGGATACATCACTAGCATGAATGCTCTTCGGGACTTAGCCTAGTTATAGTAACTCGCACAAATGCCTTCGGGACTTAACCCGGATTTAGTAACTCGCACCAATGCCTTCGGGCTTAGCCCGGAATTAGTAACTCGCACAAATGCCTTCGGATCTTAGTCCGGATATGGTCACTTAGCACAAAGCCTTCGGGACTTAGCCCGGACATCATTCGAATAACCATGCACATTTAACAATAAATCATGACACATTCGTATTTCATTTTCATTAGCAAAACTCAAACACAAGACACTTATCACTCTTGCAATTTCGGCTCAATAGCCACACACAAAGAGCATGATTTTGATTTGCTTAAAACATGATCTAATCAAATCATAATTTAAGCTCTATTACTCAAGAACTTACTTATGTTATACCCTTCTCAATATTGACACATCATAAGCATGTCTCAGTCCTCTCAATACCATCTGCTACAGCTCGATCGGGATCGGAATTCATTACAATAAATAAACACATTTTCAATTGTCAGAAATCACCACACTATCAAATATTCACATAATGGCATGTATAGCTAGACCCAAACGTATTACGGTAGTCCTAGAATCGACTAAACCGTAGCTCTGATACCAATAAAATTGTAACACCCCGTACCCGAGTCCGTCGCCGGAGTCGGACACGAGGGGTTTGCAAACTTAAATCACTTCTTTGCACAATCCATTTTAAAATTTTCCAGGCAAGCTGGCTAACTGCGTCACTATCACCTTAAAAATCATATCTTGAGTTTCACAACTCGAAAATCAGTTTTGTGATTTTTCCCTGAAACTAGACTCATATATGCATCTACAAATTTTTTTCTAGAACTTTTGGTCGGGCCAATTAGTACATTTTATTAGTCAAAGTCTCCCATGTTACAGGGATCGACTACACTGACCTTTGCGCATTACGACTTGGATATCTCCCTGTACAGGGCTTCAATACTGATGTCGTTTGTTTCTATAGAAACTAGACTCAAAAAGGAATCTATTCATATATGGTATGACTTCTAATTATCTCTGGTTAATTTATAATGAATTTCTAAAGTTGGAACAGGGAATCCAGAAACCGTTCTGGCCCTGTCTCACGAAAACTTTAGCATCTCATAATATACTATTCATATGAACGTTTCGTTACTTTCCTATGAAAATAGATTCATCAAGGTCCGTTTGCATAATTTATTCACTATTTAATTCCATTCCTACTATTTTTAGTGATTTTCCAAATCTACATCACTGCTGCTGTCAGCATCTGCCTTTAAGGTAGACTTTACCTATTTCATAGTTTCCATGATTCAACTAGCCCTTTTAGCATAAATAGCACAAATTATGATAGTGATTAACCATTCCCATGGCCAATCCTTGTTAAGCATATCCATACCAAATGATTATAACATTATGCTCAAACATATATAAGCCATTTTCGCATGGCTATCCAAAATTATACCAATCCAAAGGGTCCATGACCCACAACAGAAAGGGTAGTCCTATACATGCCATTTTCAGAGTTCAACCAAAAGTGTACCAAAAGGGTTTTGATAGTGTGGGCGACTTCGACTTCAATAATCCCGAGTCCGATAGCTGACGAACCAAAATCTATAAAACAGAGATTCAAAGAACGGAGTAAGCATTTAATGCTTAGTAAGTTTTAAGCAAAACAAAGTGTTCTCAATCACTATCATTGGTCATTCATTTCAACTGTTCGATGAAGTTAATCTAGAGCTTCATCTCGATCTATAATATCATTAAACGCAACACTTGGCTGCCACATATATACTTTCGAATAATAATGACCTAGATGGTCAAATATTTCCAAAGCACATTCTTCATCGATTTTCTAAATGTAACACTCCTAACCCGTATCCGTTGCCGGAATAAGGTTATGAGGTATTACTTGACTGAACAAAACTTCTATAAGGTCAAAGATACTTACCAGACATAAATTATCAACAATGCAAACCTGTCTCATTGATTTTCCATAAGAGCTCTTATAAATTTCCAAAATGACTAACTATCAAAACACAACCGAATATCTAATAACAAAATAACTACTATCAAGTTATAACTAAAACATTTCAACACATTAGTTCAATTATAAGGCTTCTCTAAACAAAATGAGCAAGCCATTTTCGCATGGCTATAATGTATACAAAGTCGAAATATCATTCTACCTATAGTCTATCCTATACATGCCTTAAACCATGATGATATACAATCTTCTCAACTCACATAATGACTCGATAGTGTGATGATATCTCCGGCTCTTCCAACTAGAATTAAAGGATAAACCTATAAGAAATGGAAAAGAGAACACGGAGTAAGCTTCAATGCTTAGTAAATTTTAAGCAATGCAAACAATTAATTTACTTATAGATCGATTATTTCAAATTTTCAATTTATGCAATTAAGTCCTATTATTTAATCGGACACCCAAACGACAAAATTAAATTACGAAATTTTCACAGATATAAATTCACACAAAATAAACATAGAAAATAATTTAAAAATATTTTTTTGACTCAGATTCATGGTCCCGAAACCACCGTTCTGTTTAGGGTCTAAATCGGGCTGTTACAACTCTCCCCCCTTAGGGATTTTCGTCCCCGAAAATCTTACCAGTGAATAGGTTCGGATAACGTTCTCTCATTGTATCCTCTAGCTCCCATGTTGCTTCTTCAACTCCATGCTTATGCCAGAATACCTTAACTAACAAAATCTTCTTATTCCATAACTCTTTAACCTCACGAGTCAAAATGCGAATCGGTTCTTCTTCGTAGGTCATATTAGGCTAAATTTCAATCTCAGACGGACTAATCACATGTGATGGATCAGATCGATACCTCCGAAGCATCAAAACGTGGAATACATTGTGGATCTTTTCTAACTCAGGTGGCAACAATAATCTATAAGCAACCGGCCCGATACGTTCTATAACCTTATACGACCCAAGAAACCTCGGACTCAATTTGCCTTTACGACCGAATCTAAGTATTTTCTTCCACGGTGAGTCTTTCAAGAAAACTTTATCTCCGATCTGAAACTCTATATCTTTCCGTTTCAAGTTCGCATAAGATTTATGTCGATCTAACGCTACTTTCAAACTTTCACGGATCACTTTCACTTTCTGTTCAGTTTCTCTGATCAAATCGACTCCGTGTATCTTATTTTCACTGAGCTCAGTCCAATACAATGGCATTCGGCATTTACGACCATACAAAGCCTCACAAATTTGCTGATTAAACATCAATTTAGTTTCTAGCTCAACCAATAACTACTCATCATTTGATAAGATTAATCACATGATTGTCGGTCGTAAAACACATAAAGATTCTCGCTCAGAACCCCAAAGACTATAATCATTTGCCCAGATTGATAATCAATCACTGACTCATAATCTTTCAACAGTTCGAACCATCTTTAATTCTTGTTTCGAATAACTCTTTACTTGAGAACTGGCGCTTCAATAACAATTTCTTCAACTGTTTATCACTTTATTGATAAATATTACATCATTTAAAAGATATTTTTCACAGATAACCATATAGAATCATAAGAAAGAAGAGATACTGTAATCTCAAATATATCACTATACTGATCTTTTTAAGAAAGCGCCCATATCAGATGACAGATATCTCAGTGATGTCTCAGAGGAAATCCAGAAGTAAAACATCACTCACATGCACCAGAATTAACGGTAACAGAAACAATATAATCTTCATGTTATACCCTTCTCAATATTGACACATCATAAGCATGTCTTAGTCCTCTCAATACCATCTGCTACAGCTCGATCGGGATCGAAATTCATTACAATAAATAAACACATTTTCAATTGTCAGAAATCACCACACTATCAAATAATCACATAATGGCATGTATAGCTAGACCCAAACGTATTATGGTAGTCCTAGAATCGACTAAACCGTAGCTCTGATACTAATAAAATTGTAACACCCCGTACCCGAGACCGTTGCCGGAGTCGGACACGAGGGGTTCACAGAATAAATTCGCTTACTATCGCAGTCCATTTTAAATTTTTCCAGACAGCTGGCTAACTGTGTCGCTGTCACCTTAAAAATCATATCTTGAGTTTCACAACTCGAAAATCAGTTTCGTGATTTTTCCCTGAAACTAGACTCCTATGTCCATCTACATATTTTTTTTCTAGAATTTTTGGTCGGGCCAATTAGTACAGTTTATTAGTTAAAGTCTCCCCTGTTACAGGGTGCGACTACACTGACCTTCATGCATTACAATTCGGATATCTCCCTGTACAGGGCTTCAATACTGATGCCGTTTACTTACACGATTTCTGTTATACGAAACTAGACGCATCAAGCTTTAATTACATAATCTATTCAGCCTTTAACTCAATTCCCACAATTTATGGTAATTTTTCCAAAACACGCTACTGCTGCTGTCCCGAGCAGATTTATACAAATTTACTCTGTAAAGTTCTCATTCACATATTTAAAATATAATATCATATATGCCATCATTTAGAAAAGTTATTGACCTTAACGTATATACTTAATTCATATTCATCCCATTTAAAAACTTAAAACTTACAAAGGAATCAAACTCAAATACTTAAGAACTTACCTCGGAAGTTGTCGAACGATTACAGATCGACTATTCGGTTAGGTAGCTTTTTCTCTTATCCGAATTAGACTCCCTAAGCTCTTGAGCTTGAATAAACAAATTTAATCTATTACAAACCAATTATACAAACTCATGGCCGAATACAACAAGAAGACTAACTAGATTCTACTAGCCACTCATTGCTCTATTATTAACCTTACTTAATTATAAACACATTCAGCAACTACCTCAACCGTATTTAATACAATTAACACCGAATTCCTCATGTAAAAAGTACCATTGCTGAATATCATTTAGTTCACAAGGTCCTAATTTCAAAAATTTGACAAGCTCATACCCATTTCCTACTAATTCCATCATTTTAACACAGGTACGACAAAGCTAAATTCCATTCTTCCATTAGTTTGCATTTAACTAAATCATACCTTAATGTTAAGCACATTCGGCAATGGTGCAAACATGGATGTAGATTCGGCCAAGACCAAGTCTGTACATGATAGTATATGTGGTATGTGAAGTATATTTGAATAAATGTGAAAGTGTATATATGTGATAAGGCCTAATGGCCAATGTGATGAATGTGAAAGTGTATATATATGTGATAAGGCCTAATGGCCAATGTGATGAATGTGAACATGTGTATATGTGATAAGGCCTAATGGCCAATGTGATGAATGTGAAAGTGTATATATGTGATAAGGCCTAATGGCCAATGTGATGAATGTGAAAGTGTATATATATGTGATAAGGCCGAATGGCCAATGTGATGAATGTGAACATGTGTATGTGTGATAAGGCCGAATGGCCAATGTGATGAATGTGAACATGCATATATGAGATAAGGCCGAATGGCCAATGTGATGAATGTGAACATGTGTATGTGTGATAAGGCCGAATGGCCAATGTGATGAATGTGAACATGCATATATGAGATAAGGCCGAATGGCCAATGTGATGAATGTGAACATGTGTATGTGTGATAAGGCCGAATGGCCAATGTGATGAATGTGAACATGTGTATGTGTGATAAGGCCGAATGGCCAATGTGATGAATGTGAACATGCATATATGAGATAAGGCCGAATGGCCAATGTGATGAATGTGAAAGTGTATATATGTGATAAGGCCGAATGACCAATGTGATGGATGTGGAAGTGTATAAATGTGATAAGTCCCGAAGGGCAATTGTGTCAGTACTATATCCGGGTTAAAACCCCGCAGGCTTTATGCGAGAATATTATCCTGATTAATGTCAGTAGGCTTCGTGCTCGTACTATATCCGAGCTTTAAAGACCCGACGGCTAAATGCTAGGATTCAAGTAAGACTTTGATATTGAGTATCTGCATTAAGTTACCATCAAATAAGTATTATGTATTCAAGATGTTCAGGTACGTATTACTTACTCATCGGTGGAGTGATTTCGAGGTGAATTATCAGTATCAAAGAGGTAGGTAAATGTGATTAATATTATAACTCCAAATGTGAGAATGATCTAATTGGTAATGGTATGTTTGTATAATAAAGTATGCGATGAAACATTCTTATGTATTAGTGCATATTCTGCCCAAAAGCCTTATGATCTGAGTATGGGTTGGGTTGAGCTAGATGTGCCAGTACAAGGTAAGGATTATGATTTGTAAGCTTACATATATGTGATAAGGAATATGTTGGTTCTTTATGTGCCTATGGTAATTTAGTACTTGTCATGTTGAAATACTTAAAAGTATGGATGTGATTATGAACAAGTGGAAAGGATTATTGAAAGTTGAAAATCGATGAAGAATGTGCTTTGGAAATATTTGACCATCTAGGTCATTATTATTCGAAAGTATATATGTGGCAGCCAAGTGTTGTGTTTAATGATATTATAGATCGAGATGAAGCTCTAGATTAACTTCATCGAACAGTTGAAATGAATGACCAATGATAGTGATTGAGAACACTTTGTTTTGCTTAAAACTTACTAAGCATTAAATGCTTACTCCGTTCTTTGAATCTCTGTTTTATAGATTTTGGTTCGTCAGCTATCGGACTCGGGATTATTGAAGTCGAAGTCGCCCACACTATCAAAACCCTTTTGGTACACTTTTGGTTGAACTCTGAAAATGGCATGTATAGGACTACCCTTTTTGTTGTGGGTCATGGACCCTTTGGATTTGTATAATTTTGGATAGCCATGTGAAAATGGCTTATATATGTTTGAGCATAATGTTATAATCATTTGGTATGGATATGCTTAACAAGGATTGGCCATGGGAATGGTTAATCACTATCATAATTTGTGCTATTTATGCTAAAAGGGCTAGTTGAATCATGGAAACTATGAAATAGGTAAAGTCTACCTTAAAGGCAGATGCTGACAGCAGCAGTGATGTAGATTTGGAAAATCACTAAAAATAGTAGGAATGGAATTAAATAGTGAATAAATTATGAAAACGAACCTTGATGAATCTATTTTCATAGGAAAGTAACGAAACGTTCATATGAACAGTATATTATGAGATGCTAAAGTTTTCGTGAGACAAGTCCAGAACGGTTTCTGGATTCCCTGTTCCGACTTTGGAAATTCATTATAAATTAACCAGAGATAATTAGAAGTCATGCCATATATGAATAGATTCCTTTTTGAGTCTAGTTTCTATAGAAACAAACGACATCAGTATTGAAGCCCTGTACAGGGAGATATCCAAGTCGTAATACGCAAAGGTCAGTGTAGTCGATCCCTGTAACATGGGATACTTTGACTAATAAACTTTACTAATTGGCCTGACCAAAAATTCTATAAAAAAATTTGTAGATGCATATATGAGTCTAGTTTCAGGGAAAAATCACGAAACTGATTTTCGAGTTGTGAAACTCAAGATATGATTTTTAAGGTGACAGTGACGCAGTTAGCCAGCTTGCCTGGAAAATTTTAAAATGGATTGTGCAAAGAAGTGATTTAAGTCTGCAAACCCCTCGTGTCCGACTCCGGCGACGGACTCGGGTACGGGGTGTTACAATTTTATTCAGCCTATAATTCCACACCAACAATTTATAGTGATTTTCTAAAATCACGTTACTGCTGCTGTCGAAAGCAAATTATTACAATTTGCTCTTAAATTTCCAAGTCCAAACACATATGAACTTACCATTTGAGTTTAAGACATATCATGGCCACATCATATCTTATTAAATCAACTCATTATGTCCTATTATGATTGAATTTACTCAATGTTTAATCACTTAAAACTTACCTCGGATGTTGTCGAATGATTTCGGCAGCTATTCGACCACTTTTTCCTTCCCTTTATCGGATTTAGTTCCCCTTTGCTCTTGAGCTTAATTCAAACAAATTTAACTCATTAAAGTCTCATTTTGCTAGCTTATGGCCGAATATGACAAGGAGTTTGATAGGTCATATGGCCACCTTTTAGCATGCAAATGATATCAACACCAATCCACCTTGGCCGAATATCATCTCCATGACATAGTAAAGATTTGAACCATGGGCTATTTAGAACTCAAGCTAACTACTAAAACATGCATGCATCTCATGGAACATCATCAAACATACCTTAGTCTATCAAACCACCATAGCCGATTTCCTCAAAGCTCTTTTTCCTTCTTTTTCTTTCTCCTATTCGGCCAAGAACAACATGAGAGCTTTTCTCTTCTTTCTTTTTTTTTTCTTTTTTTTTTGGTCATGCATGAGAATGATGAACACATTTTTTTCTCTTTGTTTTCTTCCTTCAATTTCTTATTAGTTTATTGCTCATGCTTCTTATTTTATTCTTCCATTAACACAACATGTTTCATGACATGTTTTGCCCATGCTTCTTATTTTATTTTTCCATTAACACAACATGTTTCATGACATGTTTTGCCCATCATCCCTTGTCATGTCCGGCCACTAGTACTTAAATGGGGGGAAATTGACATGCAAGTCCACCCCTTTGATTACATGCACTATTAGGCCACTTGCATTTGCCTAGCACATTTCTAAATTTTCTCACATAAGTCCTATCAACTAAATTCACATGCAATTAACTAAATCGAAGCTTAAAACTTTCACACATTTATATTCACATATTTTAGGCAATAATTATCACATTCAAATAATTTGGTGACTCGGTCTAGCAGTCCCGAGACCGCTTTCCGACTAGGGTCACTTTAGGGGTGTCACATTAGGAGCATCGAATTCACCAATTATAATAGGAAATCATCCATAAAATGTGTTAAACATGGGGTAAAATATGTATAAATTACGGTTTATCAACTAGCCCATGCGGAGGTGAAAACCTCACGAAGGCATAGCTTCTTACTTTCACTTAAAGGTATAACCACAACGGTCATGCAATGCAATGCAATATTTTTCTACAAGACTCAAACCACAACAAAAAAATGCACCAAAGAATCATGATTTTCAAATCAAATTTTCAATTTTAGACAAAAGGACAAAAAATAATCAATTTTATAGCTTAACTCTCTTATTGTCCCCAGTGGAGTCGCCAAGCTGTCAAAACCATTTTTTTATTTTGAAAAAATGAGGATCGACTTTAAAACAATGTATGGAATCGCCACTAATCATTTTTGTGTAGGTGTGATCAGATCACCTAATAAAACATTTTATTTTAAAATATTAATTTTGGCCTACAAAATTTGAGAAAATAGGTTCGGGAGTCGGTTCGATTACGTATGAGGACGGATTAACACTCTCATTACACCCAAAAATTGGTATCTAATTGATTAAATAATGTCCTTATGTCTAAGATTTAAAAAAAAATTGAAATATGACTCCTTTTAAAATGTTTGGATAACTTGAACTAGACGTTAAAATTCTCTTGTTTCGAAGGGATACAATATCACATCCAGCACGTTAGGACATGATCTTTTAAACCCTCGAAACCACGATCAATTTTTGATTTCTAAAAGCTCATACATTTGAAAATTACAAAAAGGATATTCGATAATTTGGTCCAACGAAAAACCGAAACCCAATACATTAGGGCACAATTTCTCGGATTTCCAAACATAGAACATTGCCTTGTTTTGAAGTTTAGAAAACACTGGCAAAATTTTAAAGGGATATTTGATTATTTGGACAAACAAGAAATCGAAACCCAGCACGTTAGGGCACGATTTCCTGAATTTCCAAACATCAAACATCATCTTTGTTTTATAAAGCCGGCTCAAAATATATTAGTTTGACTTGAAATAAAATAGAATAATTAATTTTGGATCAATAAGTTGAAAATTTCAATTGTAATGTGATACTCGTGAATAGGAGGCGAAATTATAAGCATGGGACAACATACATGAATAAGGTACTATACTTAGTGAAGAATAACAGTATAAACATAAAAGACAAATTAACAAATACACAATAGCAATGAGCTCATATCTTAATTAAAAAACATTAACAAGAAACTAAAATATAACTCATCAAAGAAACATATTAGAATGAAATATAGTAAATTTTCAAACATGGATAAATGATAATACTAAGGACGAATAAACAATATGCAACAATAATATATGAAATGAAATGAAAACCAAAAAACAGCACATAATATACAAAACAATACGGAAACTAGGAGTCAATATAATGTGAAACAATTCAAAAACCATTAATTATATAAAAAAAATTAGAATGAACTACACATGCTAGGGTTTGAAATATATACAAATAAAACTGATAAAGTGTAAACGAGTATTAAAATAAATATTGTGAAAGAAGAAATTTGGAGCAAATAATCATACAAAAATATTTTAAAAACAAAACATGTCCATTTAAAGTTGATAATATACATATAATGAAAAAAAATAATTTAAATAATATATAAAGAGATAATAATATATGAAAGAGTTTTAAATAATGAAGATAAATAATAAAATACTTTTTAAGGAATGAACTATATACATAATAGATTTGAAAAGAAATATATATACCTAAATAGATTTTTTTAAAAATATATATATACACGTTGAACAACATGGAATTGATAATGTACATAGAATAAAGCTAATTTTAACATAAACTATATATATGTATATAATATAAAGGTAATTTAAAATAAATATTATACAAAATTTTAAAACAATATAATATAAAAGAGAAGTTTAAAACAATAATTTTAGAATTTAAACAAAGAAATAAATAAATAAAGAAAGTAAAATTATTAAAGTAATTCCAAATGTATATTTAAATAAATTTTTAAAGACGAATACTCAATGAATTTTTTTAAGAAAATAATAAATTACACATATTGAAATGTAAAGAAAACTTAATTGAAATAAAATTAAACTAACGAGATAATTAATAAATAAAATAAATCATTGAAACTGACATAAGGACCAAAATGCAATGCGCGAAAATGTACAAGGGCTAAAAATGCCAATGTTCCCAACCCCAAAAAACAACACCCAGGCGCGGACTAAATTGGAATGGAGCGTAAACTTCAGGGAAAAATGAAAGAAACAGAATAGGATTAAATTAAAGGTGGCGCAAATGGGAGGGACTGGCCGCGCAAATTACCCCTTTAAGGTGAAAATGCGCAAATCCAGCCTAAGGAGTAGGTCAACGCGCGGGTTTTTCTCCCCCCTTAGTTGCGCCGCTTTAAAATTTTAATATAGCTTTTATTATTATTATTATTATTATATATATATTTAAAAGCTTACAAATCCCTTTTTCTAAGCAAAAATCCCCAAAATTCTTAACCCTTTCAGCTAAGGTTTCAATCAATAAAATTGCAGCAGCCGAACAACCACCATATCCGGTGGCCGACAGCGTACAGACGATGGCCTGAACTTGCCAACGGCGGAGAACTTCGACTATGCCCATGGAGATTTGGAAAGTCTCCTTCTCTTCTTTATACTTAAAAAGAAAAAAACTTAAATCCTATGTTATTTCTTTTAAAAAAAATACAAAGCCAAATTCATAGAATGAAGAGGATTTAAACACCATTCGACAAACCTCCACATTTTTTAGGTGTTTGGGCTCTCATCGGCGTCGACTCAGGTAAGTCCCTTTCGTTTTCTCACGCTAAAAATTCCATGCAAATCAAAAAGAAAAAAATCAAAGGAAATGAAACGGAATTTGAGATCACTTCTGATAATTTTTGGTTGCTTTTCTTGCATTTAGTATGCATAAGGTTTACACAAATTCCATTCGGCTTTTTATAACCGAAAATAAAAATGAAATTACATCCCCATTTTCCCTATTTTTTTCGCTATTATTTTCTGTTATTTTTGCTGGTTATTTATTGTATATTGTTGCGCCCTTCTTGCTGTTATTTTGTTCTTGTAGGTTCGATTGACGTGGAGGTCGTACGGAAGCATGAGGTTGCGGACGTGGCACTGTGTACGGAAATGGAGAGGCCATTCTTGGGCAGCTACGGTCTCTGCTAGGGTTTCCAAGAGCTGAAATTGTTTGGCTTTAGGATTGGGCCACTGGATCCATGCTAAAATTGGACTACTGAGTCCAAATGTTTGGGTTAGGTTTATTTTATGATCGGGCTTTAGGTCTATTTGTAAAGTGGGTTTATAAATTAGGCTATAATTTTGGGTTTGTATTTATGGACTATAAACAATTTTAATAATCTATATTTTATTATTCTTTATTTGGTTTATAAATTTAAAGGCCCGGGCGAAATGGACCTTCTACAATTACCAACGTAAACAAAAATTATCACAAAATCTTATCCAGACCTTTTTATAAACACATGGACAAATTGGACTGTTTTTATAACCTTATTTTAACAAATATTCACTAAGACGATTGTACCATATACATCCAGAATATTTTAATCTGTATAAACCTTTTTTTTTAATCTGATCGAGCAATTTTCATGAGAAACTCTATATCCTTCTGGTATTCTAAATGCTTCAAGGATTTTCATATAAATTTCACTATCAAGTTTACCATACAAATAAGCTGTAACAACATCCATTAGACACATGTTAAGTTTTTCACGTACTGCCAGACTAATAAGATATCTAAACATTATTGCATCCACCACGGGAGAATATGTCTCTACGTAATCAATGCTGAACCTTTACAAAAACCATTGTGCTACAAGCCGTGCTTTATATCTTATGACTTCATTTTTCTCATTTCGATTTCGCACAAATACTCATTTATATCCTACCAGCTTTACATCTTTAGATGTTTGGACTACAAATCCAAAAACATCATGTCTAGAAAGTGAATTCAATTATACTTGAATTGTGTGTTTCCATTTTGGCCAATCTTTTCTATTTCTACGTTCCTAAATAGATTTAGGTTTAGGATCCTCGTTTTCTTTTGAAACATTATAAGCAATTTTTTTGTCGACAACTATATTTTTTCGATTCCATCTTTTTTTTAAAGTATCGAGATATCTTTGTTATCTTAACTTTTAGGTACTTGGACATCATCTAGGGCTTTTTTTTATATCTTTGACCTCTTCTTGGGCACTTGCCTCCACAATATAACCATCTTGAATATTTTCCTCTTTCCTTTTACAAAGATCTTCATCTTTGGAACCAACTGGTCTTCCACACTTAAAGCATCGATTACTTTCTTTGCACTAACAGTTTGGCCGATTAGGACATCAATTCGTATTGGAGCATTTTCAGCTGGTATGTGAGATTTTATAATTCTTTTTAAGTCAATAAATGAATCTAGAAATTGATTGACGATGTTTTGCAAATGTATTATCTTTTGAACTTCTTGTTCACATTGACTTCTACAAGGATCTAATTGAGATAATGATAACCCATTCTATGTAATTTCTTTTACCAGTTATATTTTCTCCCCCTTAATGTTGGGAATGTTGTTTCATCAAAGTGACAATCAACAAATCGCGCAGTAAATAAATCTCCAATTAATGGTTCGACATAATTAATTACAAAAGGAGATTCATAACCAACATACATTTCCAACCTCCTTTGAGGACCCATCTTTGTGCGTTGTGGTGGAGCCATTGGAACATATACCGTACATCTAAAAATTCTAAGATGGGAAATATTTAGCTCCTAACCAAAAGCCAATTAAAATGGGGAGTATTTATTATAACTTGTTGGCCTGATGAGCACAAGTGTTGTTGCATGCAAAATAGCATATCCCCAAGCTATAACAGGGAATTTTGTTCTCATAAGGAATGACTTAACTATTAGTTAGAGGCATTTGATAAACAATTCAGCTAAACCATTTTGTGTGTGAACATGAACTACAGAATGTTCAATTTTTATCCCAATTGACATACAATTATCATTGAAAGATTGGGACATAAACTCACCAACATTATCAATACAGATAGTTTTGATTGTATAATCTAGAATTTTTGCTCTTAATCAAATTATTTGAGCATGTAGTCTCACAAACGCCAGATTGCGAGTCGATAATAAACACATATGTGACCACCCACTAGATGCATCTATCGATACAATAAAATATCTGAATGGTCCACGTGGTGGATGAATTGACCCACTTTCATTTCAAAATACAAGACATCAAATCTCAACTTTAGCTAATGAGTTTTTCATAATTAATTTTTTATTAAAAACAAGCAACACATGATAATTTTTTTAAATCAAAGAATCTTCTAGTTCTTTAATGAATGTCCATATGAATTTTCAATTAATTTTCGTATCATATATCATACAAGATGATCTAACTGGTCACAACAAGTAGTAAATGTATTTGTATCAGTAAACTTTTGGTTTATTTTAACATGATTTTCAATTGTACTAATAATGCCAATATAAATTGTGACAATTGATAATTTTATTTTCATTCATTTTACTATGTATCTTTATATAAGTAGTATTATGACATTTACTTCTGAAAATGTCTAAATCAATACGAAGTCCATAATGTCATTAACTGAATAAAAGAAACATAATTTGCAAACAATTATATGCAATATTTGCTTAAGGGAATATGCCAAAATGTTCAAATATCCAATTTGACTTTAATGATCAAAATTTATAAAATTTATTGCAGACATTCACTTCAAGGAATGTGCAAAAAGTAATTTAAACAAAATGTAAACATGTATCATATCCTTACCAATAAGATTATATAGATATCATTTGCTTCAAAGAATGATAAATTAGTGTAAATAATTTATCATTTTGCTCTAAGAATGAACATTTAGCAATATTTCAAATCATCTGTCTTCTTCTTATCTATTTGAATAACAATATGTTACGTTTTTATAATTGTTATGTATTGTTGCATTTTCTTTGGGGAATGGAGCAGAACCAGTGGAATGAATAACTTGTTATTTTCTTTAGCCATAAGAAGGTATGAGATCAATTCAAAATACTTTTAAAACCTTTTTCACAAGAGTTTTGCATAAAAAATTAACTAGAAAGAAATAGTCAAAGTCATATATGGAGTTTATTGTAAATCAAATGTATGGATAAAATTGACATTTCAAATATCAAACTTGATATAATGCTAGTGTTAGCAAAAATTTCATAAACCAGTGTAAACATGCATGAAATTTACTTCAAAATAGTACAATTCATGTTCACTAAAACCTTTCCATTTATAATTGCTCATAACATTTTTTTGAATAATTAACAAATGGAATAATGTAAAGCGTGTGAACTACCTTCAACAATTCTACAAAAATAACAAGTTTCTTAAGGTTGTAAAGTAGGAAAAATATAAGTCATTTGCAAAATCAAACCACGCGAGTTTTTTTATACTTCTTATCAAACAAAAATTGGTTAATACAAACAAAGTCCATAGAAATGACAATGACCAATTTAATATAGAAATTATCAATTTTAAGTCTATAAAAATGTTTTCAAACAAAATAATTCAAGAATTAAAAATGACAACAGTTAAACTTGCAATTCTATATTAGAATCAACCCAAAAATTAATTTAGATATTCCTCAAAAATTATCTTTAGAACTACGCATGTATAAGTGTTGAAAATTTTTAAATTGAATAATCAAATTAAAAAGAGACATAACAGGAGCATAATTTATATTTGAACTAAATCAAATCCGAATAATCATAAAATTCATTGGTTTATCAACACAAATTTGCATACTAAATATGTTTTAGTCAAATATATTATTTAATTATAGAACCTACTATAACAACATAAATAAGCTAATCAATATTTATTTTCATGAACAAATAATATGCTTAAAACAATAAGTAACCCATGAAAATAAAACTTATAAATAAGACCATCTAAATATTTAAACCATATATCAAGTTGATTTAATATTTAAAGATGCTATTGTTTGAGAAGAAAATGTAAAAATAGAGATCTAATTAAGTTGATGTACATTTATTGTTCAATGTTAAGACTTGATCATTTTATCAAGAAATAAGCAAATTAAACTCCAATAGTAGATTTTGAATCTATTCAAAATTTATCAATAGTAAACTTTGAAAGTGGATCTTATTTCTCAATTTCATATAGATAGTGTTATCAAATCTTTCACCATCCTTAAGAATATAAAAATAAAATAAGTTAATCAAAATAATCACAAATGATCATGAATTAACTAAAACAAATAATCAAATATTAAATATTAAATATTAAATATTAAATAAAAGAAACTTTTTTGTAAAAACTTAGCATCTTGTTGTCTAAGATCTTCAAAATCATAGAGGGTAATTTTGATCGTCAATAAAAGGATCACTTTGAGCAAGATCGTGCTAATAACGTATTATAAAACTATTGGAAAATAATGGATATTTGAGCCATATTATTTTATTGATAAAATTAAAGTTTTGAATAATAAATTATGGATTTATATACTATATAATATGTTCAAAATTGTTGAGTGATGAATGATAACTTGATGCTCAAATTAAACAATAGTTCTGTCTCTTATTGAACAGTTGTATCTTTTGAACAATTGTATCTCTTGGTAAACAGATTCATTGCTTTTGGTTTAATATTGCATCTTTTCATTTATTGTGTCTGTTCACTTATATCTTTTAACTTTTCAATAACACTCTCATGAATCGATCTAAATCTTTTCTGTAACACCCTGAATTTGGGCCTAGAAGTTTTGGGCCTTGAGCATGGGAGCGGTTGAAGGCAGCTTATAATATTTTTTTGTGCATGTAAATTTCGTTAATGAAGGCTTTTTTAGTGGTTAAGTGTGCTGAGAAGTGTTGGAGAAGTCTTGGGTTCAAACCTGGACTCTAACAAAAATTTTGGTTTAAGGTGAATCAAACCTTGGGTGTAGTATGTAGGCCTTAAGAATATTGTTGGAGAAATTGTGACACAAAAAGCCTTGTGGCTTGGTGGAAGTGGCGTGACATAACTATTGGGGAGAACAAGGGTTCAAATCCCATGGCAAACAAAGAGCATTTATTTTGCTAACAGGGGGCAGCAAGAGTTGGTGTTGAATTTAAACTCTGATGTTGAAGGGATCCCACATTGGGAAACTAACATAAGAGTGGTTGCGAAGCTGGCTTTAAATAGAGAGAAACATGAGGAGAGTAAAGGTACCTTTCTTAGCTGATCTCTTTCGGTTTATGGCGTGCTCGTTTGGGTTGGGCGTCGGCTAAGAGTGCTCGGAGCGTGGATTAACTCCAGTCTCCTATCATGTGTGTATTTCTCACTACTCTAGCTGTAGGATGGCTACTTTGGGCCGCGATGGGCCGAAAGAGGCCATTTGGGCCCAATGGGCCTACGGGCCCAATTGGATAAGTTGTTTGATTATGTAGTAAATATTGGACTAAGCTAAGTGAATCTCATATCTGTGGCTAGATTTGGACTAAAAGGGCCACACGAGCGTGTGGGCCCATTTGGGCCAAGAATGGGCTTTAGGCCCATTCGTATTGTTATCTCTGTTTAGAATACTTTAGTTTACCAAATTACCAAAGTACCATTGATTTACAGAATTACCGTTTTACCCTTGATTAACAAAATTACCAAAATACCCCTGGCTTGTAAAATTGCCAAAATACCCCTAGTTTGTGAAATTACCAAAATACCACTGGTTTGTAAAATTACCAAAATACTCCTAGTTTGTGAAATTACCAAAATACCCCTGATTTGTGAAATTATTGAAATACCCTTGTAGGGTAGATTACTGAAATACCCCTATATGGTAGAATTACTGAAATACCCCTGTAGGGTAGAATTACCAAAATACCCCTGTAGGGTAAAATTACCGAAATACCCTTGTAGGGTAGAATTACTGAAATACCCCTGTAGGGTAGAATTACCGAGATACCCTTGTGGGGTAAAATTATCATTTTGCCCCTAGGGTGTTAAATGCTTGTTTTGCCCTTGTGGGCAAGTGACTGACTTGGACTATATGGTTGACGGATTGGATTGTGAATATATGTTGGTGATATGAATGACTTGACTGTGATTGTTTGATTCAAATATGGGCATGACATTCTGCATACATGACATGTTGCATGGGTAGGGTTTTATATAAATGGAGGAAGTGCGAAAAGGGCTTTGCCCCAGTTTACCAAAAAGGAATTTGCCCCAGTTATTAAAAGAGGCTAGGCCTCCAGTTATATGATAAATCAGCTATGCTGCCAGTGGAGAGTTTGGCTAGGTGGGCGGAGTTATTCCCCACATAGAGAGCTTGGTTGGTACAGGTGAAGAGTAGCGGATGGTGGGTTGAGTAGTCTCCCCAAATGGGCTTGCATATATCCATTGGTATTACATGTGATATTGAAATGGGTCTATGGGCCATACTGTTTACAGTAAAGGCTTCGGCCCAGTGATATGATTTATGAAAAGGCTTTGGCCCAGTATATGTCGAGACTGAATAGGGCTTTGGCCCAGTTTGTACTGATACCGTGTTATTCACTGTTTGTTTGTTATTGGGATTACACACTGAGTTTTCGTAAACTCACCCTGTTTATTAACCTTTCAGGTAATTTCCAGCCTTAGACGGATCGGAGCTGCGAGGGGCTCGGAGATGGCCACACTACTGTTTCTGTTTCTTTTGATTGCAATTAGATTTCGTTTTGGGTTTTTTTTATATAATAAGGCCATTGGTGGGTTTTAAGTTTTAATTTGGATTGTGATTTCTTATACTAAACTGCTAGTCTAGGAAAACTCGAGATTTCAAAATGGCATGATTTTTTTAAGGAATACGAGCTTCCAACAACAAAGTTTTCAAAATGCTTCCGCGATTTTAAATGAGGTAATATACTAAAGGCAAACAAATTGGTAAACGTTTTGATGGGAACTGTAGTTTAATAATAAATTTAGATTCAGTAATGGATTTTCACCGGAAGGATCAAATTTGAAAAATGGTTTGATGTGACGCACCAGATTCGGCCATAACGTCTAGGTCGGGTTTGGGGTGTTACATTGAGTGGTATTAGAGCCTGGGTTGCAACAACTCGACTGTGGATTGGGTTTTCAAATGTTGAATTTCAAAAAATTATTTTCAAGCACGTGCTCCATATAAAGCCAAGTTAGGAGACTTCCACAACACATCATCAAAAACCATCAATATCAAAAATTCCTTCTAAATTCATTCCTCCTAATGACAGAGAAAGGCAAGATTGCGTTTGATTGATCATTGTTGTTTTGCTACTACTGTGATCGTTTGTTGTTGTATCCTGGGAAACAGACGTCTAACGTTTCTCAAAGCACCGAAGAGAGGTCGAATCTATATTAAGGAAACTATTCATACACAAAATTTTTCTTCTACTTTTCAATTCTGTTCAATTACAAGTATTCTGTTGTGTTACTGCTACTACATTATATTGCATTATTATTGTTACTGACATATTAATACTACATACGATCTTATATTTTCTTATAATCTTTAAAAAGATGATTTGTTGTAGTTTTAATCTAAGGTGTATAGATTACCATCATAACTTATTTAGGTTGATTTATACTTCTGTTTTGGATTTTAATTCATTTACGAATTCTAGTTTTTCATTCTGAATACAGGAAAATGTCTCATACATCAAACAACTCATCCAATTCAAAGGCTAAGGCAATTATCGCTGCTCAGGCTTAGGCTGTGAGCCAAACGTTACCTGTGACTATGAGTCAAAATTAAAGCCTACGAAATTCACTAGAGATAATTTTAAAACATGGCAACAGAAAATGTTGTTTATTTGATCATGTTGAATATGAAAAATTTTTTGAATGGTGATCCTCCTATTTTTAGAGAGGATGAGAAAGATGCTATTACCGCCTTCAACATTGCTGAAGCATGAAACAACTCTGATTTCCTATGACGTAACTACATTTGAATGGTTTATCTGATGACTTTATGAATTATACAATATCAAGAAAACAACTAAGGAATTGTGGGAATAGTTGGACCATAAATACAAAACTGAAAATGTTGGAGCGAAAAGATTTTTAGTTGCCAAGTTTTTCAACTTTATAATGGTTGATTCTAAAGCTATTGTAAACCAGGTGAAGGAATTCCAACTGATCATTAATGGCATTCTCGTAAAAGGGATGATTATAAGTGAATCATTTCAGATGGCAGCCACTATTGAAAAACTTCCCCTTACTTAGAATGACTTCAAGAACTATCTTAAGCATAAGAGAAAGGAAATGACAGTGTAAGATGTAATTGTCAGACTTCGAATTGAAAAAGACAATAGAGGTGCAACTAAAAGGCTAAACAAAGTTATCAATCCTAATTTTGCCAAAGCAAACGTAGTGGAATTGAAGAAGGACTCTAAGAAAATAAAATATTCTCAGATTGGGTCTAAACTAGGACCAAAAGACGGTGTCTTCAAGAAGCCAAAATCCCAAGGAAAATTTTTTAATTGCAATAAGATGGGACACAAGTAATCCGATTGTAGGCTTCCAAAAAGGGTTAGAATAAACGAGGCCAACATTGTGGAAAATATTTCTAAGGAAGTATTTAAGCTTGACTTCTGCGTTGTGATTTTTGAAGTCAACTTGGTTTATTAAATCTAAGAGAATAGTGGCTTGATACTATATTTTCTGTGACAAGGACTTCTTTGTTAAGTTGGTTCCTTGTGAGAAAACGGAGAAGCTCTATATGGGCAATGCTACAATTTCTAAGATCAAAGGGAAATGCACTATGATTTTGAAGATGATTTCTGGCAAAGAGTTGAAACTTCAAAATGTGTTGTATTTGCCTAACATACGCAAAAACCTTGTCTTTGGGACCCTCCTAAGTATGCATGGCTTTAGGATAACATTTGAATCCCAAAATTTAGTTTTGTCAAAAGGGAGATGTTTGTGGGAAGAGGATATGTATTAAATGATATGTGAAAACTCAATGCTATCTTTGTAAAAGCTAATATTATGAATAAAAATGATGCTTCTTTTTCTGTTTATATGCTTGAGTCATTTGATTCATGGCATGGTCGACTTGGACATGTTAATTCTGATACTTTACGTAGATTAATTAACTTAAAGCATATTTATTCATTTCACATTAATTATAATCATAATAAAAAATGTGTGTTAAGGAAAAACTAACAAGGTCTTTATTTCAATTTGTTGAAAGAAATACTGAACCACTTGATCTAATACATATTGATATTTGTGACTTAAAGTTTATTCAAACTAGAGGAGGGAATAAATATTTTATTACATTCATTGATGATAGCACAAAATATTGCTATGTATATTTGCTTAAAAGCAAGGATGAAGCTATAGAGAAATTTGTTCTCTATAAGCAAGAAGTTGAAACCTAACTTAATAAAAGAATTAAGAGGGTGAGAAGTGACCATGGTGGTAAATATGTTGAACCATATGGTAAATTTTGTGCACAACATGATATTATTCATGAAGTGACACCATCATACTCTCCTCAATCCAATGGAGTAGTAGAGCGAAAAAATTGAACCCTAAAGAAAATAATGAACGTAATGCTAGAAAGTTCTAGGTTGTCAAAAAACATATGGGGGGAAGTTGTTTTATCAACGAATTACCTTTTAAATAAGGTGTCCCGGAAGAAAAAGAACAAGATATCATATGAGTTATGGAAGGGCAGGAAACCTTCCTACAACTACTTAAAAGTGTGGGGTGTCTTGTAAAAGTAATGGTTCATTTACCGAAACAAATGAAAATAGGTACTAAAACAGTGGATTGTAATTTCATTGGTTATGCATGCCATAACAATGCATCTCGATTGCTTGTGCATGAATAAAAAAATCTTGAAATTTACAATAATAGGATATTGGAATCTAAAAATGTCTCATTCTTTGAAAATATATTCCTTTGTAAGACTAGGGAAGTTAGGTCAAGTTCAACAAAATGAACTTTAGAGACTATTGATAGTCAAGACTTTCAACAATAGGTTGAAATCGAGGTAGAGCCAAGAAGATGTAAAAGGGCAATGGTGGAAAAGTCCTTTGGATCAGATTTCCTAACCTATATGCTAGAGACTGAACCTCAAACTTATAGTGAAGTTATATGCTCATCTGAAAGCACTTTTTGGAAAAATGCTATCAGGAGCGAAATTAATTCCATCATGAAAAATCATACGTGAGAATTAGTAGATCTACCTTAGGGAATTAAACCACTAAATTCTAAATGGATTTTCAAACGAAAAATGAAATTAGATGGAACTATTGATAAGTATAAGGCCAGATGGATTATAAAAGGATATAAACAAAAGGAAGGCATTTATTACTTCGATACATTTTCTCATGTATCAAGAATAACTTCTATAAGGATAAATCTTGTTATTGCCGCTTTACGAAATCTAAAAGTTCATCAAATGGATGTTAAGAAAACTTTTCTAAATGGAGATCTTGATGAGGAGATCTACATGGAACAACCTGAAGGTCATGTAGCTCCAAGGCCAGAAAGAAAAGTCTATAGATTGGTGAAGTCTTTGTATGGACTTAAGCAAGCACCAAAGCAGTGGCATGAAAAGTTTGATAGTGTTATGAAATCAAATTGATTTAAAATTAATGAGTATGAAAAATGTGTGTATGTCAAAACCACTATTGATGGATATGTAATTCTATGTTTGTATGTTGACGACATATGCATTGTTGGAAGTAACAATGAAATGGTAAAACGTACGAAAAACGTGTAAAATTCAAGATTTGATATGAAAGATATGAGACTTGCTGACATGATTTGGGCATCCAAATCACAAGGTCATCTGAAAGTCTCGTATTGACTTAATTACACTACGTAGACAAGATTCTTGAGAAATTTGGTAAGGATGATTTGGTACAGGCAGAACTCCAATAGATATAAGTCAACATCTATCCAAAAACAAAGGTAAAAGTGTTGACCAAGTGGAATATGCAAGAGTCATGGGCAATCTAATGTACCTTATGAGTTGCACTAGACCCAATATTGCTTTCACTGTAAGTAGTTTAAGCAAATTCACAAGCAATTTAGGGGAGAATCATTGGAAAGCAATTGTGAGAGTACTGGGATATCTCAAATATACTCAGAACTATGCATTACATTATTCCAGATATCCTGCTATGTTAGAAGGATTCTTTAATACTAGTTGGATATCTAATATTCAAGATACCAAAGGCACAAGTGGTTATATTTTTATATTGGGAGGAGGAGCTATGTCATAAAAATCCTCAAGGTAAATAATTATAACTAAATCCATAATGGAATCTGAGTTTGTAGCTCTAGACAAATTTGGAGAAGCGGAATGGCTATAAAACTTTTTAGAGGATATTCATAAATGGCCAAAGCCTCTGCCCACAATATGCATATATTGTAATAACCAAGCAACAATCGGTAGAGCACAGAACGTAATGTATAATGGTAAGTTGAGACACATGGGTCATCGACACAATACCGTTAGACAACTGATCTCAACTAGAGTTATCTCTATTGATTTTGTAAGATCAAAAGATAACACTGCGGATTCGCTAACCAAAGGGTTAAATCGAGATCAAGTTGATAAAAAATTGAAAGGAATGAGACTAAATCCCATGAATATTTAAGGCGTTATGTGAAGGAAAACCCAACCTAGTTGACTAGATATCACAAGATCTAGGTTCAATAGGACAACCTACTTGCATAAACCTTGTGAGGTCACTGTGGGGTTTTTCAAGTCCATTCCTAAGATGAAAATAGTGATTAAAATGTGGAAAAGGTTAAACAATGCCTTTAATGACCATTGTGTGTTTTAATGAAACGAACAGCATAAGTCACCTATGTGAAAGTGAAGTGGGGCCACTTCAAGAAGACTATTGGGCATAGTTCTCCAAGCTATTGCAAAACTAGGAGGATGTTCACGGCCATATGAACATACCCATGAGAACCAAAAGCCAGTGAGGTATATCATTATTTACACAAACAACAAAATAGTTCAAGGACATCGCATCTATTGGTCAGCTAGTAAAGTAAATATACTTTCACAAGGGAAGGTTCAAGGGTTGATGCCTACCTGTCTTATGCAAATATCGAACGTAGAATCTATCACCTCTTTGAGTCTTTGAGTCTCATTGATCCATCAATTTCATTTATGTAGAGGATTGTTAGAAATTAATGGATCTTTTGAAATTTTGAGGCATATTATTTTATTGATAAAATTGAAGGTTTAAATAATAAATTATGGATTTATATTCTATATAATATGCTTAAAATTATTGAATGATGAATGATAAATTGATGCTTAAATTAAACAATGTTTTGTCTCTTGATGAACAGTTGTACCTTTTGAACAATTGTATCTCTTGGTGAACAAATTCATTGCTTTTGGTTTAATATTGCATCTTTTCATTCATTGTGTCTATTCACTTATATCTATTAACTTTTCAGTAAAACTCTTCATGAATTAGTCTAAATCTCTTCATTCATTTCCTCTCCTCTATATAAAGCCAAGTTAGGAGACTTCCAAAACACATCATCAAAAACCATCAATATCAAAAATTCCTTCTAAATTTATTCGTCCTAGTGATAGAAAAAGACAAGATTGTGTTCAATTGATCACTGTTGTTGTGCTACTACTGTGATCATTTGTTTTTGTATCATGGGAGATAGATGTCCAATGTTTCTCAAAACACCAAGGAGAGGTCGAATCTGTATTAAGGAAATTGTTCATATAGGCCTAAAAAAAATTCTTCTTCTAATTTTTAACTTTGTCCGATTATAGTTATTATGTTGTATTATTGTTATTGCATTGTATTGCATTATTATTGTTATAGACATATTAATACTACATATGAACTTATATTTTCGTACAAAAACTAAAAGAAAATTACAAAGACTAAAAGAGAAAAAAAGACAAAGAAATGAAAAGATAATTCAACCTTTTTTTACTTGGATTTCCATAAACTTGTACATGTCCTCTATTTATAGGACTTCAAGTACCATAAATTACAAAGTATTAAGGACCAACATTAAGGTACCTTATAAATTGTAACACCCCAAACCCGGTCCGGACGCTATGGCCGTATCTGGTGTGTCGATTGAAGTGTTTTAACGAAAACATTATTTTCATTGAAAGCCCTTCCTCAAGATATAAAACCGTAGTTAACTTATGAAAACTCTCTTTTCAGTTGCGAAAGTTTTGTTTGAAACATTTGATTTAGGAAAACTTATCGTTTAAAAAAAATTTGTTGCGGAAACGTAAAGTAACATGCTATAATTTAAGAAACCATGTTTAACCTCTCATAATTACATCGCATAAAAATAATAACCCAATAATAAAAAAAAGGAAGCCTTATTACAATCTAGACTGAAAAGTACTTAATAAAATAGAATCTCGTATGCTTTTTTTAAAAAAAAAACAAACAAAACACAAGTCCATGTTGTCTTGCTAGCTGGCCTTCCAGAGTCCTTCCAAACATCGAACCTTCTACTGAGCATCACCTGAAAATAAAATAAAAAAGGGGGTGAGTTTTTACAAACTCAGTGTGTACAACCCTCAACGAAAAACAAGCATTCAAAAATCATCATACATCAAACATGCAATGAAATCCCATCCCAATAATCCATCCGCTACACACCAGCTCCGTCCCCCATCACATCATATAGAGATATAAATATCGACCCACCCAACCGACACATCAATGGTAGCCCGATTGCGGAACTACCTTCATTTACATATTGGGCTTAAAAGCCGTCAGTGGATCCACGATTGTCAAGCAACCATGCGATCCTCATATACTTCCTCCGTTCCATACTTCCCAACCCGTATGCAACCTAAGCAAAATATCATATGTATGCAACAGATATGCGTGTCACATCCATAAAATTTACATTCAACACCTAGGGGTATTTTGGTCATTTCGCCATTAGGGGCATTTCAGTAATTTTCTCTTTAATACAATTTCCACTTACCTCGGCCCGTTAACAAATCCTATGAGCTAAGATGAACGAATACTATGCCCCAGGTAGGATTCCAGAGAAGAGGAGGTGGGTCAATAAGACCGCTTAAGTACTAAGCTCTCTCTAAATCCAATCCTAGACATGCATATACCCGTTGCCACACCTTAACCCTATGACTTGTCCACGGTCTCAACAATTTAATTAAGTTTTATGTAGTCATCATATACTAAGCCCAGAACCCCTATATACATGCATATGGCCCACTAGGCCCAATCTCATTTATATGGCCCATCTGGCCCAATTCACGTTCATATGGCCCATCAGGCCCAATTCACATTCATATGGCCCATTAGGCCCAATCTCATTTATATGGTCCATCTGACCCAAATCACATTATATTCATGCTCACACACAAATTTTCTATCACATAGCATCACTTATCAAATTTTGGCCTATTATGGGCCCAATAGCCCATCGGGCCCATTTAGCCCATTCCGGCCCATTTGGCCTATTTACAACCCAAGTCCATAGAATCGCCCATGGGCCTCAGACAACCTATAGGTTTCTCCCTTATGAGTGTTCGCGCACTCGCAAGACTACCGTAGCCAAACTTTTGGCTTTTCGGCATTTCAACTTTTCGGTATTTCAGCTTTTGCCGATCTACTTGTGTGTGCAGTGTAAGTACACACCTGGTAAGCAAGCGTGCTGCAATTCCCTTAGTCACCAACCTACAAACTATATCACCCTTCAATTAATCGCATGCTTAATACATATATTTACTAAAAACTGAAACCTCACCTTAACCTTACCTTGCACGATAAGTATAACAGTTCCTTCTTAAATCACTAACCATGATCAATCTTAATTATTAAAACCATAATAATAGATGACTCGTATCCAACACAAGTCCCCTTACTTTAACTATGAACATTCGGCCACCTTAGCCAATGGGAGAGGAATACTTACCAAAACCGCAAACACCTAAGGAGCAATTTCGGCAGAGAGCTAAGATTCGAGATCGGATACTAATTCCCTACCACAGTTGATTAGAAAGAGTGAGGGAAGAACATCGTAATAGATTCTTAGCAAAACCGATTGGGAGAACAAACACTTACACTAGATTTGACCGAAGATTATTTGGCCCTTCGAAGATTCGGCTTTTTGGCTTTCAAACTTAGTATGGTGAATAAGGTTTATTTGGTACAGATTAAAGAAGAAGAGTAGAAGAAGGAATCGGCTAAGCGAAACAAAGAAAATTGTGTAGAGAAAGAATAGAAATCAGCACAAAGAAAAGAGAGTAAAACAAAAGGGTTTTCAGCTTTTAGGGAAAAGAGTTTTCGGTAACAGGGTGAAGGAAATTCGGCATTAGCCTGGCAACCCTGCATTCAGCACTTATTTATAGCCCCTATAGCTGAATTGTCTGGCCCTCAACTCCCCATTCGGCTCCATCACTTCCCTCTTTCTTATCTCCTATTTTTCTCCCTAATAACCCCTTGATCCTTTCCTTAATTTTCTTTTCTGAACAATCCCCTCGGAGTCCATCTTCACGCCACTTCCAACCTTCTAGAAGGCTAAAATTAAACTTCTAAAAACACTAAGCTAGGATCCGAACCTTGGATCTCCTTGCTGGCTACTAACGCCACCTCCCTACACTCTACTTAGCCACTCTTCCACAAGGCTTTTTGATGTCATTTTCCCTTATCTTTATTTAAAAGCCCAACCACTTGCCAACAAGGTCCTTTTAATTATTAAACTAAAATTTCTTCTACCCCTAGATTCGAACTCAAACCTAGACCAAGACCTACTTTTGCGTAATTAACACTTAACCGGAATTGCTAAGCACAAAAAGAAAAAAAAAGTTCAAGATTTCGGGATTTTTAGGTTTTGAAATTTTTGGGGCATTACATAAATAATTTAGGGGTTATGTACATTCATTATTTAAGAGTTACAAAAAGATAAATTTGAGAATATTATAAACATGGATTTTAAAAATATTTGTTAAATGTCACTATGAATAGATAAAATTATAGTAAAAATAAAAATAGTGCTCCATGACCTTAGACTTTTCTTTTAATAGTATAAAAATTATAATTAAAACCATATTTCAGATTCAACCAATGAAATTTAATAAGTTTAGATTGAAACATTTTTTATTTGATTATTATAAATTTTAAGTTAATATCGAAATTCCGTATTCCGGAAGAAGGAAACCCCTTTAACACTGTCGTAATAATCATAAGGGTTTAATGGATTTGCAAATAACATAAGACTGTTCAGAAATCACTCAAAGATGAAATGATGTTGTTGGGTTTATGTCGGTTAGTTTCGGGTCCAAACCAAATTTTTGCCTTAATGATAAATGTGATCTAATAACTTTTTTCAGTAATTAATATTATCGTCAGGAATTAAAATGTTTAAAAATCGAAAATAGTAAATTTATTTTATCTAAAACATTAATTTGCAAACCCTAAAAATGCCTTCTCTTTCTTTTTTTCTCTTGAGTTATCAGATCATTTTAACCGTAAAACCAAATTATTCTTATGTATTTAATAGTGAATTTTCTTTTTTTTAGTTCTATTCTTTTTTTATGTTCAGAATTCGTGATTATTATAATTTTTTTTAGAAAGAAAAAGTTTTAAAGACAATGTCAAAAACAATATTAAAAAATCCAACAAATGGTGGGGCATGAAAGAAAAAGAAAAAAAAAACAAGTCAACTGCTCCAACGGATAATGGGAATTCTATTGCGCACTACATAGAGGGGTGGTGAGTGCCAACCCAAAATTTAATTTTAGTAGAAAGTTTGGTTGATATCAGATTTTTCCTTAAATTCAGAACCCCCCCACCCCCCCCCCCCCCGGGCCCCCGATTTTGTTGGCAAATACACGTTCCTTCATCTATGTATTTATTTATTTTTGGTCATGTGTCAAATATGGACTTAGATGTCATAAGGGGGCAGGGTACGCTCTTGCAGGAAAGGATAGTAATGCCATAGATTTGGTAGTTTTTTTTTTTTTAAATAAGATTTGGTTAATCTGGAGTTGTTTGCTTAATCTCAATGAAACAGTTAGCTCATTTGTGTTAGCCAAACGCGATCAAAACTGCCTTTGAGATTTTTCAGCATACTAATGGAAAAAGTTTTCTTTCTTTCTTTCTTTGTTTCTTTGTTTCTTTCTTTTTTCTTTTTAAGTAAACAACAAATTACATAAATATATTCATAGCTAGATTGCCTCTAGTGCTTTCTTCTTGTAAGACTTCTTGAATCTCTACAGTGAATCATCAAACATGTGCAATACTTCATCATTTGGGAGGGTCATTTTTGCAAGTGCATTTGCAATCTTGTTAGCCTCTCTAAGAATATATCTCAACGACCGCTTCTCTTCCTTAGCTAGAATCTGTTGAATCATTCTAATTAAATTAAAGGACAATTCTTCAAGTATGCTATTGCTAATACCTATAATGATCTCGAGATTATCGGAATGGATGGTGACTTCATCGTATCCTTGTTCTTGCAGTAGAAGTAAGCCGTCCAATATACCCCAAAATTCAGCAACAACAACTGAACACTTTCCCAAGAAGCGATTATAGCCCAAGACCCAATTCCCTTTCCCATCACGTATTACTCCACCTGCAGCAGAGAAACCGAAACAGAATTAACAGCACCATTAGTATTAAGGGAAAACACATGCCTAATTTCGCATGTTCAGAACTCTGTTATGTCTCCATCACCAAAGCTTTACTTTGGACAAAGGAGTATTGTTTCGCCTAACTGTAGGAAACCTTAATAATTTCCTTTAGATTCACTGATTTTTCTTGGAAGATGAATAAGTTACGATTTTTCCAAATACACCACAGTATTAAGCCGAAGAAACAAGCCCAAGTTGAATCTCTTATCTTATTTTCTGATTGGTCTTGCAAATTCGAGAGTAGCCATTCCGATATATCGCCCTCAAAGAACCATCTAATTTGATTAAGAGGAATGACTTGATTCCAAATGTCCCTCACCCAAGGATAGTCCCTAAGAACATGTAAAGCATCCTCAGTGTTATGACCATAAAGCTAATACCCCTTCGAACCCTTCCAGAGTTAGTTAAAAATCTCCGTTTTAGAATTAACCAGATGAATTGTCTAACTCTTTGAGGGCCCGAGATTTTCTAAACAGTATTCCAAGTATCATCCTTTAGCATTCAATAAGTGCTTTTAATTGAAAAAAGTTTACTTCTTTTTGCAATGCAATCGATAAGGTGGAATTAATACTTATTTCACGAAATGCTACCTTGGTGGTAGACGAGTTAGCAAAGGACAATGCATATGGAAGTCATGCTTTATGGTGATAATTTTAGGGAGTTAGAGAGATTCTATTGTTTTGGTTTTTCTTCCTTTGAAGTGGTCAGATTTAAATGGTGTGCTTTATTTGCTTGTAGGAAGGGAAGATCTTTAGGTGTTCCACTTGTGGTAAAGGCGTTTTACACCTTTTATATCGCTTTACATTAAAGAAACTCTTTTTGCTTGGAGAGAAAAAAAAAAAGGTAAACTAGGTCATTATACTATATATTAGTCAATTTACGTTTTAATTACTCAAATATAAAAAATTACAAAATAATTATTTAACTATTTAAAATTTTTTATTAGACTCACTAAGTTGTTAAAGTAATTTTTTTTAAGTCCAGCTAGTAAAGCTCCAAGCGATAATTTAATAATAATTATGGTGGATCAATATCCATAACGAATTAAACATACCTTAGATCAAAGTTAATTTAACGATGAGAGTTAAACATAAAAATAAAAAAAACTGTTTAAATTTTAAAAATTGTTTCATAAAAAAAATCTAACAATAAAAAAAGATGAGAAGAAGAGTTTTTTTGTTGGTGCAAATACTATATTTCTGGATGTAATTTACTCAAAAATAAAAAGGATCCTAACTATCTCAGAAATTTCAATCCACAGTGAAAGAAATATGAGAAATATATGCAACATAAACAGCACCTCAGCTTGATTCCAACAGGATTTAATTAATCATTCTATATGAACATGAAAAATAGATATCCACATTATACAAAGCCAACCAATTACAGTCAAAGAAGATTAAAACTCGAAAGGGAACAGTGAGTTTCTTCTTTGGCGTATTGCAGTTGTTTACAAATTAACATACAGGGATGTGAATCCAGTTCAGGCTGCCAACATGAACAACTAATTTGTACCAATGCGGCATCGCATCGAACGTAAGCTCCTTGAATGTTCCATGTCGGGGATCAAAGACAACAACTACTCGGTTTAGGTACTCCAACAAGATCTCATCATTCCTCAGAATACATAGAACTCTGACAGATGAATTAGGGAAACGAGCCTTTGCCATATTGAAGTGTAAAAGATCATTTTGCTGCAATGTTGGTGGCAAGTGATTCCCGATGGTGAATTCTTTGATCCAAGATTCTTTTATACCGTATTCCTTCATAACCCAAACCTCCAACTCGTCGTTATCATGATACGCACCAGCTGAGAGAAAACCTCGCAGAACCATGAGATGATGAAAACACCTGTTTGAGCCACAACAATCTGGCTTAGCCATCTCTTGGAACTGCTCAGTTTCGAGGTCAAACGAGATGAGAATGCTAGCCGTGTTGTCATTGTTAGGCTTTGAAAGCCAATGAAGCCTCCCATTGACCAAAGCTTTGGGGATCGGGCGAGCCAAATCATAAGGCAAGGTTCCTATATGTCTCCAAGAGGGATCTCCGATTGTTAGAACATGGACCTGAGATTGTACCAAAGTCGAGGTAGCAACATTGATCCGACCACCTAGTAAAACCTGTTGTCTAAGATATACTACCTGGATTACCTTGTACTGTTTTGTAGTTTGATGAAACCCGAATGCAATGTGTCCCACTTGTGCTGGATAGTTAACCAATTTCGGTAGCTGTAAGTAAACCCTAGTAAAGGGGTTGCAAATGTATATCCATCTTGCATCCCGCATGCAAAGCAAGCCGTTGCATGAATCTAGCAAATAAATAGACATGAGATGGGGAAGTTTCTTAAACATCACCTTTCCTTGGCTATGGAAGTCGGAGAAATCTATAAAGAAAAGCTGATACGATGAACTAGGCCGATTGCTTTGGAAGATGAAGCTTGGACCATCTTTGTCGGCCATGTGAGAGAAATGGGTAGCAACAAGAAGCGGATCTCGTGTTAATCTTCGCCAAGCTCGGCAAACCAACATCGATTGTAGCAGAGATGTTGATGGAAGCCTGGATAGTATAACAAGGATGATCTCTTGAGGAAGTTTCTCCATTATGTTGGAGGTTTGTTGCTCTGAAGTCTTCACAAGTTTGCTCATATTTTGAATTCATCACTGTCTTGCAAAGATGGAGATGTAAAAGACGAGTTTGGGCGATCAAAGCAAAGGTACCGGAGCATAATTTTACTTGCACTTTGATACAAGCTGATAAAACAAAGAAAACGAAGTCATCAATGATGGCGGAATATTATTATTCTATACGAATATAGTTTTGGTCGTGCCGATGGAAGAAGACAACAACAAAAGATAAATGTTGTGCACATTCCAAATATAAAATGGTTTATATACTAATCATCTAAAATTAGCTGATAGATGACCCAAATTATAAATTGAGCCTTTGAAAACACCATACACCCTAGCCTTTAATCTATATAGGATAGAAAAATAATTATTTGAAGTTTTTGGAGACAAGAATTTTACCCGACTGATTTACATATTATTTTTAAAAATCAATACTCAATTAAATTCGATATACCATTTTTTTAAAACATGAAAATTTATAAACAACTTGTGATACTTCATTTCTTTTTTATTTCCAAATTCCTAATCAAGGATTCTCGCATATCTTGATTATGAAAAACACATGCAGCATAAACAGAACTCAGCTTGTTTCCAAGAGGATTATTACGTTTAAAAAATAATAATAATAAATTTAACTGAAGGGAGAAGCTGCAATATACTCACCACAACTACACTTTTACTTTTCTATCATCTTTTTTTTTTTCTTTCATCAGTATCATTTCTATATAATTTTTGACTTAATACATAATTCAGTATTTAAATTTGACACTTTTTGTAATGTGGTACTTATTGGTTTTAGTCCAATATGGTATCTGTTCATTTGACAAAAATTAAACATTTTGGTACTTGAAGATTATATTAACTTTTTAGTGTTTAATTCAGGTTTTCGAAATGATTGAATGCTAATTCATAATTAATTAATAATATTAATAATTAACTTTCGTCAAATCAACCAAAAATTCGAATTAAACATTGAAAAGATAACATTGTTACCTTTGGGTACTAAAATATATAAGTTTGGTCAAATACAAGTAACAAAATAGACTAAAAAATAACACATGTATCACATTAAAAAAATTTGTCAAACTCATGTACAAAATGATATATTAAGCCATTTTTTTATCATGATCTATTTTTTCAATCAATTTATTTATGGAAATAACTTATATTACCACATCATCAATTTTTAAAAAGATAAACATTTTATTATATATTCTTCCACGCCAGCCCTATCCTTTTTCATATAGAAGAATGATAAATCAGATTTTTCCTTCTAATTTTTAACATTTTGGATATGAATGATGTAAAATTACAATTTCATACAATCTCTTCTCATTCTCAATATAAGTTAGTTATTTAAAAATACCTCACCCTCACTGTTATTTTGCATCCCCAAAAGTGACTTAAATTAGTCATGCCATAAGAACAGGAAGAAGAGACATCATGAAACAAAGCCAACCAATAATTACAAGAAACAACGCAAATAGAAGCAAACAGCTATTTAAATCATGAAATTTAATAGGAAAACATAGACTTAATGATGAAGCCAATTCAGGCTTCCAACATGAATAATTATTTTGAACCAACGAGGCATTTCTGGAAACGTAAACTCCTTGAACGTCTCATGCTGTGGATCGTAAATAACAAGAGCCCTGCTTTTGTACTCCAATAAGATCTCGCCATTTTTCAACACACATAGAACTCGAACAAATAAATTACGCTTTGAATAGATGAAGTGGCGACTCTCTTGTTGCGTCAACGTCGGAGGCATGTACCTTCCGATGCTCAACTCCTTGATCCAAGACTCTTTCGCACCATACTCCTTCATTACCCAAATCTCCACTCGTTCATCATTCTCATGAAACGCACCAGCCGAGAGACAACCTCGTACAACCATAAGATGCCGCAAACACCTCTCTGAGCCGCAACAATCAGGTTTCGGCACCTCCTGGAATTGCTCTGTTTCGAGATCGAAGGATACGAGCAAGCTAGCAGTGGTGTACCTGTTAGGCTTGGAAAGCCAATGGAGTCTCCCATTGACCAAAGCCTTGGTTTTCGAATGAATAAAACGGTATGGTATCGTTCCTAGATCCCTCCAAGAAGGGCTGCCGATAGTCAAAATCTGAACCTCCGATTCACTCGAAGTGGTTGATGTAGTACTGGAGTCGACTCTTCTCAATTTTCTTCGAAACACTATCTGGATCACCTTGTATTCTTTTGTTTTCTGATGAAAACCCAACCCCAAATTTCCCACCAGTGTTGGATACTTGATGAGCTTGGGGAGCTCGATGTAAAGCCTGGTAAAAGGGTTGCAAATGTATACGCTACGCGATGTATCGTGCATGCAAAGCAACCCATTGCATGAATCTACCAAATACATGGGCATAGGAGAACTCGGGAGCTTCTTGGAGATCACTTTTCCTTCACTATGATCAAAGAAATCAATGAAGTGGCGTTGATCGGGGATAGGCCAATTGCTTTCCAAGATGAAGCTGGGATCGTTGCCGGCCTCGGCCAAGTTCGACAAGTGCTTACTAATAAAAAATGGATCTCGTATTAGGGTTCGCCAGCCTCGGCAAACCAGCTTTGAATTCAGCAACGATGGTAAGGGAAGCCTGGATAGTATATGGACGACGACTTCCCGAGGAAGACGATCCATCATATTTGCTGCTGCCTTCCCTTTCTTCATAAGTTTGCCCTCTTTCATTGTCGATTCCTCCATGATTAACAATGACACAAAGTAAAAGAATATATATTACATTTGGAGATCAAAACAACGTTGATATTGAAAGCTTTTTAAATTTGAAAACAATATTTAATAGGACGAAGAGAAAGTGATCGATGATAAAGTAAAAATGTATGGTGATTCCTATAAGGCAAGGTGAGATTGTGATATGCCAACGCGTTTCTCCATAGCTTTTAATTATTTATAAAATTTATGTATGATAATGATATTTTGTTTTATTAATGTACGTACCTAAGTTGAATAATGTGGGTGTATCTCGCCTTTTCGAGCAAATCAGAGACGAAATAGAATCGACGTCATGATTAAGAGGAGCAAGACATCGCGACAGACAACGTCCCGACGTGGCGATTTGTATTCAACTTAAATCGAGTTTCTTCTTCTAGTTAAATTCTGCTATCTTTTTCTAATTGGACTCTAATTTAATTAATCTAGAAATTTTTTAATTATATTAGTATTTTAATATTAGGATTTTAATATTAACCTATTTAAAGGATCTTTGTAATCACGTTCAGAGAGTTAACAGAATATCTCGTGCATGAGATAAAGAGTTTTGGGGAGAGTTTTGTATTCGGGTTTTGGGTTTTGCTCTTTGAGACTATTTTCTTCATCTTGTATTATTCGTTTGTTTGTCGAATCAGTAAAGTTTTCTTTGCTCTTGATTTTTTTTTTCCTTTTCAAAGGAGTTTTTCAAGTAAAACATCTGTGCCTGATTTTCTTTTTCACTTTTTCGTTCTTGTTCATTGACTATACCGGTCGATCCCTAACAAATAAAAATCTTCTACCCTTCATTGTGTCTTTATACATACCTTATCAACAAAAAATTAACACCTAAAAATAATTTCATTTCAAAGGCAAAATTGTTTAAATATGTCTTCTTCTTCTTTTTTTGTTAATTGGTTAAATAGGTCGGTTTTTTTTTTTGAAAATTTAAGGAAATAGGCTAATTTTGGAGAGAGTGTGTAAAAGGGCGTCCAGTTGGGCGTGTTTTAGGTGGTAAGAAAACACACCCAACTAGACGCGCTTTTCATTTAAAACCCTTTTTTTTTTACTTTCTCAATATAATTAGTTTCTTTGATCAGTTGATTAAATATTAATTGTTTTGTCCTTGAGTCATGGGTATGATTCCTCTCTCACTCACATTTATATTTTTTATTTTATGTTGTTTTAAACTTTTTATTATTTTTTAATTAATGTTTTTAACATATTAGTTTTTTGTTTAAATGGTTAAATAATAATGATTTTATCATTGAGTCCTCTTCTAAACACAGTTGTAATTTTTACTTCAAACTTTTTTTATTTGTAATTAATAAGTATATTGTCTTCAATTTTTTATTTTTAATTCATCTTTTTAATTAATATCTCTTTTATTCATAAAATCAAATGATAAATATGTAATTATATAATAAAAATATATGTTTCACATATATAATTATGTTAAAAATATTTGACATTAATAACTCTTTTATATATAATATAAAACATCAACTAATTTTTTTGATAAATTTTTCTTTATAATATTTATATGTCAAATATTTATTTTCTCCACGTATATTGTGGGTAAGGTGATTTCTAATATTATAAAATAAAATAATTATTTCAAATATAATTATTACCTTTATATGTAAAATATTTCAAATATCATTATGTTTATATGCGAAATATTTTAAATGCACATACAAAAATATATAATACCAAAATTTACTATACTCATGATATGGATTGAAAAAAAAATATTACATATATAAAAATTATATTTAATAAAAATAATGATATTTTTAATAATTATTTGATTTTATAAATAAAAGAGTTATTAATTAAAAAGATGAAATAAAAATAAAAAATTGAAAACAATATATTTATTAATTAAAAAAAACTTGAAATAAAAATTACAAATGTATTTAGAAGAGGAGGAATTAAACCTACGAATCAAAAATAAAATCACTATTATTTGACCAAGGGAGCTAATATGTTAAAATAGTTGTACAAGCCCAAATTTGCCTGGGCCCAACAAGTCCAAATCAAAAAATACCTAGCAGCCCACAACCTAAACCTATTTTCAGAAAAGGACAAAACCCTAGCCCCCTAACAACAAGTGGAGCCATAACCTACCACAGTCAGAGCCTGACGTCGCCGCCAGCCACCATCACTCTGCCATCGTCGCCTCCTGCAAGGAAAAGAAAGAAAAGACAAGAGCGGTTGAAATAGTAAAAATAAGATCTGTAAATCGACTTCAAAAAGCCTAAAGGATGAATGTAAAATGGGGATGATAAATAAAAAAAAAAAGGGATTTCAAAAACAGAAAAACAGAGCTTGAATATTGAAAAGAGAATAACCAAAAATCAAATCAGAGAAAGAAGAGGTGGTTTCATCTTTTTATTATTATTTTTTATTTTTATTTTTTTAAATCTATTTCTTTTCTTTTATTTATATATATACATAAAAGATAAAAAAAGGGAAAGGAACGTACCAATTTTTCGATTAGCCTGAAAAAAAGGAAATTTTTCAACTTTCGGCCGCCGCGCACGACGGCGCCGGCTTCGACAATCGGCGGACTGCTCGACGGCGGCTGATCGAAAGTCTGGCCGGCCTAGTCCTGCTGTAGAGAAAAGAGGGTGAGCCCTTAGAAATTTTTGAAGAAAATGAAGGAAGAATGTTTTTTTTAAAAAAAAATTAGCTTTTATACCCATATGAAACGGCGTCGTTTTGGGATTGTAGTTCAGATGCCAAAACGGCATCGCTTTTCCCTAACCCGGTTTGACCCGACTGGTCCGGCCTAAGATCCACGTGTTTTTAAGCGGAAGGGTTATTTTCCCTTTTGGCCCTTCCGCTTTTTCATGACTATGCAATCAAGTTTTTTTAAAATTTTAATTTTGGCACTTTAAGTTATTTCGCTTTTTAATTTAGCCCCCCTTTGAGCTGTGCATTTTGGAGAGAAGGGATTATTGCCCTTTTAGTCCCTCCATGTTATTTGCATGTTCGGATAGGTCTACCCTTTTCTTTTTTATTTTGAATTTGCCCCAAACTTTCGTTTTAAAGCCCAATTTAGTCCATTTTTCATTATTTTGCTGTTTTATTCTCAAATTAATTATTTTCATTATTATTTTCTATTATTATATTTATTATTATTGTTTTTATTACTGTTATTTCTATTATCCTTATTGACATAGTTTTTTTTATTTTTTTTATTTTTTTATTTTCTATTATTGTCATTATTAACATATACTATTATTATTATATTATTATTACTATTTACTTGTTATTATTTCTTTCTCTTTTATTGTAGTCTTACTATTATTACCACTATTACTATATTTATTTTTATTTTTTATTTTACTACCATTGTCGTTATTGTACTATTATTATTATCATTTTTTATATTTTTCATTTTTTTGTTACATTATTATTATTATTATTATTATTATTATTATTATTATTATTATTATTATCTACTATTCTTTAGACACTCTCATTCATTTTTATTCCTCCCTCACATTACACGTTATTTATTTATATATACACATACATATATACATTTTCACATATCATTCCAAACTTTAAAATACTTATTACTTGTATTATTACTATTAATATTATTATTATCATTACTATACCATCATTTTTTTAGTTTTACATAATGTTTATTTATTGGCTACTAGTTCCTTTTAATTTCTAACATTTCTTAGCATATTCATTATTTCCTTTTTATTCATTTTGATCATTTATTTTATTTTTTTGCTCTTATCATGATTATCGTTCATATTCGTGCTTATGTTTATTCTGTTATGCATGTCAATACCGAAATTTTTATTTGTTATGCATTCTTTATTATCTCGTTTCATTACGAATTTATGTTTTATCCAACCCAATATTAATTCTTTCATAAATGCAATATTTTGTATTTAGGAATTCAAGAAAATCGTGCCCTAACTTACTGGGTTTTGATCTTTCTCATTTCACCTAAATAACGGAATATCCTTTAAACCGTAATACGGGTTTTTGAATAAAAATGCTTACTCTCGGAGATACGAAGTGTTGTGCCCCAACTTACTGGGTATGACATCTTATTACCTCGAGATAAGATTTTGGTAAATAAAGGCAATGTTCGGTATTTGGAAGTTTGAGAGATCGTGCACTAACTTACTGGGTTTCGGTTTTCCTCGTTTACCCTAAATAATCGAATACCCTTTTAAAAAGTTAAAATACACGAATTTTAAGTAAAAGGTGTAATAGCCCAAATTTGACCGCGCTGAAAGCAAAAAAAAATAAAAATTAAAAATGTCCATTTAAAAAGTCCAAATTACAAGGTCCTACCCAGCAGACCCACTGCTACTACCTAGCAACCCAAATAAACCCAATAACCCCATAGCCCGTTATAGTGACCCAATACACCAATACAGTCATGGCCCAAATTCTTAGCAGGCCCAATGAACCCCAAACACACAATCAAACCCCAGGTTTTCTTCCCTCCTCGCGCCGCAAGGAGTTTCTAGAAGCTTCGGGCACTTCAAACGGCATGACCTTTCATCTCAATCATCGCCACCAAGCACGCCGTGACTTCTCGACTCTGTCATCAATCGACGCACCACCATCAACGCGCAAGATACGCCAGAATCTGGTGTTAGTTCCATCAACGTGCAAACCTCAGTGATTAAGCAAGATTCTCGTAGGTTACCTGCAAACAAAAGGAAACTAAAAAGATTTCAGCAGATCAATCAAAGATATGATACATCAGACAAGAAATGGAAAGAAATCTTTGATTTCTTTCCAGTTTATGTAATCATAATCGTGGCTATAAAAGCCCGAAATCAAACCATTGTAAAGGACCAGATTTTTGAAAATAGAAATATACTTATATATTCGACTCAGAGAGAAATACAAACAGTTTCCAAAAGGTGATTTAATCGTGTACTTTTTTTTTATTTTAGCATGCATGCATAAATTGTTCTAAGCAAAAATTACTGAGGATTTACAAAGGAAAGAAAGTTACCTGTATTATGCTTGAAAAAGGGAGGGTTTTTAACCCTCCAACTGCCGTACGTGGCGGCGCGTAGGCGTGTGGGGAGTGGTGGATGGAGACTCCACAGAACTCTGATGACCGGCCCCTAGTCCTCTTCAGAGGATTTTTGTTTTTTTTCCTAAAACGATATTTCAAATGATTTTTAGGCCTTAGTTTTGGATTAAATAACCCTAACGAAATGACATCGTTTTAGCTTAGTCTAATAAGCTTAAAACGATGACATTTTGAAGCCCCTAGGATCCGCATGTTGACCCGGTTATCGGGGGAGGATCCGCGTGCTTTGAAAATTGGGCTAATTGCTCATTTGGTCTTCCTTTTTTAATTATTCATAATTTCATTAATACTTATTTGTAATTTAGCCTTAATGTTTCAATTCCATTTCAATTTAACCCTCACAGTGTTTTGAAACCATATTAAGGGAAACGACGCCGTTTTGGGAATAGGGCGATTTGCCCAATGAGTCCCCTTCGTTTTACGCGCGTTTTAAATTGGGCCTTAATTCATTTTTATTTCTTTTAAATTTGTCTCGTAATTTTGCTGCACTTTCAATTTAGCCCTATATATTCATTTATTATTATTATTATTATTAGTATATATATATTCTTATATGTAGATATTGTTTTTTAAAAAACCTTACTTTTATATTATATACTATAAGATTATTTTTATCATATATTATTTTCACAAATTATTATTATTAACATTATTTTATATATTATTAATATATTTTACTTGTATTATATATTTATTAATTATATATATATTGCCCTTACATATATACTTTTGTTATTTTATATCTATTATAATTCTTATTTCCTATATATTCAAATTATGTTTTATTCTATAACGTTTATTATTTTTATTCTATATTACTTATTATTTTTTATATATATGTTATGTATATATTATTTATTATATTTTTGCTATTCCTTATATTACTTAAAATTTCAAAATTTGTAAATTGAATTATATTTCTAACTCATATTATACACACATTAAATTATTAATTATTTACTTATTATGTATTATTTTATTTTAAAATGATATTTTATGTGTTATAAATTCTTTTACATACTCTTTTCTATGTATTTTAAAAAAACCAATATATTTTTTATCATTCTTTTATAAATATTTTGTTATTATATTGTATAGCAAATACTATTTTAAGATTATTATTAAATTATGTTATTATTTGTGTTATATGTATATTTTGTTAATAATAACTCATTTTATATACCATGTATTATAAGTTATTTTATATTTATTATTTGATATTACATTTCATGAACATGTACATTGATATTTCATTATTTTTTGTATTTCATGCATTATTTAATTATTACTTTATATGTTTGTATATTTTGTTTATTCATTTTCAATACATGCTATATATATATATATATCTTTGTATGCATTTGCCATGTATATATGATCTTTATGCATCTAGCACGATCTTTATATTATTGTCTCTATTCTATTTAAATGCATGTATCATTTACCTACTACAATAATGTGTTATTATGTGTGATTTATAATATAATACCATTCATAACACATCATTTTTTAAAAAATAAGGCTCAAAATTTTTTTCAAAAAAAAAAACATAAAGGCAATGCTTAGTATTTGAAAGCTTCGAGAAAAGTAGTGCCCTAACTTATTGGGTTGCAACTTTTCTCGTTGAGTTCAAATAGTCAAGTACCCTTCTAAGTTTTTAAGATTTTCAAAATACGAGCAACTGTCTTGGAACTTCAAAGCGTTGTGTCCTAACTTATTGGATGTGGCGATTTGTTGTTTCGAGATAGGGATTTCCAAAAGGTTAACTTAGTGTCAATGTTTTGATACGAGTGAACCCAAATTTTCAAAATCAAAGTATTTTAAAGAGGATTACACCTTAAATTTTTTTAAAAATTTCCGACATTAAAGACATTTGATAATCAATTAGGTACCAATTTTTGGGCGTTACGAGGGTGCTAATCCTTCCTCGTACGTAACCGACTCCCGAACCCGTTCTTTTATTTCGTGGACCAAAACTAATGATTTTAAAACAAAATGTTTTAAAGGTGATCCAATCACACCTAAAAAGATTGGTGGCGACTCCCGTTTTCGTTTTTTAAAATCAATTCCCATTTTCCAAAACTCGATGTGAAAATTGGTTTCGACAGCTTGGTGACTCCACTGGGGACTCCATAAGAGAGTCAAGCCGTGTAATTGATTATCTCTTATCTTAATGTCGAAAATTAAAAATTTTAAAATCTAATCCTATTTGCATTACATGTGTTTGTATTATTGCATGTGTTGCTATTTTCTGATGAGCATTGCATTTGCATGACCGTTGTGGTCACACCTTTAAGTGGGAGTGAGAAACTACACCTTCGTGAGGTTTTCGCCTCCGTGCAGGATAGTGGATCACTTTCGGGATACATCCGTACCTATGGTTTCGTGAGATTTTCATCTCCGTGTAGCCATAGGGAAATGTATTCCCCTGAACTGAACTCAATTCAAATGAGCCTATAATGGGTGAGAATCGAGGAATCTGCTGGTTCAGGTACCTCAAACTTTAGAACCAACCTCATATAGAAAAACCGTAAGAGCTTAACTTAGTTAGAATTATACTTTAGATATTACCCTCACATATCATTCTTGAGTTTATTAATATCATGTGATACTAACTATTTCTTTTCTTTTGTTTGCATGTCATTTTTCATTTACAAAGGTATCGATTCATGGTCAGTTTCTAAGTTAGGAAGTTTTATTATGGAGAACGGACTTCTTGATAGAGTGGAGGGCAATGCCAACATCCATAGATGGTCTGAGCAAACTCAACTAGAAAAGGGAGATAGTATAGCTGAGGGATACGTGTCGGAGTTGTCAGATTACACTTGTGTTAGTGTCATGCAGAATAATCTCCAGGAGCTTAAGGAAATTTAGGATCAGTGGGTTAAAGAGACCAAGCAGTTATTCTACAGTAATTACGGAGACTTACCTTACTTGCTTGATGTTCAGGTAGACGAGCACTTATTCCGAGCCCTTGCTCAGTTTTGGAACCCGGCGTACAGTTGCTTCACTTTTGGGGAAGTAGATATGGTACCTACTGTAGAGGAGTGCACTGCCTTGCTTCGTTGTCCCAGGTTTCAGAACGATAGGATTTATTCTCGAGCTGCTTGTGTCTCTACCTTTTGAAAGAAATTGATGATTATTACGGGGATGAGCGAGCAGTAGGCCACGGCCCAAATTAAAGAAAAGGGTGAGTGCAAGTGCATTTCGTGGGACGCTTTAAAAGATTTGATTCTGACACACCCTGATGAGGCGAAGAAAGTAGATGTTTTTGCCTTAATTTGTATGGATTGATGGTTTTCCCTAGGGCTTTGGGATATGTGGATGAGGCAGCCACAGATCTTTTTCATCGACTCAGTAAAAAGGTCACTTCTGTCCCTGCAATTTTGGCGGAAACATTCAGGTCTTTAGGTGCATGTAGGTGGGCTGGTGCTGGGAGGTTTATAGGGAGTGCTCAGTTACTTTTGGCTTGGTTCTACAGTCATTTCCAGTTGATAGATAGGGTGGTTTGTCGGGTCTTCTTCGAGGATTATCCACCGTTGAAAGACATAGTAACTTCAACTAGGAGAGTTGATGTTCTAGAAGAGAATTGGATTGCGCTACTTCAGAACCTCCAGTTAGAATTGGGTCCCTCTGTTGGGAATTTGGGGTGCCATTGGTTATGCCCCTTTGCTCGTGCTGAGGCAATAGGGATTGAGACAGTTCGTACCAACGACTCAGGGGTTGGCTCAAAGTGAGTTCGTATATAGAGGAGCCGATTACAAGAGGAAGGTTAGTGAAGTTTCTAGTGCTTGGAAAAAGACTTGTCAGTTGAAAGGAGTAGCTATTAGCCCTGCAACTACGCCGGAATACGTTGAATGGAGAGGTAGAAGGGTTAATGATAATATCCCTAAGCCAAGTGTGGAAGGAGCTCGACCAATGAAGGAATATTTGTGAGTAAGGCCCTCAGAGTTAGAAATTATGAAGCAGGAGTTCGAGAGAAAAAACTTGGAGTTCGAGCAGAGGACAGCAAAGCTCCAAGAAGAAAAGATGTACTTGAGTTTGGACGTCGAGGTTCAAAAGATGGAGGTCGAGAAAGAGAGAAAAGAAAAGAGGAAGATTGAGGAAGATCGAGATGATCTAAATGAGCATTACAAAAGAGCACAGGTATCATTGAGGGGGGCGAGAGTAAGAAGATCTTCAGAGCAGTTGCAGAAAGAGGTCCAAGAGGAAAAGGCTAGAGCTGAGTATTGAGAGAGGAAATTCCAAGAGATGCAAGTGCAGAATTTGGCATTAGAGGAAGAGAATAAAGGATTGAAGACTAAGGTAATTGAGCTTGGAAGATCCTTGCGTTGGCACCAAAACCATGACTCTACGGTCGAGTTAAAGGAGCTAAAAAGTAAGGTTGAGGATTTGAAAATGGCATTGCATGATGGTGAACTCCGGGTTGAGCGGCTCGAGGCGCAGGAAGACTATTTGAAGGGAGAGCTTCATCAGGCTAGGGGACAGGTTAGAGAAAGGGATCATGTCATTGGCGAGGCCATAGCCCAGATTCGAGAGGTCGCTGAACATGTGCAGGACTTAGCAATTTGAGCTGATGTATTGAGTCTGATGTATTCATCATCGTCGGATGTAGGACGAGAGTTAGCCCTTTTATTAGATAGAGTTAAAGCTTTGGGCCTTAGGGCAAAGCGTATTTATAATCCTCTTATATGTGAAGATATTCTTTTTCTAAATAAAATTTTCTAAATGAAATTGAACCAGAATCGATATTCTTTTTGCATTCATGCGTTTACATCTCATAGCATTTCATCACATCCTTTGCATTCAAAGTTATAGAAAGACCCAGATTAGTTAAAGTTTATTTCAAAAGGTAGAAAAGAAAATCTGGAAATTACACATCCTTATGGCACTCGTACTAAAACTAAGAGTATGGATCAAAGGTTCGAGCAATTACAAAAAGATATGCAAGATCAAATGCAAGAGCAGTTGGCCAAAATGCAGAACGAAATGAGAGAGCAGATGCTAAAGGCTCAGAGAAACATGATGGCTGAAATGGCTCAATTGCTGAGAGCCACTGATAAAGGAAAAGTTCCCATGGCAATCACTAAAGAGGAAAATGAAGGTCCTCCTCCGGGTTTTACTCCACCTCATGTGCCCCCGCAAATTGAGGCACCTCCTAGAAGGCCATCTGTTACCGTGAGGCCTCAACATGGGCCAGTAGATGCCGGAATCCCCGTAAATTTCCCATCTGGGTTGGGAAATAATTTGGGTGATAGCTCGATCAACCCTATCACTCCTGATCTAGATTTAATGGAGAAGGAAAGAATGGCCACGGAATTCGCGAAACAATTGGAAGATCGTTGCCGGTGGTTAGAGGAGAAGTTTAGGGTTTTGGAAGGCACTGGCAATCATCATGGGATTGATGCCAAAGACTTAATTTTGGTTCCAGATTTGGTACTTCCTCATAAATTTAAGATGCCAGAGTTTGAAAAGTACAACGGGACTACTTGCCCAGAGGTACACATAACAATGTTTTGTAGGAGAATGACTGGTTATGTGAACAATGATCAACTATTGATCCATTGTTTTCAGGACAGCCTAGTGGAAGCAGCGGCTAGGTGGTACAATCAATTGAGCCATGCAAGAATCGGTTCATGGAGAGATCTTGCACAGGCTTTCATGCAACAGTATAACCATGTGACTGATATGATGCCAGATAGGATCACACTTCAAAACATGGAGAAAAAGCCTAATGAAAGTTTTAGGCAATATGCACAACGATGGAGAGAGGTGGCAATGCAAGTACAACCACCATTGTTGGAAAAGAAAACCACCATGTTATTTATTAATACTTTGAAGGCGCCATTCATCACACATATGATTGGAAGTACCACGAAAAGTTTCGCGGATATAGTTATGGCAGGTGAGATGATTGAGAATGCCGAAGTGGCTAAAAGATCGGCCTCAAGGAGAAAAGATAATGAGGTGAATAACATGAACAGTTTTAACTCTAGGGCAATCACATTTGGACAACCTAAAGCAGCTACGAGTGAGCAACAAAGTACTCAAGGACAGGAATCGGGTACAAGACAGAATTCGGAGAAGATACAATTCACTCCTATCCCTGTGACATATCGTGAGCTTTACCAAAGCTTATACGATGCACATGTCATTGCTCCGTTTCACTTGAAACCACTGTAGCCACCGTACCCCAAATGGTACGATGCAAATGCTAAATGTGAATATCACGCAAGAATATCAGGGCACTCAATTAAAAACTGCACTGGTTCAAGAAGGTCGTGGAGAGGCTTATCAAATTGGGGGTTGTGAAATTTGATAGTACCCCTAATACTGAAAACCCGTTACCAGATCATGGTAATAAGGGGTGAACGCCATTGAGGAAACAAAGAAAGGAAAAGTCAAGGAAGATATTGCTGAGGTGAAGATACCTATGAAAGTAATATGGGAAGAAATTGTGAAGAGAGGTATGCTGACCTCCAGAAAAGGAGGAGAAAGAATAGAGAACCATTGTGAATTCCATGGAGAGGTGGGTCATATGATCCAAAATTGTAAAAAGTTCAGGGCCATGGTACAAGGCCTTCTGGTTAACAAAGAGCTACAGGTTTCTGAGGGTAGTTCTTGTGAAGGACAAATATGTGTGCTGGAGAATGAACGACAAAGAACCAGCCAACCAAGAATCATTATTTCCTTGCCAGGGAATAATGAGGCGGGGTCACAAACTGGACCCAAAATAGTCATCTATAAACCCAATCCTTTCTCTTACAAGGATGATAGGAGGGTGCCATGGAGCTATAACTGCAATATAACAATACCTGAGGTGGAGAGTATAGCTAACGCGGCCAGGGTTACGCAAAACGAAAGTTTCCATACACGAAGTGGGAAATGTTATAACGGGGGGAATACCAGAGTGGAGCCCGCAAAGACGAAAGATGTTGAGGCTGAAAGGGAGAAGGAGACTGAAGTACCCATTAATGAGCCGGTAAAGGAGGAAGAAGTTAAGGAATTTCTGAAATTCCTGAAACATAGCGAGTATAGTGTGGTTGAGCAGTTGCGCAAGCAGCCGGCACGTATATCAGTGTTAGTCGTACTCTTGAGTTCTGAAGTGCATCGAGATGCGTTGTTAAAAGTGCTTAACGAAATATATGTCACCCATGACATATCCGTTAACAAGCTGGACGGGTTAGTAAACAACATCGGTGCTGACAATTTCATCTATTTTAATGATGATGAAGTTCCACCTGGGGGCATAGGGTCAACCAAAGCCCTACACATCACTACTTGGTGCAAAAGATACACACTTCCAAGTGTACTCGTGGATAATGGGTCTGCTTTGAACGTCCTGCCGCTATCCACCTTGAACAGATTGCCCATTGACAGTTCGCATATGAAAACATGTCATAACGTGGTAAGAGCCTTTGATGGAACTGAAAGGAAAGTAATGGGACGAATTGACATCCCTCTAGAGATTGAGCCGAATACGTATGAAGTTGATTTTCTGGTGATGGATATCAAACCCTCCTATAATTGTTTGTTGGGGAGACCATGGATACACTCGGTAGGAGCGGTGCCCTCATCACTACACCAAAAATTGAAGTTAGTAACAGATGGTCGCTTAATAACCATCAATGCGGAGGAGGACATTATAGCGGCAGTTACCAGCAAGGCCCATTATATTGAGGCAAATGAAGAGGCTATTGAATGTTCTTTCCGCTCTTTAGAAGTTATTAATGCCACCTTCATTTTGGAAGGAAGCAAAGTGCCGATACCTAAAATGTCAGGAGCCACGAGGATGGCCCTGCAAATAATGATGGGGAAATGAGCATTGCCGGGAAAAGGGCTAGGAAGATAGTTGCAAGGAGGGGTTCAAATCCCAAAACTGAATGAGAAGAAGAACAGCTTTGGTTTGGGTTTCAAGCCAGACCATAAGCACAGGAGGCAAGAAATGGAGAAGCGCCAAGCGAGAAGAAAGACGCGTTTGAATGAAAGAGAGGTGGAGTGGGAACCGATGACATTCCCACCTATATCCAAATCCTTTAAGTCAGGAGGATTCCTGATAGAGGAAAGTCATCAGGTTAATGTAGTACACAATGAGAGATTGGAACAAGAAAACCTCGAGGGCATTCGCCCTTACGAATCAGGGAGCTCTCTGAACAATTAGACCGCGGAAGACCTTCCTGTAGTCTTTAGGAGTTTTTCAGAGTAATTCTCGAAACATGTTCGTTACCCTAGGGGCTAAGAGTAATAAGATTATGTTTGTGAAAAGAGGCCCATGTTCATCTATAATTATTTAAATAAAACATAACTTGTTATCAATTTAAACGAGTATTGTTTCATTTTTATCGACCAATATTCCTTCAAATTCTAGCAATTCTTATTCTTTTATTCATAGCACATAAACAATCATTCTTTGATTCATTCATTCTTTGTATATTCTTTCATACCCTCACAGGTCCCTAGATATCAATAATATGAACGCTGATACTACGGCTCCTAATTTCTCTGGCGAGCAAGACATGTGTTTAGGGGAACCTCTGGATTTTGAAGATGTTCAAGATTGTAACGTATCTCTCGATCTGTTAAGAATGTTTAAGCAAGAGGAGAAACAAATCATACCACATGAGAAAGAGGCAATAGAGAATATAGCCCTAGAGGAAGGGAAAGAGTTGAAAATCGGAACCCTAATTAGCGAGGACACAAGGCATGGTCTGGTTGAATTGCTTCAAGTGTTCAAGGATATCTTCGTCTGGTCATATCAGGATATGCCTGGGTTGAGTACTGACATTGTAGTACATCGTCTTCCGATAAGACAGGATTGTAAGCCAGTCCAACAGAAGTTGCGAAGAATGAGGCCAGATATCGTTTTGAAAATAAAGGATGAAGTCAAGAAACAGTTTGACGCAGGATTCTTGCAAGAAGTGAAGTACTCCGAATGGGTAGCTAACATTGTGTCTGTTCCTAAGAAGGATGGGAAGGTACGAATGTGCGTTGATTATAGAGACTTGAACAAAGCAAGCCCAAATGATAATTTTCCTTTACCCCACATTGACACTTTAGTAGATAACACAGCGGGATATTCGTTGTTCTCCTTTATGGATGGTTTCTCAGGATACAACCAGATAAAGATGCATCCAGAAAACATGGATAAAACCACCTTTATAACCTTGTGGGGCACCTTTTGCTACAAAGTAATGCCATTTGGATTAAAAAACGTAGGGGCAACGTACCAAAGGGCCATGGTGAACTTGTTCCACGACATGATGCATAAGGATATTGAGGTATACGTTGATGATATGATTGCCAAGTCGCGTACGGAAAAAGAGCATATTGAGGTCTTGAGAAGATTGTTTGTAAGGATTAGAAAATTTCAGTTGAAGCTCAATCCAGCAAAGTGTACCTTTGGAGCCCGATTAGGAAAGTTGTTAGGCTTCGTAGTCAGTGAAAAAGGAATTGAAGTCGACTCAGACAAGGTCAGAGCCATACGAGAATTACCTCTGCCACGTACTTAGAAAGAAGTTCGAGAGTTCCTAGGAAATTTGAATTAATTGCTCGGTTCATTTCACAACTAACCGAGAAATGTGATCCTATCTTTCGCCTTCTCAGAAAGCACAATCAAGGAACTTGGGATGAGAAATGCCAGAATGCTTTTGAAAAGGTCAAGCAATATTTGTTGAATGCTCCGGTATTATCTCCACTAAGCCCAGATAAACCGTTAATACTGTACTTGTCAGTGTTCAGTAATTCTATAGGATGTGTGCTTGGCCAGCATAACGAGTCAGGGAAAAAAGAGAAGGCAATTTATTACCTCAGTAAGAAATTCACTGACTATGAGATGAGATATTCACCAATTGAAAAGTTGTGTTGTGTGCTGATTTAGACAACCCAAAGATTAAGACAGTATATGCTATACCATACCACTTGGCTTATCTCAAAACTTGATCCGTTGAAATACATGATGGAGTCAACGGCTCTAAATGGGCGAATGGCGATATGGTAAATTTTGCTTTCAGAGTTTGATATAGTCTACATAAGTCAGAAGGCTATAAAAGGAAGTGCGGTAGCAGACTTCTTGGCCAGTAGGGCTCTAGAGGATTATGAGCCTTTGAACTTTGATTTTCCGAACGAGGAGTCGATGTGTATAGCAATAACTGAAAATTCTTCTTGGAAGCTCAATTTTGATGGGGCTTCTAATGCAGTCGGAAATGGAATTGGGGCAGTCTTGGTATCTCCAAATAGCGATCATTACCCTTTTACGTGCAAATTGGACTTTGATTGCACGAATAATATGGCTGAGTATGAAGCATGCATCATAGGACTTCAAGCAGCTATAGAGCGAGGTATAAAAACCCTAGAAGTATATGGAGATTCGGCGTTGGTCGTTTATCAGCTCAGAGGTGAATGGGAGACAAGGGACCCTAAATTGATTAGTTATCGAAAGGTAGTTTTGGGGTTACTTGAGGAATTTGATAGCATCACTTTCAATTATCTCCCGCGAGAAGAAAATCAGATGGCAGATGCTTTAGCAACCTTGGCCTTAATGATCAAGGCGAATAAAGAAGAAGAAATGAAACCAATTCAAATGAGTGTTTATGAGGCTCCAGTTCATTGTTGTAACATTGAGAAGGAAGGGAATGACAATAACCCCTGGTATCGAGATATATTGCGATATGTGAGAGATCGTCAATACCCTGAGCAGGCCAGTGAAAATGACAAATGAACTTTGAGGAGGTTAGCTTGTAACTATGTTTTAGATGGAGATATCCTGTACAAAAGACAAAAAGACCAAGTACTTTTGAGATGTGTTGATGCTGTGGAAGCTAAGCAAATTTTAGAAGAAGTTCATGAAGGTGTATGTGGGACGCCTGCAAATGGGTTCACGATGACAAGGCAAATCATGAGGTTCGGCTATTATTGGGCCACTATGGAAGGGGATTGTATCAACTACACCAGGAAATACCATAAGTGCCAGATTTATGGGGATAAAATTCATGTAACACCTTCACCTTTACATGTTATGACTTCTCCATGGCCCTTTTCCATGTGGGGCATGGACGTCATTGGACCAATATCACCGAAAGCTTCGAATGGACATCGGTTCATTTTCGTGGTAATTGACTACTTTACAAAATGGGTAGAGGCAGCTTCTTACGCGAATGTTACTAAGGCAGCCGTGAGTCGATTCTTAAAGAAAGAGATCATTTGTCGGCATGGAATGCCTGAGAAGATCATATCTGACAATGCATTGAACTTAAATAACAAAACGATAGCGGAGATTTGCGACCAGTTCAAGATCAAGCATCACAATTCTTCTCCCTATCGTCCAAAAATGAATGGGGTAGTGGAAGCTGCCAACAAGAATATTAAGAAAATAGTGGGAAAGATGACTGATACCTATAGAGATTGGCATGAGAAGTTTCCATTTGCACTCTTGGCCTATCGAACATCTGTCAGAACCTCTACTGAGGCAACCCCATTCTCGCTAGTTTATGGGATGGAAGCAGTGTTACCTATTGAAGTAGAAATACCTTCTCTTCAAATTTTAACGGAGGTAAAGTTAGACGAAGCTGAGTGGGTTCAATCACTTTATGACCAGTTGAACTTGATTGAGGAAAAGAGGTTAAAAGCCATTCGACATGGTAAAATGTATCAAAAGCGAATGATGCGAGCTTATGACAAGAAAGTTCGACCAAGAGAATTCCATGAGGGAGACCTTGTACTGAAAAAGATCCTTCCTATTCAAAAGGATTTTAGAGGAAAATGGATGCCAAATTGGGAAGGGTCGTATATTGTAAAGAAAGCTTTCTCCGGTGGTACATTGATCTTAGTGGAAATGGATGGGAAAAGTTTACCCAATCCAGTAAACTCAGACTCAGTTAAAAAATACTTTGTTTAAAGAAGAAGAGAATCTAAGGTGAAAACTCGCAAAGGGCACCTTGAGATTAAAAAAAAACGGAGAGGCCAAGGTGAACACCCGCAAAGGGCACCTTGTGACCAAAGGGGTTTTGAGTTAAAAACCCGAGAGGGCAGCTCAAATTTTGAAGAGTACACAATGATCCTACTACAAAGAGCGAAGAATGCCATAAACTGGGGCATCAACAGAGTACTTGGGATCTTTTAAACATATGTTGAACTCAAGAAAGACTTCATGAAGCTGGTGTATAGGTGCTCAAGCGGCGATATCTAGAGGATCTAACTTCTATCTTGTTGGCTATCTTTAAATTCTATTTCTTCTAAAAGATAGGCTAGCAGATTGATTCCCTTTTGTATCTTTTTGACAATTCACTCAAATCCAATTATTCTTAAAAGTTTATTCATCTTCTATTATTCTTTAAGTATGTTGCAATGAAATAATAATAGATGAATTAAATATGTTCACAAACAAGGTTTTGCGCATTACTCTGGAATTTCTAGATAATACAAGAAACTAAGATAGGACAATTGTTCGAGAAATTCGCGTAAGTAAGGGACGAAAGAACTTGTGGAATTCTTTTTTTCCAGTCCAAAAGAAAAATAGACAAAGTCAATAATTTAGTTCTTACAGACATCCTCAGTGGATCGTAGCATTGGAGGACGGCTTACAGGCTGAGCATGAATGAAACTTTGAGAAAAGAAAAGATGAATGAAGGAATGAATGATGACGTCTAGGATAGGGGTTATATTCACAACATTTTACATCATAACATGATTAATTAGGAACATTCTATTCACTTCAAACATAGCATCCTAAATTATCAGGCATAATCATTTTACAGGAGACAGTGTGCTTTAAAATCCAAAACAGTAGGGTAACAGTCTGCAGCGTAGCAGATCTGACCATTATCAGGGCAGATCCAAGATAACAGATCTTATCTCTCTGTATTCGGCGGGGAGCAAATCGAAGATATAGCTGATTTGGATTTCACATGTTTACGATGAATCAAATCTAAGATGATTTGTCATCTCTGTATGGTTAGAGAACAAATCGAAGTCTGGCATTTCCACTTTGATGGAAGGCAAATACATAGCAGATCTCACCTTCAGATGTTTACGCTGAAGCAGATCCAAGATAACAGATCTTATCTCTCTGTATTCGGTGGGGAGCAGATCAAAGATATAGCTGATTTGGCTTTCACGTGTTTACGATGAAGCAAATCTAAAATGATTTGTCGTCTCTGTATGGTCAGAGAACAAATCGAAGTCTAGCATTCCCACTTTGATGGAAGGCAGACACATAGCAGATCTCACCTTCAGATGTTTACGCTGAAGCAGATCCAAGATGACAGATCTTATCTCTCTGTATTCGGCGGGGAGCAGATCAAAGATATAGCTGATTTAGCTTTCACGTGTTTACGATGAAGCAAATCTAAGATGATTTGTCGTCTTTGTATGGTCAGAGAACAAATCGAAGTCTAGCATTTCCACTTTGATGGAAGGCAGACACATAGTAGATCTCACCTCCAGATGTTTACGCTGAAGCAGATCCAAGATGACAAATCTTATCTCTCTGTATTCAGCGGGGACCAGATGAAGATATGGCAGATTTGGCTTTCACGTGTTTACGATGAAGCAAATCTAAGATGATTTGTCGCCTTTGTATTGTCAGAGAACAAATCGAAGTCTGGCATTTCCACTTTGATGGAAGGCAGACCCATAGCAGGTCTCACCTTCAGATGTTTACACTGAAGCAGATCCAAGATGACAGATCTTATCTCTCTGTATTCGGCGGGGAGCAGATCAAAGATATAGCTGATTTGGCCTTCACGTGTTTACGATGAAGCAAATGATTTGTCGTTTCTGTATTGTTAGAGAACAAATCAAAGTCTGGCATCTCCACATTCAATGGGGAACAAGTACACTGCATATCTGATCTTCAGACGATTAGACTGAAGCAAGATCCAAGATGATTTGGCATCCTTGTGCTTACAAGGAACAAATTAATGACCTAGCTGATTTGGCTTTCACGTGCTTACGATGAAACAAATCTGAGATAATTTGGCACTTCTGTATTGTCAGAGAATAAATCGAAGAAGCAGTTTTGACATCCCTGTGTTCGGCGGAAAGCATCGACATGACAGTCAAGAAGATTGAAGACTATGACCGGTCAAATTTGGTCTTTCTATGAGTCTTTACTCGATTCCTGTTATACAGCAATGAGCAAAGAGGGGCAGCTGTAATAGCCCAAATTTGACCGGGCTGAAAGTAAAAAAAAATTAAAAATATCCATTTAAAAAGTCCAAATTACAAGATCCTACCCAGCAGACCCACTGCTACTACCTAGCAACCCAAATAAACCCAATAACCCCATAGCCCGTTACAGTGACCCAATACACCAATACAGTCATGGCCCAAATTCTTAGCAGGCCCAATGAACCCCAAACACACAATCAAACCCTAAGGTTTCTTCCCTCCTCGCGCCGCAAAGAGTTTCTAGAAGCTTCAGGCACTTAAAACGGCATGACCTTTCATCTCAATCATTGCCACCAAGCACGCCGTGACTTCTCGACTCTGTCATCAATCGACACACCACCATCAACGCGTAAGATACGCCAGAATCTGGTGTTAGTTCCATCAACGTGCAAACCTCAGTGATTAAGCGAGATTCTCGTAGGTTACCTGCAAACAAAAGGAAACTAAAAAGATTTCAGCAGATCAATCAAAGATATGATACATCAGACAAGAAATGGAAAGAAATCTTTGATTTCTTTCCAGTTTATGTAATCATAATCGTGGCTACAAAAGCCCGAAATCAAACCATTGTTAAGGACCGGATTTTTGAAAATAGAAATATACTTATATATTCGACTCAGAGAGAAATACAAACAGTTTCCAAAAGGTGATTTAATCGTGTACTTTTTTTTATTTTAGCATGCATGCATAAATTGTTCTAAGCAAAAATTACTGAGGCTTTACAAAGGAAAGAAAGTTACCTGTATTATGCTTGAAAAATGGAGGGTTTTTAACCCTCCGACTGCCGTACGTGGCGGTGCGTAGGCGTGTGGGGACTGGTGGATGGAGACTCCACAGAACTCTGATGACCGGCCCCTAGTCCTCTTCAGAGGATTTTTGTTTTTTTTCCTAAAACGATATTTCAAATGATTTTTAAGCCTTAGTTTTGGATTAAATAACCCTAACGAAACAACATCGTTTTAGCTTAGTCTAATAAGCTTAAAACGATGACGTTTTGAAGCCCCCAGGATCCGCATGTTGACCCAGTTACCCGGGGAGGATCCGCATGCTTTGAAAATTAGGCTAATTGCTCATTTGGTCCTCCTTTTTTTAATTATTCATAATTTCATTAATACTTATTTGTAATTTAGCCTTAATGTTTCAATTCCATTTCAATTTAACCCTCACAGTGTTTTGAAACCATATTAAGGGAAACGACGCCGTTTTGGGAATAGGGCGATTTGCCCAATGAGTCCCCTTCGTTTTACGCGCGTTTTAAATTGGGCCTTAATTCATTTTTATTTCTTTTAAATTTGTCTCGTAATTTTGCTGCACTTTCAATTTAGCCCTATATATTCATTTATTATTATTATTATTATTATTATTATTAGTATATATATATTCTTATATGTAGATATTGTTTTTTAAAAAAACCTTACTTTTATATTATATACTATAAGATTATTTTTATCATATATTATTTTTCACAAATTATTATTATTATTAACATTATTTTTATATATTATTAATATATTTTACTTGTATTATATATTTATTAATTATATATATATTGCCCTTACATATATACTTTTGTTATTTTATATCTATTATAATTCTTATTTCCTATATATTCAAATTATGTTTTATTCTATAACGTTTATTATTTTTATTCTATATTACTTATTATTTTTTTATATATATGTTATGTATATATTATTTATTATATTTTTTGCTATTCCTTATATTACTTAAAATTTCAAAATTTGTAAATTGAATTATATTTCTAACTCATATTATACACACATTAAATTATTAATTATTTACTTATTATGTATTATTTTATTTTAAAATGATATTTTATGTGTTATAAATTCTTTTACATACTCTTTTCTATGTATTTTAAAAAAAACCAATATATTTTTTATCATTCTTTTATAAATATTTTGTTATTATATTGTATAGCAAATACTATTTTAAGATTATTATTAAATTATGTTATTATTTGTGTTATATGTATATTTTGTTAATAATAACTCATTTTATATATCATGTATTATAAGTTATTTTATATTTATTATTTGATATTACATTTCATGAACATGTACATTGATATTTCATTATTTTTTGTATTTCATGCATTATTTAATTATTACTTTATATGTTTGTATATTTTATTTATTCATTTTCAATACATGCTATATATATATATATCTTTGTATGCATTTGCCATGTATATATGATCTTTATGCATCTAGCATGATCTTTATATTATTGTCTCTATTCTATTTAAATGCATGTATCATTTACCTACTACAATAATGTGTTATTATGTGTGATTTATAATATAATACCATTCATAACACATCATTTTTTAAAAAATAAGGCTCAAAAGTTTTTTCAAAAAAAAAACATAAAGGCAATGCTTAGTATTTGAAAGCTTCGAGAAAAGTAGTGCCCTAACTTATTGGGTTGCAACTTTTCTCGTTGAGTTCGAATAGTCAAGTACCCTTCTAAGTTTTTAAGATTTTCAAAATACGAGCAACTGTTTTGGAACTTCAAAGCGTTGTGTCCTAACTTATTGGATGTGGCGATTTGTTGTTTCGAGATAGGGATTTCCAAAAGGTTAACTTAGTGTCAATGTTTTGATACGAGTGAACCCAAATTTTCAAAATCAAAGTATTTTAAAGAGGATTACACCTTAAAATTTTTTTAAAATTTCCGACATTAAAGACATTTGATAATCAATTAGGTACCAATTTTTGGGCGTTACGAGGGTGCTAATCCTTCCTCGTACGTAACCGACTCCCAAACCCGTTCTTTTATTTCGTGGACCAAAACTAATTATTTTAAAACAAAATGTTTTAAAGGTGATCCAATCACACCTAAAAAGATTGGTGGCGACTCCCGTTTTCATTTTTTAAAATCGATTCCCATTTTCCAAAACTCGATGTGAAAATTGGTTTCGACAAAAGGCAAGCTCATTCTCAAAAGTTCGATATGTCGTGTCCTAACTTACTGGATGTGACATTTTATCACTTTGAGATTAGAAGGTCTTTAGCATTTGAGTGTTTTTTTATAAAAGAGGGATCGTATTTCAAAGTCTTTCAAGTTTTCAATTTTCGACACTAAGACACTAATTAATCAACTAGGTACCAATTTTTGGGCGTATCGAGGGTGCTAATCCTCCCTCATGCATAACCGACTCCCGAACTCATTTTCTGATTTTCGTAGACCAAAAATTATCGTTTTAGTAAATCTTAACTTTTATTAAAATGATTAATTTGAGGTGACCCGATCACACCTCATCAAAAAGGATTGGTGACGACTCCCGTTTTTTCGTTTTCATTTCCAAAATCAAAGTCGACCCCGTTTTTCAAAAAATGGTTTCGACAATAGTTAAATTAAAAATAATATAAAGCTTGAAACAACATAAAATAAAAAATACAAATGTGAGAGAGAAAGGAATCAAATTTAAGACTCAAATACAAAATCACTAATATTTAACCTTCTAAAGAAACTAATTATATTAAAATAGTCAAAAAAATGTATCTTAAAAGGAAAACACATCCAACTGGGCGCGCTTTCCTGTCACGTATGAAAGTGTGTTCAACTATGCACGCTTTTTGTACAAGTTCTTAAGTTTAGTTGGATTCTCTTTTACACACTCTCTCTAAAATTAATTTATTTCTTTAAACCTTTTTTAAGAAAAACTTACTTAATTAATTAAAAAAAATGGCAGACAATTTAGCCCATTTCATACTTTCTTTCATTTATTTAACGGCGGAGCAAAAGACGCTCAAAAAAGTGGAATAGGCAGTTTTCAAAGCCTCAACTTTGAAAAGCAAAAGCTAGTGAATAAGATTAATGATCAAAGTTGCTTCTACTTAAACAAGCCCATGCCTGCAATATTTCCTTCTATTGTTCTACTTCTCTTGTTTGTTAGATTATCAAAGATTGTAGTTACAGCTTTGGTCCTCTCAGGTTCTCAAGTCTAGCTTTGGTCTTGCTTTTTCTATTTATCATCTGCAAAATTCCCGCTAGAAAACATGAGAAACACTAAATTAAATAATATTTCAAAGTGATTGTATATTTTTTTTATGAATGCTTTTAAAATTTGCTAGGTCTTTTGGATTTTTTTTTGTCAAATTATAAGTACTAAAAGTAATATATTTTAATTGTATTCTTAACGCATTTTTGGGTGATTATTAGATGTTAATTGTGAATTTTATACTCCTAATCTTTTAAATTCATATTTTAATGCTTAATAGAGCACTTTGGAGCAAAAGGAGCAAAAAACAAGCAAAAATCAGAGAGTCGAAGCAAGCTATAGGAGCCACATGGGCTGAATCATTTCACACGTACGGCCAGACCACATGGCCGTGTAATCCACACGGGCGTGTGATAGGCCATGTCGATTTCACGAGATTGCACACCGAACTACAAAAAATTACGGTTTTTATGTTTTTGGGGCATTATAAGATGTATTTGTGACAAAAATAAGAAGATAGGAGGGAGTCATTAGAGAATACTCAAAAAAATAATTTGAAAAACACCATTGAAGCCGACTTTGAAGCAGATTTTTGTCAAGATTGAAGATTGTCAGTTGATTTCTTAGGAAGTTATTTTAAGTTTCTTTATTTCTTTCGGTTATACTGTCTCCTAAATGTTTTTTATTTTCAAGCATGAGTTAATTTTCTAAATACTTAAAGAGATGAACCTTATGATGAATTATGTCGTTTGATTTTTATTTTACGCAATAAATACATAGTTTCTTGTTCTCAATTATGTGTACTTAATTCTTGGTTTAATATTTCTAAATTATTAATCCATGTTTGATGTGCTTCAATCGATGGTTGAATAGACTCTATTCAAGAATAGATCTTGTGTAATTGAGTGGAGTTGCATGCAATTCTAGAAATAGGACGACATAAATCTACCGGATTAGAGTCAAATCTAATAGGAGAATCCATAACACGAGTTAATGCGATAATAGGGATTTTAATTAAAAATAAATTTTAATTAATCAACCAAAAATCAGTTGCTCTTATGCTCGAAAGAGATATTAGCATAATTTAAGGATTTCTACATATCAATGTGCTAAGTAAAGAAATTGCATAATTTAGATTGATAGCGATAGATGAAATCTAAGTGAATTCTTTGCTGGGTATTGTTTCGCTTCTTGGTTGTTAATTGATTATTTTCGTGTTTTATTCTTTGATGTTTTCGTTAGTTAATTAAATTATTCATTTTAATTTTAATCAATCACTTGAATTATTCGATTAAATAATAGAAAGATGGTAATTACTAGTACTTTTAGTCTTCGTGGAAACAATATATTTGCTTACCGAAGTTATAATATTAGTTGTTAGGTGCACTTACCTTAGTCAAATTTTTAGTTAATTTCGTGGCGTATTACAAACAAAGGATATTATTATAGGTTTTATTGCTTTCATTGGAGGGGTATTTTGAGATACAAAGTGATTTTATTGTTGTGTTTTAAATGGAGTAGAATTTTTTTTTTGACAAGGAATTGAAGAATATGGTATAAAAAGATCAAAATTTTAACCCCTTGATCTTTTCTTAAATAGCATTGACATCTAATTGTTTGTGTTAAGTAAAATTATATCCATGAACCAACGTCATGTTTAATTGTGTCATATGCAAAGTAATTGTAGTAGAAAGTTTCTTTAAAGAAAAAAAAAACACTTCAATCCTATTATGTATATATTCACAAAATAAAAGAATGAAAAAGAAATACTTACCTGCCATGGAAAAGGATCGGATAAGGGAAAAAAAACCTCTCTGATACATTTTTTTTTCTTGATATCTAACAATCTAACAAAAACTCTAGGGTAAAGACTAAATATTGCAGTCACTTTTGAGTTTTGAGAGGTTAATGGCTTCAACAGTTTTTCTTTTTTAAAACGAAACCTTGTTTTTATTTATTTAGCGGAATAAAATTATTTAATTTAGGTGTCAATTTTTTTTTTATTGATGAGCCATACTTATGGGCACAAATAGGACTGGAGTTTTTTTATTTGCTTTCAAGTTTTAATTTAGTATTTGAGTTTTTTTTTATTTCAATTTTGGTATTTGAATTTGATTTCAAGGTTTAATTTGACATCTAGACCAAATGACATCATCTGGTCCAATGAATGTTTAATATGTATGGTCTAAAAATAACATTGGTATTTAATTGGGATAAAAAAAAGTCGAATACCAATTTAATGTTGAAACCAAACTTAAGTACTAAATTAAAAAAAAACTTCATTTATCAAATTAGAAAAAATTAGGTACCAAACACCAAATAGTTTTTTTCTCAAAAGTTGAAATGAAAAACATACATCAATTTAAAAGATAGGAATCGGTTTTTTTAGATAAATAACCTAAAAATATTAAAAAAATTATGAAAATAACCCTAGTACTGGATTATTTAGAAAAATGTCCTAATTTCTACAGTGTCAATGACTGCCTCCACTTTCCAAGGCGGCACCACATCAAAAAGTGACAAAATCATTGCCTCATAACGACAAAAATCATGGGATGAAAAAAGAAATCATTTTGTCGGTGCCACCACTTCTCGAGGCGACACCCGTATAAAGTTTTCACCCCGCCATATTTTCACACGTATTTCTAGAGGTAAATGAAAAGAAATATATGTTTTTTTTATTTTTTGTACCGCCTCCTTTAATGGAGGCACCAAATTGGATTAAAAAAATTCTAGTTACGTTCTTTTAAGTGGCGGCACCAAATTGAATCTAAAGAAATATTTTTTGGTGCGGCAATTATCAATAAAAAAATTTTTATCTCTGGTGACTACTTTAGATGTGGCGGCACTAGTATTTTTTTTTGGAATTTTTTGGTGCCGCTACATGGTGTCTCCAAAAATAGTTAAATTTTTTCCTTAGTCCCTACTATACATGTGGCAGCACCAATAATTGTTTTTTGAATTTTTTTATCCCGCCACTTCATGTGGTGTCACCAAAAATAATAAAAAAAAAATCCCTGGTCCCTACTATAGATGTGGCGGCAACAGTATTTTTTTTTTGAATTTTTCTTTCCCACTAGTTCATATCAAGTCACCAGAACAAGTAAAAAAAATTATTTTCTTGGTCCTTACACCAGATGTGGCAATACTAAGTAATTTTTATTTTATTTTTAGGTGCCACTTGTAAATGTGGCGGCACCAAAATCAGTATGTTTATATAAGCCCTCATTCTAGGCACAGTTCATTATTTATGTTTATTGCTATTTGTTAAAGAGAGAAGAAAAAAAAAGGTGATCTTTTTATTAACATGATACATTTTTTATTGATATTTTCTTATAAAAATTTCACCTCCTCCCTAGAATAAGCCTTGATCATTTGACAATATACTCCAAGTTGTGCGGACCTCCCTATAGCGGGACACTTAGACCGTTTGCCATCAAAGAAAAATTGTTAACAAATAAATTAATGCAAAAAAAAAATTAACTGTTGACTGGGTTATTCTTAATATTTACTTACCTATTTACAATCGACCACACTAGTGGTTGATGGTCCACTGATGTCAAAAGCGACATCCTATACAACGCTCATGATTGCAACAGTATTATACAACCACCTATTTTTGCGTATTGTACTTTGTAGCCCGACAAAGCTTATGATAGAATGTTGTCAATACTGTCGACCCCCAACTATACTCCTAGGTAGCGCGTAAATATGACAAGTGGGGCAAGTACATAATGCGGACTCTATTATTGTTCGCATTCGACATCAATACCCCCCATCAGCTGCATAATAAATGCATGAGCACCGTACATAGGCTCCAACTCTATGGCACTAGTCGATACATTTTCAAAATTTTATTTTAACCAGCAAAATTTTAAATTGGTAAATTTATTCTCCTTATCACCTGGAGATTGACAAAGCAAACGATTGCACAAAATCACAGGTTTGGCCACCTTACTAAAACCGGTGATCGCATAACCATCCACTGGTAGCTCGAGTTGTAATGCGATGTCCTCGAGCATAATGGTGCACCCCCACACGATAAATGGAATGTGTAGGTCTCCAGCCATCACCTCTCAACCAATGCAGATATTAAGTCAAGTCACTACTCAAACATCTCGATTAAACTAGCTGATCCAAATCCAACCATTTCCAACTATGGCATATACAATCGTTAGGATGGTAGATCAGCCCATGGCTACGCGCCCTCAAAATGCAATACTCACACTGTCAATTAAAAAAAATTGATCAACTAAAAAATAATTCGCAAATTTAGCATTTTAAATTTTCGGTAAGACATAATTAGTTTTTTTACCTTCTCATTGATTTTTCGTGCCGTGTGATCTGATTTGACAAGAGTACTCATCCTGATTTCTGTCACAATTATTATTTAAAATATTGTTAATTATTATTTTAAAATAATAAATAAATTAATATAACATATCAATTATATTAATAAACACAATTCCCCAAACATTAAATAAACTCAAATAACCAATTATAAAAAAATATGTTCATACCTTAAATACAAAAAACTGATATAAGATTCTTCAAAAAAATTAATAAAATAAATTAATCAAACCTTAATACAAACTTAAAGCTAATAAAACACAACAACAAAAAATAACATTTCAAGTAAACACAAAAAACTAATATAAGATACCACAAAAACATTAATAAAACAAATTAATCATACCTTTAATACAAATCTAAAACTAAATAAAAAACACAACAAAAAATATCTTTAATACAAACTAAAAAAAATGATATAAGATACGACAATAACATTAATAAAATAGACTAATTATACATTTAAAACAAACTTAAATCAAATAAAACACAACAAAACAACAACAAAAATATTTCTTTTAAATATAAAAAAATATTATAAGATATCATAAAAAAATAATAAAACAAACAAATCATACTTTTAATATAAACTTAAACTTAAAAAATTTACTTTTCAAATTGATTTTTAACTCCCGAATGTGGTGGCTGCGGAGATAACTTTTTTTTCTTCTATTAACATCCACAGTGGGGGACCATTCCATTTAAATAGTGACATCAGTACCACCCATCATCACATTATAAAGTTGAGAATCTAGTAAAATCAATATTTTACCCGATTCCATTAACTTCTGCTTGAATCAGGTCCATCAGGAACCCCATGGTATTCATCTTTGGTTTCTCTTGGAGTACGACATTCCGCTAGCACTTCCCCTGCTTGAAAGCACTTTTCACGCCGACGCTTCTACCTTGACAGCATAACCAATTTGTGGTCGTGACCGCATAACCACTGCCAACAGAAACTCTTAACTGTGTAACCACTGCCAACTAGAAGCCCCATCTCCTTTAGTATTAAATGGGGTATTTTGATAGGAGACGGACTATTAACCGTGTAACCACTGCCAAAAAAATCTCTTAACTACATAACTGCTACCCTAAAAATGACATTATATTTTACACGTTGTTTATATATAATGGTCATGACGTAATAATTTTTCCGTTAAACAACATCATAATAATAAATATCTCTCATTCCTTCAACATAACACTTTTTTTTTCCTTTCAACATAAAAAAAAATTTTAAGACCCTTACTTATGTTAAGTTGGCGCGAGGGGTATATATCTTTGGTGGTGCCACCACATCTAAAGTAGGTACCAGAAAAAAAAATTATTGTTTTTGAAGATAAGTGGCAGCCTAAAAAAATTCCAAAAAAAAATTACTAGTGCCGCCACATCTCGAGTAGTCACCAAAGAGAAATGTTTTTTTTTTTACAGAAATTGGTGACTCTATGGATGGATGCGGCACCAACAAAAACATGGTAATTTAGCGCCTCCATTAAAGGAGGCGGCACCAAAAATAATAAAATTTATTTATTTATTTTTCATTTGCCTCTAGAAATATGCGTGAAAATACGATGGGATGAAAAATTTATAAGCGTGCCGCCTTGAGAAATGGCAGCACCAAAGAAAATAATTTTTTTTTCATCCTATGATTTTTGTAATTATGAAGTAATGATTGGGTCACATTTTGGGGTGGTGCTGCCTTGAGAAGTGGAGGCACCCATTGCCACTAGAACTAGGTCATTTTTCTAAATAAACTAGTACTAATGTCATTTTCATCATTTTTTAATATTTTTGGATTATTTATCTAAAAAAAGCTGATAGGACTGACTTTAAAAATGAAAAAAAAAGATAACCAAAAATTCTATTAATGGCAATATATTCTTTGAAAAAATAATACTAGGGTGAACTACACCGTAGGTCACCATAAAATAGCGTTATTTTTATTTTGGTCATTCTAATTTTTTTTATCAATTTGATCACTCTAATTAAGATAATTGTTCAAATTAGCCACTTCTGTTAAAATGTTCATTAATCCACTAATGGATTGCTAACATGGCACATTAGCCCATTGAGTGATGACACGTGATAGTTTTTAACTTTTGACTAAAGTTAGGGACCTCTATATAATTAGTTCAAAACCTTCTCTTTTTTTGGTTTATTCACAATATAAAGATTTCAATAGTGATATTATCAACAATTGAATCCTTTTTAAGAAGAAAGAATCTACCAGTAGTCATGACAAACCATGAGATTAACCCACTCTTTTCAATGAGCCCACCTTCTAGCATGATACCACTGACCACCATGCCCCACCCTTGCCATGTATTTTCAAGATCTTTGCTTTGTTCTTGAGGTAATTTCTAACGGTATATCCTTGTTTTCTCATATAAAAAATAATATATTCAAATCTACAGGAAAAAAAAAAGAAGGAAACGATCATTCTTAAGATCATTTCTATTGGAATGTCCTTGAGTCTTCATGTGTACTTGACATCATGGTTGTAGCGACGTAAAAATTTAGCTTGGTCGCTAATTGTGGCCATTTTTAAAGACCGAAGTTTGGTTTTAAAAATAAAGAGGTGTCGCCACCGATCTTTTTTCTAGGTATGATCGGACACCTAATAAATTTATTATTATTTTTAAAATAAAAGGAAGGCCGAGTTTAGGTCTACGTCAAAAGCCAGAGAAAAATTAGGGTTCGGGAGTCAGTTACGCACGAGGAAGGTATTAATACCCTCGCGACGCCCAAAATTGGTATCTTGTAAAACACATGTTGTCTTGATTTTCAAAAATACGAGTTCAATGTAACATTTAGTCGTGATCCGGTTGAAACACGAAAAATTTTAATTTTTTTGATTTTTGAGAAGGACATACCGTTTTAACACAAGTCAATTGATGTCCACCCAACATAGCGATGAAATCGATGACTTAATATTAAATCGGTACGTTGCCTTGATTATTAAAATTAATTAGAAAACAAGAATAAGATTTTCGAAATAATGCAAAGCGAAATTGATATGAAATAAAAATAAATAAATGGAAGAGCTAGAAATATGTTGAAGCAAATGATAAATGTGACAATAATATCAAAAATGGTAAAGATGTATGCGATATTAAACGTAATACTAGAATTAAGCATGAAAGGGAAACAATGAACATATATACATAATGATGATATTAAGAGTATGTACGTAACATATATGAAAAATATATACATAATAGTAAAATAAAATAATAAGTGATAATAATGAAAATAATAGGTATAGTAATAAATAAAATGATATACGAAAATAATACTAGATATAAAATATGTATGCAAGAATAATAAAATATATGTACTAATATTAATAATAAATATAGTAGGAATAAAATAAATGTAATAATAATATATATACAATATGGTATTAAAAATACATATACATATAATAGGATTTAATAATATATACATAAGATGATATGGAAATATGTACATAGAATAGTATATAACAAATATAACTAATAATATTGAAAATATATATACATAATATATATGATATATACATATACATTAGAAATGATAACAATATAAAATGAATTTATTAATACGTTTCATAGATACGTACATATATGGGTATAAATAAAAAAGATATTAGAAATACTTAATATGTAATATTTGAAATATATTCATAATATAAAAATATTTATATATAATGTAGTATTAAAATATATACGCAATATATATGTATTAAGAATAAAAAAAAACTATTGATAATACTTCATAAACATATATATATACTAAAAATATATATGATAATATATAAAATATAATATTAAAAACACATGTTAATAATATATGAAAAATATACATATATAATATAACATTAAAATATTTGCATAATATATACATATTAGAAAAAACGACTAATAATAATGCCACATAAGTATATACATAAATATATTAAATACATATACATATATATAAAAGATTATACATTAAGATATAGTAATAATGATAATAATAGTGATAATATTAATAATATTAGAAAAAATAGTAATAATATTTAATAAAGTAATGAAAATAAATAAGAAAGGACTGAAATAGAACTAATAACAAAGTTTTGGGGCCAAAATTAAAATAAAGGTAAACAAGAGGATCCATTCGAATGCGAATGCAACTGCAGAGGGGTAAAAGTGCAATAACCCCAGTTTCTTAAAACTACGTCGTATCAATGAGGATCCACTTGAATTTCAAGCGAAAATATGGGGTCGATTTAAAAAATTATGGGAACTTTATCGCAAAACAATGAAAAAACGGAAGGGCCGAAAGTGCAAATAGCCCTTCCGCACAAAAACACGCGGATCCTAGCGGGTAAGGTCGGGTCGACCCGATCCATGATGAAACGACGCCGTTTCAGTGCTTAAGTGCAGGGCCTAAAACAACGCCGTTCCAGACTCCTATAAAAGTTAAAAAATTTTGAAAAAAATATCATTTCTGCATGGGGAAGAAAAAAAAAGAAAGAAATTTGTTTTTTCTCTGCAAGGGCTCCAGCACCGATCCTGGGTCCGGCCATCGCCCCACTGTGGCTCCACTGTACGGTGGCCGAAAATTTCCCGCAGGTAATTTTCCCTCCCTTTTCTTTATTTATCTTTATTTAATATGTGTATGTGTTGTTTCTAATGAGATATAGATGATATATGCCAAGAAATTCAAGAAAAAAAACAAAAGAAAATAGTAAAATCCAAACGGTAAATAGACCTTTAGATCGGTCTTTTATACTTCTTGCTGTAGGTTCGGGCTTTGTTGAAGCTCTTTGCTGTTATTTTCCTCTTATGTTTCGAAAGAAAGAAAGCAAAAAATCTCCCCCCTTTTACAAATTTTCATTCGGCTTTATAGCCTATTTTGTCACACTGTCTGTTTTCTTTTTGTTGCTGTTACGTGTCCTTCTTGTTTTGCAGGTGGAGCAGGTGGTAGATGTGGCAGACGGCATGGGTGTTGCGTGGCTGAGGTGACTTTGTCGATGGGGTAGGTGGCTAGGGTTTCATACCATTCTATTTTGGTTTTTCTCTGATGTTGGGCTAGGTCTAGATTTATTGTGTAACGCCCTAATTTTTGGGTCTGGAAGTATTGGGCCTTGAGTCTGGGTTTGGGTGGAAAACAGCCCGAATAATTTGAATGTTATTATTATTATTTCGTATGTTTAGTTTAGTAATTAAATAAATTACGAAGGGTTTATGGTGTGGGAAAAAAGGCCCAAGAGTAAATTTAATTCGAGGCAATTCCTGAATTTTAATTTTGGGAGAGAGGGTTCTGGCGATATGGGCTTTTAAAGTTGAGGTGGTAAAATAGGACACAAATAAGGCCTTGGTAAAGTGGCAAGGTGGCGCTACTAAGTTCCTAAAAAAATGGCGTCTGGGAAGGAATTAAAGGTCTAGGGTTCAAGTTGCAAGGTAGGCATATTGTTACTTTTTAATTTTAGGCATGTGCCGGGCATGTGATCACTTAAGTGAATTTCGGCAAGGGCCTTTGGGAGGTTGGGCCGATTGTTTTAGTTGATATTAGGGTTAGGTTCTTTTCTTTTTCTGTCTTGGAGAATTAGGGTTAGCCACCTCAAAGCTTTCGCTGTCATTCATCCTTTCTGAGTTCTCACAAAAGCCGAAAACGCAAATTCCTTCTCCTTGGTGCCGATTTCTTCTTCCTCTCTTTTTCCTCCATTTTCTTTCTTCCTTTTTACTTTTTCTTCTAGCCAAAACCTTCTGATCACCTTACCCACGTCCTCTGTTAATCCCATCCTCCACAAAACCTCCATAGCCGAATGCCATAAAAGCCGAAATCCAGAAAACTCACTTCTTGTGACGATTTCTCCAAGCCAAAATCCTTCAGTTATTTTTTTGCTTTTTGATCAAATTTCATCTTCTCTAAACCCTTAGTATCTGTCGGCAACATTACTTCAAAGTTATAGCCTCAAATCGTCATCTTCTTCGTCACTTAAAAAGCCGAAATACCATAAGACTTAGGGGCTTATAGCCGAAACTTCAGATCTCCTGGATTCGGGTTCTGCCATCGTTTAGAGGATAGATCTACATCAGATATGCGTAGAAATCAAAGAGGAATAAGTGGTAAGTGCTCATTACTTCAGATCTAGTCTTATTTCTTTCAAGTTAGGAAAAGCCGAAGTCCCTAAAGGTTAGGGAGGCTATCGATTTGGGCTTGTAGCTCTAAGGGATGTTATAATTGTTTTATTTTGATAATTGTGTGATCTAGAGGCTGCTGATCAAAGGCTTGGACAAGTGGAACGACTGGATCTAAACCTAGTCGCTAATTTTGGCAAAGGTAGGATCGCTAGTGCCTAAGGTGTTTTAGGCCGAATATGGTAAGGGGGTTAATACGTAGCTCGTTTTTGATAGTTAGATTAAAGTGTTAGTAATCCAATTGTAGGCAGTTCATGTGTGTGGATCTCGTCAGCATATCGTCTAAATAGGTGTGTAACTGACACCCTTTCATAGTCTAGATCGACAAAAGCCGAAAAGCCGAAATGCTAAAAAACTCGTATTTTGTAGACTTGCGAGTGTACAAATGCTCGTGAGGTAAATTGATTAACGTTTTTGGTAAACTACAATGCTTAGACTGCAGAATGCATGATTTCTGTGCCTTCGATATTTTTGGGCTTAATGGGCCAAAATAGGGATAATGGCCAACGGGCCCAATTCGGTAAGAACCCTCGGTAAGTGTTTCTGTTAGTACGTGAAAAGTGGGAATATGCATGAAAAACCCTAAAATAGGTAAATTACTGAAATACCTTCATAGGTGGAAAATTTACAGATTTATCCCTAGGAGTAAAATTACTAATTTACCCCTAGGGTTAAGGTTGACCTGAATGCATGTTTGACTGCTATTATTTTCTGCATGCCATGTTATTATTATTATCTGATGCATGGGACTGGGATATTGATGGAAGAAGTACTGAAAGTGGCTTGTCCACGTACTAGAGGCTTTGCCTCAACTTACTAATATCTGAGCAGCAGTGCTGCAACTGTGGAGTGTAGTGCTGGGTGGGTTGAGCTATTCCCCACATGGAGTGTAGAGCTGGTACGGGTGGAGTGTAGCGATTGGTTATAGGCTGGGTTGGGCTTGCATACACGAATATGTCTGTTCTGTTCTGGAATGGCCTACGGGCCATACTGTTATCTGAAAAGGGGCTAAGGCCCAGGTTACTGTATTCTGAAAAGGGTTTCGGCCCAGTACCCACTGTTATCTGAATAGGGCTTAGGCCCAATGGGCTTGAGCTAACTTGGGCTTTGGATGGGTTTTCCATACACACTGAGTTTTCCAAACTCACCCCTTTCTCTTCCATCCTTGCAGGTGAGCCCTAGTTGGTGGACTTGGAGCTGGGCGGGATTTAGAGTGGCCACGAAGATTAAATTTCTGGTTTTTAAATAAGTTTCAATTAGCTTCCTTTTAAATTTCGCATTTATTTTTGATTATTTCTATTTTGGCTTTTTAAATTACTTAAATCGTTTTCAACTTGAGATTTACATCACTTAAATTGATTCCTTAAAATTGGTTAGCTCTAGGGCGCGTTTTATAAAAGTTACTTATTTTCAAAATATCACGATAACTGAGCAAAGCTTCCGCAACATAAATGTTTTCAAAGGAAAAAATATTTTAAATGGACTTAAACTTAATTTGTTGTTCGTGGACAAGTAATAAGCTTAAAGTGTGGCAATGGATGTGTGCATGTCTAGGATTGGATCATGAAAGAGCTAGGTACTTAAGCAGTCTAATTGACTCACCTCCCCTTTTCTTGAATCCTACCTGGTGCGTAGCTTCTATTCACTTTAATTTAAAATGAAAATATTCTTTAAACACTAAGAAAGATTTTAGATAAAACATGACTTCTCTAATAACGCTTCAATGTGACACGCCAGATCCGGTCGTAACGTCTAGGCCGAGTTTGGCGTGTTACATATTGGGCTTGATTATTGGGCTCCGGGTATGGGTTTGAAAATGGGTTAAGGGGTTTAGGTAATTGGTATTTAGGTTATGTTGTTTGGGTTAGTTGGGCTAATGGTTATTTTAAGGTTTATTTGTAAGGGTTTTAATGTTGGGTCAAAATTGGGCCTCAACAGCTGCCCCTCTCTGCTCATTGTCGTGTAATGGGAATGGAGCAAAGACCTTAAAAGGGCCAATTTTGGCGGTCTCGCTGAGTCTTGACTTCTTTGATGTTTCTCTTCTTCAGGTAGCCTCATTCTAGTGCACTGTGTCTTATATCTTTGATCTATCTCACCGTAACTTCAGAGATTTGACTTGTAACTTTCAATATGATGCAATGTAACTTCAAGGATATGAGATTTATGGCTTCGGTCTTCTCCTGGATTTTAGGAAGAAAAGATCTACAACTTCAATCCACTCTTCTACCACTTCAATGGGATAAGGTTTGTGATCTCTTCTTCTACAACTTCAGAAAGGTAAGATCTGATATCCTCGATCAGCTCCGCTGCAACTTTAGGAAGATAAGACTTACAACTTCAACCTGCTCCATTGTAACTTCACAGAGGCAAAATCTGGTGTCTTCAATCAGCTCCAATCCTTATTCTTTATTGAGAAACAAACATCAAAATAGATCAGCCTGCGAACTTAGTGTGTGACCTAGGATTCAACTCACCTCTCGCAATATGAGTTGATTTTTTTTTGAAAAGCAGGAATTGAAAAGCAAAAATTAAAAATACCTCAACGTTCCCCGAGGCTCAACTCACCTCTCGCCATATGAGTTGATTTTTGAAAACTGAATTTGAAAAATAGATTTTGAAAATACCTCGACATGTGACCCGAGGCTCAACTCACTTCTCGCAATATGAGTTGATTTTTTGAAAAACATTGAAAAAAACAGAAATTGAATATACCTCTGCGTGTCCTGAGGCTCAACTCACCTCTCGCAATATGAGTTGATTTTTTTGAAAAGCAGGAATTGAAAAGCAGAAATTGAAAATACCTCAGCGTGCCCTGAGGCTCAACTCACCTCTCGCAATGTGAGTTGATTTTTTTTGAAAAGCAGGAATTGAAAAGCAGAAATTGAAAATACCTCAGCTTGCCCTGAGGCTCAACTCACCTCTCGCAATATGAGTTGATTTTTTTGAAAAGCAGGAATTGAAAAGCAGAAATTGAAAATACCTCAGCGTGCCCTGAGGCTCAACTCACCTCTCGCAATATGAGTTGATTTTTTTGAAAAGCAGTAATTGAAAAGTAGAAATTGGAAATACCTCAGCGTGCCCTGAGGCTCAACTCACCTCTCGCAATATGAGTTGATTTTTTTGAAAAGCAAGAATTGAAAAGCAGAAATTGAAAATACCTCAGCGTGCCCTGAGGCTCAACTCACCTCGCAATATGAGTTGATTTCAAATGAAAATTGAAAATCAGAAATTGAAAATACCTCAGCGTGCCCTGAGGCTCAACTCACCTCTCGCAATATGAGTTGATTTTTGACAAGCAGAAATTAAAAATACCTCAGGGTGGCCTAAGGCTCAACTCACCTCTCGCAATATGAGTTGATTGATTTTTTTAGGGGGTGACAGAAATTAAAAATACCTCAATGTGTCTTGAGGTTCAATTCATTTCTCGCAATATGAGTTGAATTTTGAAAACAAAAATAAAAACATCAAAATACCAGAACCTGTCATCTAGTGGAACTCAAGTGTCTTTTCCTTTGATTCAGTACAGCTATCATCATATCCTCTTACTCTACTAGAGTACCTGTATATGTCATGCATGATGTTATCATGATATGCACATGTTTGTCTTAAATGTCTTTATGCCTACATGATTATGCTATGCGCCTTAGGCATGTTTGTCGTATGCCCTTTCTATCATGATTTTTGATGATCTGCGTTCATTGCTTCGACTCTTGACTTTCTCTTCAGGCTCTGTACCCGTCTTCAAGCTTCACGAATAATCTGCGTTTCTCAGATATCGCTCTTTTGCCCCTGGTTGAACTTTGTCCTTGCGTTGGGGCTCTTGTACTTATCAAATTCTTATCCGAGTAATGCTTAACATTTCTTTTGTTTAGAGTATGTCATTTCACTATTTATCAGGTAAATAAATCATACAATGAGGTGCATGAAATTGGTCAGGTAGGGACAAAAAAAGGTACCTCACATTTATTTATTTCAAATGTAGCAAACGAAAAAGTTTACCAATGATAGTAAGAAAAAGTCTCATAAAGAGAAATGGGATCGCATTCAATGGATACAAATGCTCTAGATATTCAACACATGAACTCTTCCATGTTTCTTAATCAAGAATCTTTTCGAGCATGGCTTCTTGCGTAGAAGATTTTGAGCTGCTGAAAATGCTCCAAATACTGTAGTCTTGCTGCCTAACCCACCATTCAAAACGCCTTACTTTTTAAGCCAGTGTTTGCCTCATTAGAATGCCCTTTTGGGTTTTCATCCTTATCTTTTGTGTTAATCAAGTCGCCCTTTTCGGGTTTTTGCCTTGATCCTTTTGTTCATCAAGACGCCCTTTTCGAGTTTTCACCTTGATCTTTTTCCCCTTTTTTATTTTTTTTAGGCATAATATTTTTTCACAGCATCTGAATTCACTGGATTGGGTAACTCCTTCTCATCCATCTCAGTGAGAATTAAAGCTCCACTCGAGAATGCCTTCTTTACAACATATGGTCCTTCCCAATTTGGTGCCCATTTTCCTCGGAAGTCTTTTTGTATTGGGAGAATCTTTCTCAGCACGAGTTCTCCTTCGTGAAATTCTCTTGGCCGTACTTTCTTGTCATGGGCCATGATCATTCTCTTCTGGTACATCTGCCCGTGACAAATTGCCTTTAGACATTTTTCTTCGATGAGGTTTAACTGGTCATATCGAGCTCGAACCCATTCTGCTTCCTCTAGTTTCGACTCTATTAAGACTCGTAGAGAGGGGATCTCAACTTCGATAGGTAGCACAGCTTCCATTCCATAGACCAGAGAGAAATGAGTTGCTCCCGTAGATGTTCGCACAGATGTGCGATATGCATACAAAGCAAATGGTAGCTTTTCGTGCCAGTCTTTATATGTCTCGATCATTTTCCCAATAATCTTCTTAATATTCTTGTTGGCCGCTTCAACAGCTTCGTTCATTTTCGAGCGACAGGGTGATGAGTTATGATACTTTATTTGAAATTGCTCACACACCTCCTCCATCATCTTGTTGTTCAGATTCATGACGTTATCTGAAATGATTTTTTCAGGCAAATTATACCGACAAATGATTTCCTTTTTCAAAAACCTACAAACTTCAGTCTTCGTCACATTGGCAAACGAAGCGACTTCTATCCATTTTGTGAAGTAATCAATGACCACAAAAATGAATCGGTGTCCATTAGAAGCTTTTGGGGAAATTGGCCCTATAACATTCATGCCCTACATAGAAAAAGGCCACAGAGAAGTCATAACATGAAGGGGCGAAGGGGCTACATGAATCTTATCGCCATAAATTTGACATTTGTGGCATTTTCTTGCAAAACTAATGCAGTCGCTTTCCATCGTCAACCAGTAGTAACCGAGTCTCATAATCTTCCTGGCCATAGTGAAACCATTGGCATGTGTCCCACAGATTCCCTCATGGACATATTCAAGTATTTTTCTGGCTTCAATAGCATTTACGCATCTCAAGAGCACTTTATCTTTTCCTCTTTTGTATAGGATGTCCCCATCAAGAACGAATCCCACTGCCATTCTTCTGATTGTTCTTTTTTCGTTCTCATTTGCTTGTTCGGGATACCTTTGATTCTTGATATATTCTAAGACATCATGGAACCATAGCCGTCCATCTGGCTCTTTTTCAATACTGAAATAATGTGCAGGGACTTCATATATGCTCATTTGAAGAGGCATTATTTCTATTTCTCTGTTTGCTTTGAACATTGAAGCCAAAGTGGCCAGGGCATCAGCCAATTGGTTTTCTTCTCGTGGGAAGTAATTAAAAGTTATTTCTTTGAATTATTTAATTAGTCCTGCCACTAGATCGCTGTATTTGACTAATTTTGAATCTCGCACTTCGCAATCTCCACGGATTTGGTAAATCAGCAATGCTGAGTCTCCGTATACCTCTAAAGCTTTGATGTCTCGTTCGATTGCTGCACGAAGTCCCATGATACAAGCCTCATATTTCGCTATGTTATTGGTACAGAAGAAGTTTAATCTGGCAGTGAATGGATAATGGTTCCCTTCTGGTGATATTAAGACTGCTCCAATCCCATGCCCCAATGCGTTCGATGCACCATCAAAGCTCATCTTCCATGACTTCTCTTTTGATGACTCACCCTCTTTTTCTATAATGTATATCAAGTCTTCATCAGGGAAATCAAACCTCAATGGCTCATATTCTTCCGTTGTTCGAGTTGCTAAGAAGTTAGCTATTGCACATCCTTTTATTGACTTTTGACTCACATAGACGATGTCGTACTCCGATAGTAAGATCTACCACTGTGCTATTCTTCCTGAGAGTACAGGTGATTCCATCATGTACTTTATTGGGTCCAGCTTTGAAATTAACCATGTTGTATGATACAACATGTATTGCCTGAGTCTCCGAGCTACCCAAACCAAAGTGCAACAGTATTTTTCAATGGATGAATACTTTGCCTCATATTCAGTGAACTTTTTGCTGAGGTAGTAGACCACATTTTCTTTCTTTCCTGACTCTTCGTGTTGCCCCAGTACGCAACCCATTGAATTTTCGAACACAGTCAAATACAATATCAATGGTCTTCTCGGAGTTGGCGGTACTAGCACTGGAGAACTAGACAAATACAGTTTTATCTTATCAAAGGCCACTTGGCATTCCTCATTCCATTCTCTCGGGTTATGTTTTCGAAGAAGTCGAAAGATTGGGTCGCATTGGTTGGTAAGTTGAGCGATGAATTGGGCGATGTAGTTTAACCTCCCTAAAAATCCTCTGACTTCCTTTTGCGTGCGCGGAGGTGGTAACTCTTGAATGGCTTTTATTTTATCTGGATCAACCTCAATACCTCTTTCGCTGACAATGAAGCCTAGCAACTTTCCCGAGGTAACCCCAAACGTACATTTGGCTGGATTAAGCTTTAGTTGAAACTTTCTCAGCCTTCCGAACAACTTCTTGAGGTTCACTACATGCTCTTCTTTCCCTCGGGATTTAGCAATCATATCATCGATGTAGACCTCTATTTCTTTATGCATCATGTCATGAAATAACGTCACCATAGCCCTCTGATATGTTGCCCCAGCATTCTTTAACCCAAATGGCATCACCTTGTAGCAGAAAGTTCCCCACATTGTTACGAAGGTAGTTTTCTCCATATCCTCAAGGGTCATCTTGATCTGATTATACCCCGAGAATCCATCCATGAAAGAAAACAATGAATGCTTTGCTGTGTTATCCACCAACGTATCAATGTGTGGTAAGGGAAAATTATTTTTAGGACTTGCTCGATTCAGGTCACGATAATCCACGCACATTCGTACTTTGCCGTCTTTCTTTGGTACCGGGACTATGTTAGCCACTCATTCTGGATATTTAGAAGCTTGTAGGAAGCCAGCATCAAATTGCTTTTTGACTTCCTCTTTTATTTTCAACAACATCTCAGGTCTCATCTGTCTTAGCTTTTGTTGAATGGGTTTGCATTCTGGCCTTAATGGAAGCTTATGAACCACTATATCTTCATCCAATCCTGGCATGTCCTGATATGACCATGCGAATACGTCTTTGTACTTGCGGAGCAAAGAAATGAAATTATGCCTAGTGCCCCCTGAAATAGAGGTCCCAATCTTCACTTCTTGCTTCCTTTCTTCAGTTTCCAAATTTATTGTTTCAACAGATTCTTGATGAGGCAAAATCTGTTTATCCTCTTATTCCACCATTCTTAGCAAGTCAGGAGACGAGACATAGTCTTCAGCATTTTCTTCAGCTTCGAATTCTCCTAAATAAACATCCTTCTCAAAATCAATTTCAGGACTCGTAACGGGTTTGTTAATGCTGTTGATATCTGAGCACCTGAAAGTTGAATGGAAAAGGAAATATAGAGGGGCATCCAAGTATTGGAACCAACAAACGAAATGTTATGGCATGGTATGAGACAAATGTAAGGATAGGCTATGAAATGAGAAAATGATTATGAAATTAGTGATAATACGAAAGATCGTGACAAAATGCATCTTCATTTATATTCATTTAAATGATAAAGAGCGAATGCAAGCTCTTACAAAAGAATTCTATTATATCTAAAGACACAATAGAGGGTTAATGTTTGAGCATTACTCTGAAGATTTATAAACTACAAGAAGGTCCTCGACAGTCTAATTGTTCAACATGAAACCAGGAGAACAAGGGCATATCGTTGAAACATCTTTAATTGCCTCACTTTCTTTGTCAATAACATTTATACTGACATTCTGAAGACCCCTTTCAATTAATAACAGTGTACTTTGTGTATTATCTGGTCCGGGATATATCATCCCTGCAGATGTAAATGTTTTTGACAAATGAGGGTACGTCATGGGCTCCCATTCTATTTCTCAGCCTAAGGTTCTTGCGATCCTTCTTTCTTGATCTTTCTTCCATTGTTTTCTTCTTTGACACATGTAAGGCTGGAATCCCAAACCATATCGGGCCTTGTGGTGCACTAGCTTTAGAGCCCTGACTATTCCTTGCTGAAATTTTCCCAAACCTTTCCTTGCTCGGGCTCCTCTCCCCACAGTCAGCTTGATACCCATCATGGTATTTCTCGACAGTTTTGGTACGGGAATCCTGTTTCCCTCAGTGACGAATGTGGCATTGACAAATTCAAGGGATCGGAAGGAACACTCTATAGCATCTTTACTCCAATGTATGGTGCGTCGGTAGAAATAGATGCTACAATGTCTTCTTCTCCCTCGACAGTGACTAAACAGCCATCCATGATAAATTTCACCTTTTGATAGAGGGATGATGGGACCGCTCCAGCAGAATGGATCCAGGGTCTTCCCAAAAGGTAATTGTATGATGGTGTAATGTGCATGACTTGAAATTCAATATCGTATATATAGGGGCCCACTTTCAAAGGGATCTCAATCTTTTCCATGACCTCACGCCTTGTCCTATCGAACGCCCTTACCGTGGAATGACAGGGCCTTAAATAGGACAGGTCCATCGGAATTCTGGAAAGCGTGGCCAAAGACATGATGTTGAGCGCCGACCCATTATCGATGAGCACGTTCGGTATTATGTAGCCCATGTAGCGAGTCGTAATATGCAGTGCTTTCACTGAGCCTCTACCATTTGGCGATATCTCATCATCACTAAAAGAAATGAAATTGTCCGCGTTCAGATTATTCACTCACCTATCCAGCTTCTCAACAGATATGTTGTTTACTAGTAAGCTTGATTTAACACCTTCAACAAAGTGTTCCGGTGTGGCTCTAAATTTAAAAGTAGAGATAAAACCAAGATTCATGCTGGTTGCTTTTTCAATTGTTCTACCATATTATACTCACTATGCTTGATGAATTTTAAGAATTCCTGTGCTTCCTCCTCGTCCACAGGCTTTTTAACTTCTTGTTCAGGCCTAGTTTCATGCTCATCTTTGATCACGTGCATCGGTGCTTTCCCTTTCTGTTTTAAGTCACTATTTTTCTTTGCCGGCTCGACTTCTTTAGAATAACACCTCCCACTGCGGGTGAAATGACCTACTTCTCCAACACTTTCAATTGCGGTTTCGGACTTTTCACCTTCAGGTATGACAATGTTGACATCGTATTTCCACGGTATCGCCTTATTGTCCTTGTAAGGGAAAGGAGATGGCACTTCGATTATCACTTTTGGTTTCATCGGTTCCTTCTTCGCGTCATAATAAATTATTAACGGTCGGTCGGTGCTATACGGGAAATCTGACGATTGATTGTCAGAGGCGCATATTTCTCCTCTATCGGCCTCTTCGCCTTTATAAAAAAAATACCAATCTCCTTATTATCCATCATATTTTGCAGTAATCTCCTGAACTCCTCGCATGACTGAATGTCATGCCCCTCAATACCATGGAATTCGCAAAAACTTTGATCTTTTGCATTTCTTCCTTCGAATACTCTGTTAAGATGACAGAGCACCCCCTTTTCAACTAGTACCTCCCAGATTTTCTGCAGAGGTGTTCTTATTTCAGAAACCCATCTTCTACTTTTCTATTTGTCTTCCTCTCCCACTGCGCTCACATTCCCTTCGATGTGGTTTGGGAATGGGTTCCCGGTCGTACCGCCAACACCATCAAATCACAGAATGCCCGCATCGATGAGTCCTTGAACCCTCCTTTTAAAGGCAAGGCAGTTTTCCGTAGAGTGCCCCTGGTTCCCAGCATGGTATGCACAACTAGCATTTGGATCGTACCATTTCGGGTATAGAGGCTTCAGGGGTGCTATGTAATGGAGAGATATTAATTGCTTCTCCAAGAGTTTTGGGTACAGTTCTCCATACGACACAAGAATAGGAGTAAATTGTGGTTTCTCAAGATTGGGTCTTGCTGCCCTTTGTTCGTTTTTAGGCTGGCCCTAGGAGGGTCTAGTATTTTTTGGGAGTGCAGTGACTGGTCTTTGGTTGTTCGTGGCATATACAGGGTAGGATGGGTAAGGAGGTGGTGTTTGATAGTAAGGGTTTTGAGGAGGGAAATAGAAATTCGGAGGTAGATAATTTTGAGGTCGAGGTTGGTTTGGATATGGGTTTGGAGTGTAATGGCTTCCAACTCTCACCATATGGGTTTCTGGCTCTCTTTTCTTTACGGGTGCTGCCCTTCTTAAACTGTAAGAACCTTCCATCCTTCCATTCTTTATAGCATTTTCAATAAGTTCCCCAGATATCACAATATCCACAAAGTATTTTGTGGCACTTCCTACCAACTTGTCATAGAATGGCGCTTTCAACGTGTTGATGAAAAGGACCGTTATCTCAGTCTTAGTCAGTGGAGGCTCCACTTGGGCCGAGATATCTCTCCACCTTTGCGTATACTGTCTAAAGGTTTCTGTTGGTTTCTTTTCCATCATTTGTAGAGTCATTCGATCAGGCACCATATCCGATACATGCTTGTACTGCTCACAGAATACTGATGCCAAGTCCTTCCAGGATCGAATCTTTTCCCTACTAAGCTGGTTGTACCATTGAAGAGCTGATCCGACTAAACTATCCTGAAAACAGTGTATGAGCAGTTTATCTTCATTCACATAGCCAGTCATCTTTCGGCAAAACATGATGAAATGCGCTTTAGGACATCTTGTCCCATCGTACTTTTCAAAATCCGGTACCTTAAACTTTGGAGGTAAAACTAAATCGGGTACCAAACTGAGCTCTTTAGCGCTCAATGCAGAAAAGATTTCAGTGCCTTCTATCACTTTGAGCCTTTTCTCTAGGCTCCTATATCTCTCCTTTGCATCGTGATCATTCAATTTCAACCTGGCTATCTCTGCTGGGTCGTCCAAATTTGGAACGAGTGGATCAGCAAGACTAGCCCCCGGGTTTGATACAAACATTTCTTGCCCCAAATGAGCAGGTGGCACCGGCCTTGCTCCAGGTCTGTGGGTTCCCCTTGGGTGTACCCTCTTTGTGTTGCGTGGGCATGCGGTAGAGTGAATCCTGGGGGATAGAGCGGATCTTGACTGTGATTAACTCTTGACCGAGGTTCCTCGACGTCAAGGCTCTGCATGGGTCCCTTTCCCTTAACTAAAGCTGACATCATTTCCATCATCTTGGCCATTTGGTCCCTTTGCTCGAGCGATTCTTCTCGAGATCTCACCATTAAGTCTCTTGTCTCTTGCTGCGACTTGGCCAACTGCTCTTGTAATTCCCTTTGAATTCTTTTAATCCTTTCATTGAATTCAGCCTCCATTACTTTAGCTTGTCGGCGTGTCCTATACGAATGACGTGGTTCAAATCTTATGGTATTACAACTGCGAATTGTATCTTTTAACCTCAGCGAACGATTATGGGATATGCAATGAATGAATGAATGAATGTATAAATGTCAAATGAATGTTAGTCATGAAAGAAATGCAAGAAATTGGTGTTGATTTCAAGATAGCCCCTATTTAGGCATTTCATTCATAAAAAGAGTTTATTACAAAAACATTTCGCCATTTTTTGATTCGGGCATTACACGAACTTCCTAGATATATCGCTATATTTCTTTACTCGCTCTAAGAATTCCGATATACTCGATCGTTGGCTCGGCGGGAATTGGCAACTGAGATTCTCTGCTTCATCTGATAGTTGTACTACGTACATGGCTACCCCACGAATTTCATCGATCAAATATCTAAGTTGCATTTCTTTTTCTTAGAGGCCCTCTTCCTAAGTACGAATGTCTCTATCATATTGACTATTCTTTTCTCCCAAAGCCTCCAAGAGAGTATCTAGCTGTTGTTGACGATCTTGCAGCATGTCTTCTATATCTCGTATCCTCTCTTTTAGTTCTTGACGTTTAGATCGACTAGTCATTACCTCGGCAGACACAGCTTCATATTCGGCGTTCTTCTTCCTTAGCTCCATCATAGCTCGTGCAGCCTTTTCTTCTTCTTTCTTCACTTTCTCTTTCCAGAATTCCATTTCTCCTTTGATGTTGCTAATTTTCTCCTTCCATTCCGCTGATGACTTGCCCAACCCACTATTCTTTATTGTGCCTCTTAACTTTTTATTTTCCAGATGGAGGTCCCTTAAGTCATTTCTTACGACTTTAGCTTCTTTTTGTACTTTCTCGGTTCTGGATCTTTCAATCTGAACGTCGATCTTCAATTGGTAGTTTTCCTCTTGAAGAGCACTAAGGTCCCGAGACATCTTGGCCTTTTCTCGTTCAAATTCTTGTCTTGTCATTTCTAGCTCAAATGGCACTTCTTCCGAGAAAGGATTCTGGACGGTGTAATTTGTTGACGAGACGTGCTGACTATTCACCATTTGCTTTCTCCATATGTCGTAATCTTGGGTAAAGGTATCAGCATATAGAGCTAATTCCATGAGATAAATTCTCTTCCAAGACTTTGCGGTATCTCAGACCCTCTTCATATATCCCTCGCTCGCAAAAGCAAACTCGGACTGTGCTAATCCTCCAGTGGCGGGTATGAATTGGTCATGAAGAAAATTGCCTTTGGACTAATAGTGGGGCATATCCAACTCCTCCCCATAATCCGAGTAGTGGCACCCAGTTTTGATCTCCGACCTTGTATAGCAGAACCGAAGGGCGTATCCACGGTGCTCTCCACGTTATATCCTCAACGCGAAGGTTCTGGAAAACTGAGACCCAATGTTGTTCAGTGACTTCCTTTGGCCATTATTTCTTGAGATAAGCTTCCAACAGGGCAAATGTTTTTGAAAACATATGGAACGGTGTGCGCTCTACTTTCCAGAAGTGACTCAAGATCCAAACATTGAGCAACTGCGCGCATCCAATAAATCATCCTTCCCCTTTCCTCCGACAACTACTCAGGGATCTGAAAGTCTCGGCTAAGATAGTCGGGACAGGGTTGATTCCTTGTTTTAATCTTTCGAAGAAATCCACCACCGCAACTTCTATGTGTCCAAGGACTTTCGGGAAGATGATCAAATCGTAAATGGCCAAAGCAAATAGATTTACCCTTTTCAACATGTTGAGATGGTTCAGAACCAAATCTCGTAGGGAAGACCATGGAATGCAAATGGTTTCATTCTTCTTCTTTATCTATTTTTCGGCCCATGCGTCAGTCATATCTGTCAATCTCACTAACTTTTTCTTGAAGGTCATCGACTGACGCTCCTTCACATATACTTTATAAAATTGCGCATTTTCAACATGAAGCAAAGCAACGTACTCCTCTATAGTCGGAGTCATATCTTCTCGATTGAAGGTAAAACATTGTAAGCCGGATCCCAAAATCTGACCATGGCTTGGATCAATCGTTCGTCTACATTGACAGCAATCAAGTTGGCTATGTCCCCATATCTTTCAGTGAAAATGCCCCTAGTGTCTGAATCTCACTGATTCCAAACCCGAACCAAATCTTCAAGGTTATTCTGGTGAACATTCACAGTTACGTGCTCGGGCAGATTGGCAATACATCCCTCCACTAGACTATCCCCTTTTTCTTTCTGAGTTTTTAGAGACCAGTCCCGAACCACGGTATTCTTCTCAGTTGTTTGTATAATTGACTCTTCCATTAGAAACTCATTTTTTTGGCAACCAATCTCTAGTCAACACCTTCCTAATATGATTCCTATAATGCATGATGCAAAATAAGAACACAGAAAAATATCTTGGTTAGTACAACAAATATGAATTACGGAAAATCAAAATAGAAAGTGTAAATGTCAAAGAAATAAAAGGTAAGAGGCGTTTCTCCCATGTACTTATTTTGGTGACTATTAACAGACAGAAGTTCGGCATGGCTCTAATTAGGTGGCTCGTACAGTTCACTATATGCGGTTTCGGTTCTATACAGGTACTCAAATTGTCCGTACTGTCATCTACTAAGATTAGTACGAAGCTTCGGTCGTAACCCATCACAGGCTCACGAGTTCAATTCGAGGGATTACATTTACTTATGCCTATGCGGAGGGATAAGTTAACTCACGAAAGCATAAGTCATATGTAACCCGAAATTATTCACTAGCCTGTGCGGAGGAACGAGTTAACTCACGAAGGCATATTGTTTACTTTCACTTAAACGGACGGGGCCTGGGTATAGAGTTCATGTTATGCAAAGATACACGTGCACGGTGTGTGGGGAGAAACTCACAAACCTTTCATTTTATTTAAACAACTACTAAACTAAAACCATAAAACTTAAAGCTAAAAATCAAAAGGACAAAACGAGTTAAAAAAACATTTACAACATAATGCGAATGCATGACTTTTTTAAAACAAAATTTTGGGATCACGACTAAATATCAATTTGAACAAGGAATTTTGAAAATTTTGACAACACGCATTTAATTCGACTTGACTATAAAAAACGAGTCCCCAGTGGAGTCGCCAGCTGTAGCGACGTAAAAATTTAGCTTGGTCGCTAATTGTGGTGATTTTTAAAGACCGAAGTTTGGTTTTAAAAATAAAGAGGAGTCGCCACCGATCTTTTTTCTAGGTATCATCGGACACCTAATAAATTTATTTTTTTTAAACAAAAGGAAGGCCGAGTTTAGGTCTACATCAAAAGCTAGAGAAAAATTAGGGTTCGGGAGTCAGTTACGCGCGAGGAAGGTATTAGCATCCTCGCGACGCCCAAAATTGGTATCTTGTAAAACACATGTTGTCTTGATTTTCAAAAATACGAGTTCAATGTAACATTTAGTCGTGATCCGGTTGAAACACGAGAAATTTTAATTTTTTTGATTTTTGAGAAGGACATACCGTTTTAACACAAGTCAATTGATGTCCACCCAACATAGCGATGAAATCGATGACTTAATATTAAATCGGTATGTTGCCTTGATTATTAAAATTAATTAGAAAACAAGAATAAAATTTTCGAAATAATGCAAAGCGAAATTGATATGAAATAAAAATAAATAAATGGAAGAGCTAGAAATATGTTGAAGCAAATGATAAATGTGACAATAATATTAAAAACGGTAAAGATGTATGCGATATTAAACGTAATACTAGAATTAAGCATGAAAGGGAAACAATGAACGTATATACATAATGATGATATTAAGAGTATGTACGTAACATATATGAAAAATATATACATAATAGTAAAATAAAATAATAAGTGATAATAATGAAAATAATAGGTATAGTAATAAATAAAATGATATACAGAAATAATACTAGATATAAAATATGTATGCAAGAATAATAAAATATATGTACTAATATTAATAATAAATATAGTAGGAATTAAATAAATGTAATAATAATATATATATACAATATGGTATTAAAAATACATATACATATAATAGTATTTAATAATATATACATAAGATGATATGGAAATATGTACATAGAATAGTATATAACAAATATAAATAATAATATTGAAAATATATATACATAATATATATGATATATACATATACATTAGAAATGATAACAATATAAAATGAATTTATTAATACGTTTCATATATACGTACGTATATGGGTATAAATAATAAGGATATTAGAAATACTTAATATGTAATATTTGAAATATATTCATAATATAAAAATATTTATATATAATGTAGTATTAAAATATATACACAATATATACGTATTAAGAATAAAAAAAACTATTGATAATACTTCATAAACATATATATATACTAAAAATATATATGATAATATATAAAATATAATATTAAAAACACATGTTAATAATATATGAAAAATATATATATAATATAACATTAAAATATTTGCATAATATATACATATTAGAAAAAACGACTAATAATAATGCCACATAAGTATGTACATAAATATATTAAATACATATACATATATATAAAAGATTATACATTAAGATATAGTAATAATGATAATAATAGTGATAATATTAATAATATTAGAAAAAATAGTAATAATATTTAATAAAGTAATGAAAATAAATAAGAAAGGACTGAAATAGAACTAATAACAAAGTTTTGGGGCCAAAATTAAAATAAAGGTAAACAAGAGGGTCCATTCAAATGCGAATGCAACTGCAGAGGGGTAAAAGTGCAATAACCCCAGTTTCTTAAAACTACGTCGTATCAATGAGGATCCACTTGAATTTCAAGCGAAAATATGGGGTCGATTTAAAAAATTATGGGAACTTGATCGCAAAACAATGAAAAAACGGAAGGGTCGAAAGCGCAAATAGCCCTTCAGCACAAAAACACGCGGATCCTAGCGGGTAGGGTCGGGTCAACCCGATCAGTGATGAAACAACGTCGTTTCAGTGCTTAAGTGCAGGGCCTAAAACAACGCCGTTCCAGACCCCTATAAAAGTTAAAAAAAATTTGAAAAAAACATCATTTCTGCATGGGGAAGAAAAAAAAAGAAAGAAATTTGTTTTTTCTCTGCAAGGGCTCCAGTACCGATCCTGGGTCCGGTCATCGTCCCGCCGTGGCTCCACTGTACGGTGGCCAGAAATTTCCCTCAGGTAATTTTTCCTCCCTTTTCTTTATTTATCTTTATTTAATATGTGTATGTGTTGTTTCTAATGAGATATAGATGATATATGCCAAGAAATTCAAGAAAAAAAACAAAAGAAAAGAGTAAAATCCAAACGGTAAATAGACCTTTAGATCGGTCTTTTATACTTCTTGCTGTAGGTTCGGGCTTTGTTGAAACCTTTTGCTGTTATTTTCCTCTTATGTTTCAAAAGAAAGAAAGCAAAAAATCCCCCCCTTTTACAAATTTTCATTCAGTTTTATAGTCTATTTTGTCACACTGTCTGTTTTCTTTTTGTTGCTGTTACGTGTCCTTCTTGTTTTGCAGGTGGAGCAGGTGGTGGATGTGGCAGACGGCATGGGTGTTGCGACGCTGAGGTGACTTTGTCGATGGGGTAGGTGGCTAGGGTTTCATACCATTCTGTTTTGGTTTTTCTTTGATGTTGGGCTAGGTCTAGATTTATTGGGCTTGATTATTGAGCTCCGGGAATGGGTTTGAAAATGGGTTAAGGGGTTTAGGTAATTGGTATTTAGGTTATGTTGTTTGGGTTAGTTGGGCTAATGGTTGTTAATGGGTTTGGGATTTTAAGGTTTATTTGTAAGGGTTTTAATGTTGGGTCAAAATTGGGCCTCAAGAATGATTTTAGCAGTTAAACGTTTGAATGGAATGTTTGAAATTCTTTAAAATATTCTTGAATTAGTCTGATTAATGTTCATGGTCCATGACATTTTCAGAGCAGGTTGGGTCTAATTGGCAGTTGGAGGAATTATATCAGCATCTTTTACGGCATATGCTTCAGAGCATCTTGTAGTTAGGTCATTCTTGAAATGTTGTGAAGACCGAGACACCACGCAATCAAAGAGGGAATGTTTCTTATGTTGATTAAAGGCTTCAAATTTGTTCATGGTAGTTATCACCACTGACATTTTTCTCTTTAATCTTTCATTTTATTTAAGATATAATCACAACAATTGATTTGTAAAATACTGAAGAAAATTTTGTCGAATCATACAAACAAATTTTCTATATGAGCTGTTTGTTCCTTTCGTTGTAACATCATTCTTTCAGTTTCAGAATTAGTACTCCATAATTCAATATTTTCACACACATTTGAAATTAAGGAATAGATCCATGCTTTGGAGACACCACTAAAAATTGTTATACTGGTTGATTGTGTAATGTTGGTAGGTAGGCTCATAAGAAATAGTGGAGTCATGGTCATAGTTTATCATTGCCGTCATTCAATTCTCTCTTCTTAAAGAGGATTCAAATGTTGATGATGCCACCATTGAAATATTCATATTCCAAGAAAAGAAAAAAGTTATTTGGACTAATTATAGAGATGCCCCTAAGTTTAGTCAAAAATAAAAAAAAATCACGTGTTAATCACCAAATGGACTAATGTACCACATCAAAATCCATTACTAGATTAACAGAATTTTTTACAAGAAGGATGCTATTTTAGATGACCTATTGTGTGTAATTATATTATCAAATAAAAGCTAAAGAAAAAAATCAATAAAGACTATTTTGATCAAAATTTTGAGTATTGATACACATGTAATTTCTCTATTTACTTTTGTGATAGTTCTCTTCTTGAATTATGCTATTTATGTTTTTAATTATATTATTTATACTTACATTTTGTTTATTATTGATTTAGGGAATAACGGGAGAAAAAATTTATTTTTAAAAAGTTTTGCGGTTTGGTCTTTAACACAGTGCAACATTAGTGAGCTATAAACCTCTATTTTAGGCCCATAATATGTCGATTCGAAGAAAATTGAAAATTCTAATTAAAGTTTTTTCACGGATGAAGCCCAGAAACATTAAGAAGACATCATAAACGACCTGGAAGTTTGATGCGAAAATTGCTAAAATATCTTGAAATTTTCTTCTTTTATATAATTAATTATACTTTTATATTTTCTCCAATATATTATTTTTGCACTATAAATAGACATTATTAGATTAAGATTGGAGAACTTAAACATAGTCACTTTTAATTTAATTTTATTTTCTTTATTTTATGAGTTTCTTTTTACTTTATTTTAATTTTTAATTGCAACCCTTTATCTTTATTATTTTACTTATTTATTAAAGAAATAAAATTATTATTAATCTCGGTGGATACAAACCTATTTACTGGTTTCTATTAATCTTAATTATATTTTTTTCAAGTAGTTGTAGGTTTAACGACAAGTACCCGTGTAAATTACATAACAAAAAATTGGACACTTACGTGGTATTTATAAAAAAAAATAATCTAAATAAATAAAAGACTAAGAAATTAAAATAAATGTCTGGGGATATGTTTTCTCCCATTATTTACAAGAACAATTTCATATTCTACTCCAATATTTGATTAAGCAGTTGCACCGGGGCTTGCTTTGCCGCCAGGGCTTGCTTTGGAGGGCCCTGCTTGGCCACCGGGGCTTGCTTTGCCGCCAGGGCTTGCTTTGGCGGGGCCTGCTTGGCCACCGGGGCTTGTTGCGGCAGGGGCTGCACATATAGGAGGGTTTTGCTTGCCACTAAGTTTGGGACTGACATTGGAACATTGGGATATGGCAGGTCCATCGGGTCCAGTGTAAGTCAGGTCAATGTCTGCGAGTTCCACACCTTCACATGGGAATCCGGCGCTGCAAAAAAGCTTCACAGCTTCTTTACCTGCAGCAGTGCCTCGGATGTTCTTGAAGCTAATATTGCTAAGCTTAATTCGTGATGGATTCTGTATTAACGCAACAATAATAATGCGTTAGATACCCATTTAACCCTTTCCACTCTATCAAAGATTTGGTGAAGTACATACCTTTAAATCGCATTGATTCCATGGGCAATATTGTTGGTCGATAATGATAGGATTGCTAACATTATCCATCGTTATATCTTCAAAATGCATATCCGATGCTGTGCCGGGATAAGAGGCTGGCCAACTTTTGATTCTAACACCATTCATAGTATTAGTGATGGTGCAGTTCGCGATTTTAATTCCGGCAACCGGTTCTTCACCTTGGAACTTTCCGAGACTGCCGATACTAATACCATGACCAGGACCGCAGCTAATTCCATTGACGACCACATTCTTAGAACCATCACCCAAAGAAACACAATCGTCCCCCGTTTTTATCTCCGAGTGCAGAATAGTGACTCCATCTGATCGCCCGATGTGAATTCCATCGGTGTTTAAGCTATGCTCGGGGTTAGTGACGGTGAAATGCTCGAAAGTAATGTTTTTGCATCCCAAAACATTAACATTAAACTGTTTGCTGTCTTTGGTGGTTATATCATGTATATAGGCGTTCGTCAGAAAATTGAATCTTATGTTCTGTCTCAAATCAGAACAGAGAAACATGAATATTAGGTTTAGAGTAAAAAGAACAAATTACTGCGTGGGGAAAGAAAACCTTACAATGGGAAATAAAGTACACTTTTTATTTTTATGACAGTCGTTCTTGGACCAAGCAAGGGCTCCTTGGCCATCGAAAATACCACCGCCGGACATCGTAAACCCTTCGATGTGGTTGAACATAACCCAGATATCGTCTTTGAAATGACTAGGATCAGGCGGAGCCTTTATGGTGCCTTGAACTTGAATATCGACAGGACCCTTGCATGGACCTTCCAGGACTGCTCGACTTAAAAGGAACGTCCCTGCAGGAATCACTATTTTGGACGGAGCTGGCGATGCGCATGCTTCTTTCCACGCATTCAGCAATGGCTAAACACACACACACACACACCATTTAAAATCTATATATTCCACCGCTGACGAATAAAATGAAGTGCGTTTTATGCTTAGTTACCTGACTCAAATCTGTTTTCTCATCGGGCTTTGCTCCAAATTGGGCAACTACATCCAAAGTAACACCTCCTCCACCTCCCGGTGCACCTCCCTGCGCTCCACCCTGCGCACCTCCAGCAGATTGAGCACTTCCAGCAGGTTGAGCACCACCAACAGCTCGGGGTTTAACGGTTGAAGGGAAAAGCAATAATAATACTGAGATGGCAGTGATAATCTCTTTTACACCCATAATCTTTTTTCTCTTTATTTATATTTTTAAATGAGAAATTGTTGTGGAGAAGCAGTGAGTATGGATTTAGTGTCTGTTTGAAACCATTTATATAGTGAAGTTGAGAAAGCTACAGCCAACCAAAGGCTTTCTAATTTTATCATTTTGATTAAAATTCGGACATTCTTAGCGGAATTGTTATTATGAAATACCCACATGAAACTACATTTTGTGAGAAATAGTTCATCAATAAATTATATTCTACATTTATAAAATTCATTAAGATCTTCACAAGCTGAATAAATATTGTTTTTTTAATAGTGTAATGTTCCAAACTATTACATAGGCGAATTTAAGGTGCTTTCAAGGCCCTGGCCCCTAAAATAAAAATAGTGTGTTTGTGTATATATATATATATGTTTCAGTAAAAGATATAAATTTAGAGAATAAAATAGAATAAAAAAAATACAGGGTGGCAAAAATATAAAATATATGTGCTTTCAATTTTCTTAATAATTGACATATTTGAGAGAAATTTTAGATTAAGTTCAGGTGACTTGATATTTACGAAAAACTGAAAGAGTTTAAAAATATATATTCATTTGTAAAATGAAAAAAAAAATGAAGAACGTAAATTTGTTTTTCCTTTTTTATCAATGTAAAGGTGTAGGGGTTAAATTAATTTTATCTGATATAATTATTATATATAATGTAGTTAAATTGCTCAAACAACGTTCCACCCTTAACCATGTTGGGTCTTCGGACTACCTTCATGTACAATGCTTAACTTGTTTTTAAACATATTTCGTATATTCATGTTGAGTCTTCCTTTCTTTTTGTTTAGAAAAGACAAAAAAAAACAGCAATCAACGGCGCAAATCATTAGCTCCAGGCATGGCCAAAGATCCCTACCAAACTATGAAACTCACCACCTCAGTGTGTGAGACATTCCTTCGATCGTCAAATCCCATAAATTATGTGTTGTTTCCCATTCCCTTCCCCAAAGGAGAAAAAGAAAATTCAATCAGAAACCCGTTAAGCTGGTTTACAACCTTACTCATAGGTAAATGCAGGAGGGAGTAACTTCGGATCATCCACATCCTCTCCTATGATTAATGATCGTCTAATTGGTGAACATGTGGAGGGGTATAATATGAGATTATTACAAACAAAAAACTATAACATCAAAACTCTGTTTCAAATCTTCCATTTCAGTATTTCATGAAGAAAGCAGCAGACTATTTCAATGTTTCACACTAATACCTCACGTACAATCTGACTGAAACACAAACTCAAATAATGGAAGAGAAGAAAACAAGGCATACTTTGCCACAACCGTTACAGAACACAAAACCTAGCCTCACATGAAATGCATCACACATTTCTGTTTATATCAAAAAAAAAAATACCAAAGCAGCTCTAACTCAAACCTCAAGCCTTGACACAAAATCCCTTCTTATCTCTAACTCTAATTTTTCTTCTTCAAAACAGGCACTCTAGTTAGCTCTAGATAACCAACTTTGTATTAGTGAGGGAATTCACAGATCACCTGCTTCACAACATATCTTCACCTACAGTATTGCCATAAACTGAAATCATCTTTTAGGTAGCGATTCCTGGATCCAATACAAAATAAAATTTGTGTAAGAGTAAAGAAACCAACTCAAGAATATGTTTTTAAAAACACCTTAGTAAAAAAATAAAAATGCAATTAAAACTCTTGGAAAAAAATTCTTGATTCCTTAATAATCCCTAAAAAAATTTTTGATTAAATGTTACCCATTTAACTGTTAACAATGCTAATATGACATATTGATATGGCAAACGATGTTGATGTAACATGCCACATCAACAAAATTTTTAAAAAGAATCTATTGCACTAACGTAAGCAAAAAAAAAAAAGGTCCAAATTCAATGAATCTAAATATATTATTATCCAGATTTATTCAAGATGAATGCAAAACTATAAAAAAATATTTTTAAAATTATAAAAATTAATAAAGGATTAAAAATTTTAATATGTAAAAATTCAAATAAAATATTATTAATAATTTATAAATATTTCAAAAAATTATAAAAAAAGTTTCCGAATTTTCGAAATATCTTAAAAATTATAAAATATGAAACTGAAAGATGAAATTTTTGTATACATTCATGTTTTTATGCCTTGAAACATGAAACTGTTGTGTTTCATATTTTTTTAATTTTAAGGTTTTTTTAAAAATTTAGAAACTTTTTATAAATTTTTAGCGTTTATAATTTTTTGAAATATTTCTGAATTATTAATATTTTTATTTTTTTACATATTTAAATTTTTATAATTTTTTATTAATTTTTATAATTTTAAAAATATTTTTATAGCTTTTCACTCAAATAACTATATATCCATATTCAAATGCATCTGAACAAACAATTGTCTAAATTCATTTTAGATATATATATATTGTCTATATTCATTCTAGATATATATACTTTTATTAATTTTTTATAATTTTTACTTTTTTTTAACGTCAACATACCACATCAACACCACTTATTTTTTTATTTTTTTACTGATGTGATATGCAATGTCAATATCGTTAATGATTAAATCGGTCTATTGATAGTTTCCGTTAACGGAAAAACCTAATTAATTTTTCAGGTCATTAGAGGCTCAATAAGATGAACTTTTTACCTATAGACTTAATTATATTTTTATCTTTTTTTCTAAGGACATTTTTCACGCTTAATCCTTTTTTAAAACTATTGAGAAACATGTTTTGTTAATTTCTAAGTAACAAAGATAGTATTAAAGCAATCACAAGTGCATCAGAGATTTCAAACTTAAATTATGATGGAACTAACAATGGTTTCCACTTGCCAGTTGGTGAAGCTCATTTATTGCAATGATACACATCAGAAGGCAATCTAATTATGAAACTCTGCACATAATAAACCAATAATAGACTTTGAGCCTATGACCCTTTTCATTAGCCAACAAGCAAATTCTTGTAGAATTCCTGCTCATCAAAAAGATCCAATTCTAAAAGAACTTTAGAATTGCCAGCCCACTTTTTCAATAATATGCTTGATTCTATTCCTGGATTAGATTCTCAAGTAGTTTCTTCCCTAGATGATCATGAAAGAATCTCTCTTTTCCCTTTCTTTTCAAAACCAAATGTCAAAATAATCCTCTCTTTTCTTTTCTTTTTTTCCCTTCTTTTGTATCCAAGGAATTCAATCCTTCAAATCTATAAATCTCCAATTGTTGCTGAAAGCCAAAAGTGAAACTTTAGAACATTCCACCTCTGTGCAAGTATGGTTTACATTTTGGCTCCTCTAATGATCATCCCAAATATCAATCTACTTCTTCAGTCTAATCATACTACTTTTAGCTCATTTAAATTGTCATTCAAAGTAAATTACAGGGCTAACAAATATGCATTGATGTCCTACATCAACTGATAACTTTCATTCTACTTTTGTTAATACAAATTTCATAATTAATATGTGTAAAGTAAAATCAAACCAGCAATCCTCCACAAAATGAACAAAGTGCAAATTCAAGTTGCACCCAAATACAGGTAACAATAATGATGATAATAATAATAATAATTGGTTTGATGTTTTTCTAGTGGCTACCTAGCATCTTTTGGGTGTTTTACAACATTTGTGAAGACGAGTTTTCTAAGAGACATAAGGCTACTTCACAGCGCTGGAGCCTTCAAAACAAGGCAATGAAAAATTTTTCACCTTAAATGAAACAAATGATAATGTACATTTAGGTTTTTCTTAATAAGTAAAAATGTATTATTAATTACTTGTTAGCCCAAGTCTTCCCCAATGCTAATTCTTTTAAAAGAATACAGTAACTATTAAGCTTACTCGATGGATGTCCTTATCCTAAATTTGACAGGGCAGCTCTATTTCTAAAAAGCACACCTTTTATACTCAAAGACAAATGTATTCTTCTTCTATTGAATTAAAAGCATGGGTTCTAAACAAATATAACTAGAACAAACAGAAAAGATACTTGACTAAGGCATCCCCTTATTTGTCTTCTACCTTTTGAAAAGATATTAGTTCGAGTATATTATACAATGGATAGATACAAACTAATGCTTTTTTTACAACAAAATATACTGTATCTGGCTCTCTTATTAGTACCTCCCACGTTTTTGTGACCTTAAATTAAATAAATGAGGAAGCAAGGAGTAATGAAAGAGTCCCATAAGCAAATTATGGGGTCTCACAGAAAAAGGAAAAAAAAAAGAAAAGACTAGATACTAGTGACAAGTCAGGAAAACAGAGTGATACACCTCTGTCAATATCAAAAGAAAATTGGTTGAAGTTCATGATCCATGTCATAACAGAAAAAACAATGCTAAACCACACTAATGCAAGGCCCAAACTCGACTCATTCCTATTTTCCATTCAATTTCTGACATCCTTCTTTAAGCACTTCACCAATTTTATGCTTACAAACCCGACAACACCATAATCAAGAGGAAAGATTGTAAAATGGGCATTAGACCACCAAATATGGTTAGAACGAAAGGACAAACAAAGTTTTAGGGTAAATTACAAGAGAAGAGGGCAAAGGTAGCACTTAGAGGCATGTGAAAGTTTAAAGGAGAGAAGTAATTTTCCAAGGCAATCATGTAATTGTTATGATTATATTAAAGTTAAGATTTGTAGGTGCCATGAAAAATGAATGTGACAGAAACATAGAACTCTTGCAACCAGTTATCAGGGAATCGTATCTATGTGTGTTAGTTTGTATGGACTGATGTGAACGTTACATATTTTTTCAAATTGCTTAGGCAAAACCCGAACAAGTAATTTGACTTTTGAAGTTAATAGCATGCAATCACTAAAAAATGCCTGTCCAAAATAATAAATTGACATATTCACAATAATCGTATCTATAAATCAAATATCAAAGTGCAACTATTATGGAACTTCCACTTAGAATATACCAGAACTTAATATGCTCAAGCAAAGGTGAAACTGAAATGTCTAGTGAAGAAGTTTGTAAATCATTAATATGCTTTAAACTTTAAAAAGACTGAGGAGATATCAAGGAATGAATGATTGATCACAATTCAAGTAATGTCAGGGCTAGAAGATCATAAAAACATAAGATAACCAATAAGCGGCTGAAAAGACTATGAATGGTGTGGAAAAGTTAGAAGGACAAGAAAACTGAAGAGAAGGTGAAAAAGAGATATACAAATAGGAGGGAAAGAGAATCACATGGAAGAATGAGTAGAGAGAGAATGTAATTCAACAACTGAATATCTAAACAATGCAACACAAACTCTTTAAGAAAATTATAAATTTAAGCGCATATAGTTTAATACCTGTAAATCCTCACATACATACAAAATAATGAAAATAAAGCTAAAAGTGAAACTAATTTTAGGAAAAAGTTGTGCATTCAAAACCCTCGAACCAGGGGCTTGGAAATGGAAAACACTAATTGACAGCCAAAAATAACCAACTCAACTTGTCCAAGGACAAACACTTTAACAACAGAACTGCTAAACAATAAGATAGGTCAGAAGTGTTCAAGTTTGTTTATGCTATTGTTACATTAAGATAAGTATCTTTGTAAAAGCCAACAATTACTTTCACTGACCAATATTAATATCATACCTTAAATTTTTAGTAGCATTCCTGACTCAACAGAAAACTTTGTTATCTTTTTTTTTCCGTTCTTAGAGATTCAATTTATCAAAAGTTACCAAATTATTCAGAGACGTCACATGAACTGTCAATTGTAGATGATATACACATTTAATATACACAACTACACTCAATTAATTAATGAATGAATCATATGGTCATTATGTACAGAAAGTTGTATATCAATCTTGACAGAGAAGGTTCTTCTAAAACTAGCAAGCACGTCATGCAGCTACTAAGAAATGAAAGATCATATCACTAAGAGGAATGGTGTTTGCCAAATTAAGACCTAACCCAAATATTAGCTAAAAGAGTCCTCGTACGAAACTATTTTCTTTCGTTCTGCTTCTGAAACACTTAAAAAAGATTGTGCTACTAAACTCCTATTAATATCAATACTGATTCTTTAAAACATTTACAATGAATTTTTCTCAAGCTGAAAATTATTTATAGAGAGATTTTAGATGCTAAGTATGAAGTCTTACCTCTATTTGATTGTCTCCTATTAACGCTATAACCACCAACATACCCAGGAGAACTTTTACCCGAAACATCAGAAGCAGCACCACCAAGTACATACCCAAAGGAACCAGAATCATCTTGCTCAGATGTTGATGATCTCCAAGTGGTATCCCCATAAACTGAAGCACCACCATAAATATCTGCAAAGGCTCCATCATAACCACCATTTGATGCTACATATGATGATGTTGGTGCCACATTGGTCCCACTGTTTCTCCCATACCCTGCGGTCCCCAACCCAAAGCTATTATCACCAGTTCCATAGGCAAAATTCGCACTATTGCTAGAAACATTATTCCCTCCAACTTGACTAGAAATTGCAGAACCCCAATTAATTCCACTATTTCCAATGGAACTTCCTCCTATACTACCACTTCCAGATCCCATATATGCACCAGAACTACCAGCATTTGTGTTATAATTGAGCCCCCCATTTCCCCAAAGATTACGGGTCACTGAGCTGAAAAAGGAAGTATTACCTCCAGTAGTCCCACCACATCCAATAGGACTACCAAATCTATTGTTATTGCCAATATAGTAAGGGCTCAATCCCCGCCCATAGTTCATATTACTAGTAAAGTTTGCACTATTTCCAAAACTTGGGTTCAACCCTGGCTCAAAGTTCATGCCCATTCCATAACCAGAACCGAAAGGAGGAAACACACTTCGACCACCAGCAATTGGACTAAATCTACCATCCATCCTAAGTCCATAGCCACCAACACTACTTGGAGTATATCCCTGAGTGTAGCCATTAAGAAAGCTGTTAACTCTATTCAGACCATAGTTATATCCACTAAGGGGACTACGACTGGGGCCAGGAGATAACTCTTTGGGAACTGCCCGTTTAACCTCAACCATTTTACCATTCAGTTCATGGAAATTTTTTAGCAACACTTTCTCCACCGCCTCCTCTAAATCATAAGTGATGAATCCAAAACCCCTAGGCCTTTGGGTGTTGTGATCATACATCACTACAACATCTGTGATATTTCCAAACTGATCAAAGTACTTCTTAAAGTCGCTCTCTGTGACTGTAGATGCTAAACCACCAACAAAAATCTTTTTTGTGCGACCCGGGCCAGGTGAACCATGGGTGCTACTGGTGCTTCTACTCATAATGTTCTGGTCATCCCTAGGAACTGCCTTTTTTGCTTCCACCTGAGCACAGGTAACTAAATGATGAAAATAAATCTTAAACAGCTCAAATTCTTTCAGCTAAAAATAAGTAATTATACCAAATTAAGAGAACTACAAACATAACCAATAGCAATCGCAAAGAAAAAGATAAAAAAAGAGGAAGCACAATTACTCTTGGCTCAATTTTGAAATTTAGTTGGACTCAGAACCGGAATTTTACGAATTCCTGCAATTAGATATCTGGTTCATAACACCAATAAGGAATTGAATCTTCACTTCTTGCTTCAATAAGCTAATAGCACCAATGAAAAGTACATTGGACAACATTAATCTAAAACGTAGTGCTTAAAGATCAACAACTTACCATCCTACCATCGATGTTGTGTTTCTCCAATATAACTCTCTCAGCAACAGCTGGGTCAGAGAAAACAACGAAACCAAAACCACGGGCACGCCCTGTGGTCCGATCCTTCATGATCACTGCCTCGACCACCTCACCAAAGGTACTGAAATACTCCTTGAGACGCTCTTCATTGGTGTCCCAAGATATCCCACCAATAAATAGCTTACCATTCCCAGACATCGTTTTCTGCAATATAGAACTAGTTCTGTCATTACAAAGTCCAAACTATCCGCAAATGCAAATCAAATGCTAACTTCAACATAAAAGGCCAAATTCCATACTGGATCCAAAGTAATCCATGAAAATTGCATTGCAACAACAAGGACCAATCAAAAACCAATAGCATACCATTCCTTCTTGGAAAATCAAATTAATAATAAAGAATCAAAATTGCGCATTTTATTGACTAAAGCCATCCAATCACAATAATGCAGATACCATTCACTACCTTTTATTTTAACAACAAAAAGTGTAATTCGACACAGAATGAAAATTTTCTGAATGAAAATTTTCTCTCTGATTCAAAATTTAGAAACAAACAGATCCTTCCACGATCAATCAATCGACCAATCCAGAATTTAACTTCACCAGGAATCTAGAAATGAGAGGGCCAAAAAAAAACAAAAACAGATGGACGATCAATCAGAAACTTGATACAGTTTTATATATTTATTGGAAATTTAAGCAGAACATAAAATCCAAACCCAGATTCGTCGCAAAAAAAAAAATAGAAACCCACCAATCAAATGAAACTCAAGTGCCAAAACTTGCAAAAATCTATGATCTGTGAGGAGGCTTGATAAGAATAAGAATAGAGGAGGTTAATTTCATCCCCTTTCTTCTCTTCTATTTTCCTTGCCCCCTTCAAATAATATGTTCTCTTGTCAATTGTGTCCTTTCTTACAAAAAAATCTAATCCATTTTTTTCTTTGCAACCCAGAATTCAAATTTAGTAATTGTACAAATTTACATTCAACCAATAAAAAATAGGAAAAATAAAACTTTAGGGAGAAAGAGAAAAATGGAAGCTTTGCAAAGATTCCTGTGAGGAATATATATAGCGAAATACAGATTGATTTTCTTTTCTATTTTTATTTTGTATATTTTACAAATTTTCTAGGAATTTTTTTTATCTAATAAATTTGGCAAGAGGAGAGTTGCTTGTCCTCCTAGTTTTATACTTATTGGCGATGTTTTACTCTACGCCGCATCTTCATACCCCTCGATGGTTCTCCTTTGCATGCATGAAAGTTTCCAACCCTATGCACTTTCACTGTGATATTGTGGCGTAGTTTCTAATAAATCAAACCGTCTGATCTTCATCATATCTTTTTTCATTTCTTTCGTCAATGGAATTTAGTAGAGACCGTTGATATGTTTGATTGACTCTGATTCTGGTGGGGTCCTTAGCCTAACAGTTTTACCATTTTCTTATGAAATTAACAGCAACACATTTTTCATTTAAATCTTATATCTCTAGTCGATTGAGTCTTGATTTAGATATATATTATTGTCCAGTGGCAAAGTCAAAATCGAATGAAATTTTAATTTTTAATAGTTTATATATTTATAATTTTTAAAGGGGATAAAGTGCAATTTTACTTTTATTAATTTAAATTTTTTAAAAATTTTAAAAGGCTTAAATAGTAATTTTCCATTTTAGGGGGGCGAGTCCCTGTCAGCGCTCTTAAATTTGCCTTTGTTATTGCCAATGCAAAAGGATGTGAGTCGCGACGTGTGTTCTGTCTCCATAAATCCTATGAATTTCAATTCACAACTCTTAAAGCAATGTTCATATGGTACCTAAAAAATAAAAAATGGTCCACATGGTCTGGGGTAGACCACACGACCATAGGACCCACACACCCCTATACACGACCGTGGGAGAAGAGAACAATACACCCACATGAGCACAATGGATCATGGCCTGTCGACACAGTCGTGTGGTACACACGGTCTAGATATACGAGTGTGTCATGGACCGTATGAATACTGGAGCCAATTTTTCAATTTTCTTTTGACACACATGGTTTGAGTGGATTCATATGGCATGACGACATGGTTGTGTGGTGTACATGGCCTATGCACACGGGCGTGTCCCAGGTCATGTGAACAAACAATTTTTAAAAGTTTTTTATAAGCCACACGGCCTTAGTGAGATACATGCCAGCCTACATGGCCATGTACCCTTTTTTTAAAGCTAGATTATTTTATTTCTATTTTCTTTTGTTCTTTCCTACCCCATTTCACCAAACTCAAACTCTAATTGCCGCTTTATCTTCGCCACTGTCACGTATCCAAAAGTCCCCTGAACTATCTTTATTTTTATTTTATTTTCCAAACTTATATGTTTATTATGCATTTTATTGTTATTTTTTCGACTGTTTTTCTATTTATTTTGTCATCTTTTTACCTTTTTTTTGTTTACTTTCTTATTTGTATGCTTGAAATCATGTACTTAATTTAAGATCTCCTACTTTTCCGGATTTCACTATTTCGGCGAAATCATTCAAATTCAAAGCAGTTTTAATTCTCTTCCTCACTTATGATATTTTGCTTATTGTGTTTACATTTATTTGTACATTGAGGTCAATGTACATCTTAAGTGTGGGGAAGATTTTATATGTTTATGCGATACAATCCTTGAATTGTTTTCTGTGTTTAAGTAATTTTCTCAAACCTAACATTAAAGTTAAATTTTTTAAGTTTGGAGTTTTTATTGATTCTATTTGGGATTAATTTGTGAACTTTTATGCATTGTATTTTTTATACTTCAAGACACAAGAGAGTCAAGCATAATAAGTCGTTTTTTAGAAATTATTATTTTAGGTTATTTCCCTGAATTGAAACATTATTTTGAAATTTTAAATTTACAAGTTTAACATCAAAACTATATTTTTTTTGTGAGCTTTTGAGCCTATAGAGCATCTATTATTTCATACTCATTTTATTTTTGGTTGTGAGTATGTCAACTTGATTTGTTATTTTAGAACTTGCTTCATTTATGCATGTCGAGACCACATTATTAAATTGATATACTGAGATGATAGAGGAACTTAAGATTTAACCCGCTTAACATTTAAATAGCTTACCCGTTGAATTAACCTCTAGTAAACCCTGTTGATCCTAACACTTTTTTTTTACTTAACAACCATTTGTGTTAACTCGTAAACCACACTAATTTTGTAAATAATTCTTTTTAATGACTTCCTTTTTGTCGAGATTTGATTTGGATAGTTGCCTAATTATGCTTTATCATTTATATTGCTGAATTTTCTCTTTGTTCTAAAAAATATAAAAAAATTTAAATTGAGCTTGAATCATTAGTCTCATCTTTTGTATAAAAGCTCATACTCACTTTTCAATTATTTTTGGTGTAAATTCTTTTAATTCAACAACTAATTTTTTTATTTGGTAACTTATCAACTCGACTCTCGATTGTAATTAACTTTTATGACATTTTTCGCACCCTTAACCTAAGCCCCGTTACAACATTGTAAAGACTTCTTGATTAGTGTGTTATCTCATTTCTATAATGGTGAAGATTTGATTTTCAAGCAATCCTATGGTAATAACATTTCTTGTTCAATTGTTGAGTACACATTACTTGAACCTTAAACACCTTGAGTGCTTTGAGTGAACCTTAGTGAGGGTGTCAATTCTTGTTTAGTTTGAATTTCAGGTAATTGTTGAGATAGAGGAAACACTTATGTTTTTATGCTTTAAAAATTTCTGTTTGGATTACTTGTACTATATAGTGTCATTTTAGTGTGAATTTCCAATGCATGATTATTTATAGATTATCCTAAAATATGATTTTTGAAACAATAAATTGAGGGAAGTTAACTTGAATGTGGGTTGAGAATTTTGCTTGAGGACAAGCAAACTTTGATAAGTGTTAAAAGTAACATGTTTTAATAGTCTCGTTCTTAATTCATTTTTTGATGATTATTCAAAGTTAACTTGAATTTTATACTATTAGTCCTTTATATTCATATTTTAATGCTTAATATAGCAATTAGGAGCAAAAAGAACGAAAACCGGAGCGTTTGAGTAAGTTGTATGAGCCATACGAGGTGAATCATTCTACACAGTCAGACCACATGCCCGTGTCGATTTCGCGAAATTGTGCACCGAACAATTGAAAATCACAATTTTTAAGTTTTTCGAGCATTTTAAGACGTATATATGACAAAAATAAGAAGATAGGAGAGAGCCAACATAGAATATTCAATAAAACAACTCGAAAAACACATTTGAAGCAAATTTCTGTTAAGATTGAAAAATTCCAATTGATTTTTTAGGAAGTTATCATAAGTTTCTTTATTTCTTTCAGTTATAGTATATCTAGGATATTTTTATTTTCAAGCATGAAATACTTAGGGGAGATGAAACCTATGATGAATTATGTTATTTGATTTTTATTTTACGCAATAAATATTGAGTTTCTTGTTCTCAATTATATATGATTAATTCTTGGTTTGATATTTCTAGATTATTGATCCATGTTTGATGTGTTTAAACTGATAGTTGAATAAACTCTGTTTAAGAGTAGATCTTGATTGCAGTCGTAAACCAACTAAAATTTCGACAAAGGTAAGTGCACCTAATAGTATAGCTACGGTAAGAAAAAATATCGTTCTTACGAAGACTAAAAGTACTAGTAATTACTGTCTTTCTATTATTTAACCGACAAATTGGAGTGATTGATTGAAAACTAAAATTAACTAAAGAACACAACGAAGAACAAAGTAGGAAAATAACCGATTAACAACCAAAAAGCAAAATAATACCTACGAAAGAATTCACCTAGACTTCATCTGTCATTATCAAACTAAATTATGTTATTTCTTCCCTTAGTATCTTGATTCATAGAAATCTCTAAATTATGTTAACATCTCTCTTTAAGGCTAGAGCAATTGACTCTAGATTGATTAATTGAAAATTATTTCTAATTAAAACCCCTATTATCGCATTAACTCGATTTATGGATCTCCCTATTAGATTTGACTCTAATCCGGTAGATTTATATTGTTCTATTTTTAGGATAGCATGCAACTCCACTCAATTACTCTAAATCTTGAAACTTGCTCGGATTTTTGCTTGTTTTTCGCCCAAATGCTCTCCTAAGTATAGAAACATGAATTTAAAAGATTAGAAGCATAAAATTTGTTATTTTAAATCGAATAATCATCCAAAAACACATTAAGAATGAGGCTGAAATATGTTACTTTTGGAATTTATCAATTTTGCTTAATTGAGTGGAGTTGCATGCAATTCTAGAAATAAGACTACATAAATCTACTGAATTAGAGTCAAATTTAATAGGGGAATTCATAGCACGAGTTAATGTGATAATAGGGGTTTTAATTAGAAAAAAAATTCAATTAATCAAACTAGATTCAGTTGCTCTGATGCTCGAAAGAGATATTAGTATAATTTAAGGATTTCTACAGATAAAGATATTAAGTAAATAAATCCCGTAATTTAGATTGGTAGTGATAGATAAAATTTAAGTGACTTTTTTATTGGGTATTGTTTCATTTGTTGGTTATTAATCGATTATATTGTTTTGTTATTTGTCGTTCATTAGTTAATTAATTTACTTAATTTTAGTTTTTAATTTATCGCTCAAATTATTTAGTTAAATAATAAAAAGATGATAATTACTAATACTTTTAATCTTTGTGGGAATGATATCTTTACTCAGTAGAACTACACTATGAATGTAAAGGTTCACTTGTCCTGTTCTAAATTTTTAGTTTCTTCATCTTTTGTAGCAATCAAACAAAGTAAATTCCTTGGATCATCACCGTGTTTAAGAAAACAAGCAAAATAGTTTTTTTTTTGTATTAATAAAGAAAAGTTGTAATAGTTATGCAGGAGAAGAAAATGGGGCATGACGCAAGAGAGTGTTCAGGACATTGCAAGGCCATAGTGGAACGGGTAGTAGAGCGAATTCGTGATGAGACAGAACAATGGTCCCAGATGAGATGGAAGAACTGCATGCATCTCGTGATTCTTGGGAAGATGGAGCACTTGATTCTAACTATCAGATTCAATCTGCTGTAAGATTTATTTCAGATTAGCTACTGAATGGCTTCAAAGTAGGAGTCCTGTGAACTTTGAATTTTGCATCATGGTTTCTTTTTCACGAGGAAATATGTTTCGCTTATTCGATTTGGAATGAAAATGGAAGCTCCATGCATTTTGTTTGACTCACCTGCATGCTTGAATTGATGTTATATGATATACAGTATTGAATCAATGTTGAACATGCGTATCTGTAGCCTTTATAAATCCATGGGGTTGGTGACAATGGTGAGTCTGTCAATTAATACACAATGCTATCGATAGTGCAATGAAGATGATGGTATTTTTCCGATGCCTCCAACAAGGTCTTTTTTTTTCGACAATATAACATTTCATTTGCAAATAAATCTTCACATTGCATTTTGGGTCTCTAGTAATAATTAAATAATTAGTTAGTATTTATATAAAAAAATTGGTTAATTAATCATTAAATAATTAATTAGTGTTTATAGATATCCATTAATGAAATAATTGTTAGTTAAATTTCGTTTTAGATTAGAGAAAATAAAGCATTTCCAATTAATATTGTTTATTGGTTTATAGCTAGTACTCAAATTTAGTTCTTAAATTAATTAGTGAATTATCAACACATTTTTTTTGGAAAAATTACTCCCAATATCACTAAATTATTTGTGAGTTTAACTTTTGATTACTCAACTTTAAAAGTTACAAAACGGTCGCTGAACTATTCAAAAGTTTTTTTTTAAATCGCTAATCTATTCATAATATTTTATTTAATCCACTGGATTGTTAAATCTACTTTTTAAAAGTTTGACTAGCGAGCTTCGAATGACAATATAATGACCGGTACGATGGATCAATACTCATCGATAAGTAGAAGAACATACTTTAGATCTAGGTTGATTTGATAGTTAATGCTGAAGATCGGAAAAGAAATTTGTTTTGGTTTTGATTTATAGATTCATAACATTTAAAGTTATTTCATGAAATAAAATTAAACTATAGAAAATAAAAGACGAGAGAGCAGCAGGTGATACGAATAAAAAAAACTTATAATAGCAATTTTAATAATTTAGTGATTTAAATAAAATTTTTTAAATAATTTAACAATATTTTATAATATTTGAAGTTAAAATGAACAAAATATAGAATTAATGAAATTTATCCAAATATTTTTAAAAGTGGTTATGGGTGTGTTTTATTGGGGTTACATCACAAGAACAAAAAGGAGGGAGCGGGGAGTTAATTAGTTATTTTAATTTTCAAATTGGGTCCACGCAAAAAGAAAATAAAATAACCCTCTCAAGCACTTCTCATTCCCTCCAATAATGACCCAATTTTACCCTCCAAAAATTATTTCAATTTAAAATTTCGAGCCATTTTTCTTTCCTTTATATTTCCAAGTCAAAGCCATTATTTCTCAACTACCACTTCTCTGATCTCTCTGTGTTTTTCTTCCTCTAAGTTAATCCATTTCGATGGCCTCTTGTAAGTCTTCTATTGCACTAAACTCAACAGATCGCGTCGGATCTTCCCATCCTCCACGTGTTTCCGGCGAGATCCACGTCATCATCGGCCCCATGTTTGCCGGCAAGACTACTTCTCTCCTCCGTCGGATCAGATCTGAACGCAACAATGGCCGGTACTTGCTCATCTCTTTTTTAATATTCTTTACGTCTCATCCTTTTTAGTTTATTGGTAAATTTTATTTTGGGCGATTTTGTAGAAATGTCGCAATGATAAAGTCGAGCAAGGATACAAGGTACGCTATTGACTCAGTGGTAACTCACGACGGAGTGAAATTCCCATGTTGGGCATTGCCGGATCTCACTTCTTTTCGACACAATGTCGGAGAAGATGCTTATGAAAAGGTAAATACCCGCACTTCAACTTTATCAACAAATGCACATTTTATTTTTTTTTCTTTTTTGAAAATATATATATATTTTTTGGATGGGCGGGGTTGCGGCAGCTGGATGTGATTGGCATAGACGAAGCACAATTTTTCGAAGATCTGTACGATTTCTGCTGCAATGCTGCCGACAATGATGGCAAAACAGTAATTTTATCTGGCTTAGACGGGGATTATTTGAGGTGATGATCATTCACAATATTTCTTTGGCAAATTCATTTTATGTATATAAAAAAGGTTCTAATTTAGAAATGATATTCAGAAGGAGCTTTGGGTCACTTCTGGACATAATTCCGCTAGCTGATACAGTAACAAAGTTAACCGCAAGATGCGAAGTGTGTGGGAAAAAGGCATTTTTCACATTCAGGAAAACAGCAGCGACCCAAACGGAACTGATCGGAGGGGCAGATTTATACATGCCTGTTTGTCGACCGCATTATGTCAATGGACAAACGGTTGTTGAAACTTCGAGGATTGTTCTTGAATCAACAAATATTGTTCATCATCAAACAACTCAACTATCTTGCCTTGAAGCAGCAGTACTTCAATCTCAGTAATGGATAAGTTATTCCTTTTAAACATCATAAATAGAAATGTGCGGAATGGGGTCATTGGTCGGCCTAGTGTATTTTTAGCATGTTTCATAATTCGTCATAGCTGTCGTGCTTGTACTATTGAGTTACCTAAGTTATCTGGATTTCACTTCTTATTATGTATAGTATAGATAATGATTTTACAAGGACAGTTTCTAAAGTACTTTGGTTTTTGTTGATTTGGTTTTGTTCCTGAATCTTTTGATAGTAATTTACAGATATGATTACCTGGCATAAACCTAAAGTTGGCTTTGGCTCTCATCGAAGTTTATACATGTGGGATATACTGAATTATCAATTAAGGAAAAAAACAAACTTTTCAAAAAGAAGACGGTCATTTTCAAGTGAATTGAAGGAATCGACAATACGGTAGAAAGTCTTATAACATGCCAATAGGATTGTAGGTATTTTAAAAAAAAAAAAGTTAAAAACTTTTCCATTGTGTTTGAATGAGGCATTTCAAAGGAAGATTCATTTCAATAGGGCTTTTAAAAATCCAAAAATAAATTTCATTATTTGTTGATTTAAATAGAATTTTTTAAAAATTTTGAGACTTTTAAAAATAAATTTGATTTTCAAATTTAAGTTTCAGCCTTTTTTTTACTTGTATAAAACAAAATTAAAAAATTAAATATTGAAATGATATATTAATATAATTATTTATTAAAATGGAGCGTTTGAAAGAATTTAAAGGGAGAGAGATGGGTGGTACTCATGTTTTTTCTAAACACAATAATTGAAAATCATTACAAAATGATGTATTTTTTTTTAAAAATAATTTTTTAAAGTTGGAGGGGGAGAGATAAACGGCACTAGTGTTTTTTAGTGTAAAAATACGGTCTAAATAGTAGAGTTTGAATTTTGTACCGTTTTTGTTAGTTTTTGAAGAATGCCAATCTCTCTCACTCCACATTCAAAAATATTTTTTTTATATTAGTGCTCTCCTTCTCCACCCTTAAAAAATTAATTTTTTAAAAAAAAACATATCAATTTGTAATATTATTTCAATTATTGTGTAAAAAAAAATAAGTGCCACCCATCTCTCTTCCTCCACTCTTTAGAATTGTTTCAAATATCTCATTTTGGTAAATAATAATATTAACATACCATTTCAATATTTAATTTTTTTAATTTGTATTATACAAATAAAAAAGCCTAAGTTTAAAGAGTAAAGACTCTTCGAAAGTGTTTTTTCTAAAATCTTGGTAAGTCACAATTATAAAAAATCTTGCTAGAATCATTAGCTTAGTTTTATTTAATAAAAATATAATCAATCTCTTCTAAACCAAAAAAATAAAAAATAAAAATCAATCTACTTTTCTACCTTCATTCTTTTGAACCATAATTAGTAGAAACCGGCAATCTACTATTATGCAATTTAAGCTTTGAATTAGGTGACTTTTTTACTTAGATAATAAAAAAAATTAATTAACTATCAAAACAGTTTTCCCATTACATTATTTACCAAAATGGTATAAAGTGAATAGTATCGAGGGGTTACGGCACCACTATTTTTTTCTCCTCCAACAGCCATTCATTAGGCCAACATTGGACTAGAAAAAAAAACACATTTAAATGGTGGAGGGACAAGGGGTGGTGGCACCGGTATGCATGTTGAAAGAACACCTGGTTAGGGGTGTTCATTCGGTTAACCGACCGGTTAACCGACCCGAAATTACTATAACCGAATTAACCGACCTTCTAAAAATTTTAACCGTTAACCGAACCGATTTTTTTTTAAAAAAATTTAACCGAACCGAAATTTTTTCGGTTAATAAGGTCGGTTAACCGAATTAACCGAAAATTATGTATTTTTTATTTTTGGTTAAAAATTACCCGAATTACCCGAATTACCCGAATTACCGAAAAATACCCGAATTTTTTTTATTTTTTATTTTTAAAATTTAAAAAATTTATAAATTATTAAAGTAAATTGGGTTTTAGACTTTAGTAAATTGGGTTGTCTTTTAGTTTTAGTTTTATTGGATTGGGTAATTGGGTAAACTTTAGTTTTAGTTTTATTGGGTTGGGTAATTGAGTTTGGGTTGGGTTGGATAATTTTATTTACTAATTTTTTCGGTTAACCGACCAGTTTCGAAACGAATTAACCGTTAACCGAAAAATCATAAAAAAATTAACCGACCCCCGACCGAAAAAATTCGGTTAACCGACCAATTAACCGAATTCGGTCGGTTAACCGAATTTTTTCGGTTTTACCCGAATTATGCACACCCCTACACCTGGTCACAATATAGACCATATACGGTCCGTAAAAGAAAATGGCTAATTTAAGGAGAGGAGGGTTGTTATTAGGTGACACCTAAGGAAGGAGGGTTGGGGAGTGGTGACACCACTTTGGAAGTCTGACCGCTTGCAGCAAACATGACCCTGCGGTCACGGGGTGATTCTCACCCCCTGAAACAGTCGTTTCAGCCCCAATTTTTTCCCTTAAGGCATGTATATGCCTTCAAACAGATGGTCCCTCCCCTTGTATTGAAAAAAGGAATTTTGATTTTGTAGAGAGGGTGTGTTGAGAAGAAAGGAAGTAGATATGTTCGTGTTTTCCTTTTCTAATATATATATATTTTTTTGTTTTTTATTTACTTAACAAATGGTGATGTTGTGGTGAATTTTTTGATAGTATGGTTTTGTAGAAACAGTGTTGGGAAGAAAGGAAGCAGGTATATTGTGTTTACTTGTATTATTATTATTTTGTTTTTTATTTGCTTAACTAATATAAACAAAATTATTATCTACTGAAATGGTATGACAAAAAATATGTGATGTTTTCTAATTTTTATTTATAAATATTATGTATTTGGTGGTTTTTTAGTTAATTAATATTAAAAATTCTTTTTTATTTTTGAGGAATTTTTATGTAATTATAATTTGTTTGAGATTTTTAAAATTAAAATTTTACATGTTTTAAATTTTATCTGTTAAAAATTATCATTTAGGGTATGTTTGTTTCACTAAAAATGACTTCTAAAAAATAATTTTTAAAAAATGACTTTTAAAAAATAACTTATTTTCTTGGAAAAGTTAATAATTTTTTCAATGAATTTGTGTAAAATATTTTTTATTGTTTGACAAATTTCTTAAAAATATTTCATAAAAATTATTTTCAATTAAGCAAACATATATTTAAAATTTTTTTATCTTTTCATTGTTTAATTTAATTTATTTTATAATTACAAATTTACATTTTACATTGTTTTTGTATATATTAAAAATATTTTACTAAATTCAGGTTCATTACAACGGTTCATTACAACGTTTTTAATGTCAATAATTAAACTTGATTTTCAAATCATAAAAGTACAAAAATTAAATTATAAATTTATGAAAAATACATAGAATTATGACATCTTTTAACCTTTATACTACAAAATATTTATTATTAATATAATTATTATTGTAATAAATATTTATTGTTAAAATATTAATATTAATTATTTTTAATAATATGTGAAGAATATTATTTAAAATTATTAATTTTAAAATTTATTATTGAAATAAAATTGAAATATTAAATTTTAATAAATTATATTAATTATATTAATAATTTATTATATGATTAAATATAAATAATTAAATATGTATATTTAATAATATTGAAAAATATAATATTTTATATTAATATTTTAATAATTTTAAATATATTTAAAATAAAATAAAATAATTAAATATGTGCCTACTTTCAGTAACCTACACTACCGAAGGATGCTGGCTTTTCCTACTTGTCGACGGTGTCAATCTGGAGCAGAAATAAGGGAGCATCTGTTTCGTGAATGCCCTTCTACAAAGGAAACATGGGAGCAGTTAAGTATTTTTTGGCCTATTTCAGATGAAACCTCAAATATCAGAGATTGGTTAAACAGTACTTTTGAGTCTAGATCTATGACTAATTGTAGAATGATAGCATGTGTTTTAAAATAGATTTATTCATGAGGGGAAATCAAATCAAGTGCTCAAATTGTTGTTTTTGTGAAAAACTATTTAAAGGAACTTGATAGTTTGCATAGTTATGTACCTGAAAGAAAGGTGTGTGTGGACAGATGGGTTGCGCTGATGGGATCGAGGTTGAAAATAAACTTTGACGCAGCTTTTAACAACCATAAAAAAGAGTTGTGCTTTGGGTTAGTGATTCGAAATGAGGAAGCAAGGGTCATTTGTTCAAAAACTGTAATGAACACGAACATATTGTTCGTCTTTGCAGCAGAAGCAGTGGCGTGTGTTCAGGCGTTGAATCTTGGGTTACAACTTGGTTTGAGAGAGGTGGAGACTGAGGGAGACTCTTGGTCGGTAGTTCGGAAGCTGCAAGAGAAGATGAATGACAGATCGTAGATTTCAGGGTATATCAACAATGCTTTGAAACTGAGTTTAAGATTCAGTTTATGTGTCTTTCTTTTTACTAACAGGGAGGCTAACAAGGTAGCCCATTTACTAGCATCTGAAGGAATTAAGAAAGGAGAGTCTACTTATCTGTCGAGTCTGGTCCCTTCTGGCGTTGCAGAAGTGGTGGCTGAAGATAGACGGTGGATGGATGAGGCGAGAGAGTCAAGAGAGAGGGGAAATGAAGAGGTAGGTGGGAGTGCTTTTTGAAGAAATTGAATTTGCTGTGAGTTTCAATCTCAATTTGGGTGTTATCTCCAAAGTGCCTCAGGGTTAATGGAAAGGGTGGATTTGATGGATGATTAAAGTCTCTGATATGTTGTTCCTCCCTATGCGTTTTTTGTTGCTTTCAAGAGGGGTTTTCTTTTATTGGAATACAACTAGAGTGAGAAGACTCTAGAGCTCCCCTTTGACGTTCTGCTGGATCTCTTTCGGGCTGTTGTGTTGTTTTGATTTTGGTTTATTGTTGATTTCTGTTTGGGCTTTCGTTTATTTTTTTGGGTTTCCTTAGTCTGTTTTGTCTTTGGACTTGTTTTTTTAGTCTTCTGTTTTATTTGCTTTTGGTTTTGTTTTTAGGCCTGTTTTGAATAAAAATCCAGTGAATATTTTTCAAAAAAAAAATATTAGGTTTGATTTGAGTTAATTTTTGTATAAAAATAAAATTACCTATAAATGGACTATTTTCTAAAAAAATGGCTTATGCTTTTCAAAAGAGTAAGCCATTTTACAAGAAAATAGACTTATTTTACATTGACTTGTAAGCCATTTTTCATTGACCAAACAAACATAAAAAGATGCAGAAAATATTTTTCATAAAATCTTTTATATGTAAAAAAATAGACCCTTAATGTTATTTGAATTTTTTGAGAGTTTGGTTTGTAGAAATGGTGTTAGGAAGAAATGAAGCAGGTATTTTGTGTTTTTTTTATTTATTTTATTTTATTTTTTTGTTATTTAGTTAACTAGTATAAAGAGAACTATTATATATTGGAATGGTATGACAAAAATATGTGATGTTTTCTAATTTTTATTTGTAAATATTATGTATTTGTTTGTTTTTTAGTTAGTTAATATTGAAAATTCTTTTTTAATTTTCAAGGTTTTTTTATGTAATTATAATTCGTTTGAGATTTTTAACATTAAATTTTTACATGTTTTATATTTTTTGTGTTGAAAATTTATCATTTAATGTTATTTGAATGATTTAGAGATTACATGTTAAATTTTTTGTATGTATAATAAGATAATAATTTTATTTTTGTAATGATAATATTTTTTTTGTGAATAAAACAATTTAGTATTTTTTAATGATATTATTGTGATTTGCATGCTTTTGTATTATATTTATGTGTTTTGCTAATGATTGAAAATGTTTAAACTTTATTTTTTTTAAACTGCAAATATCCGAATGTTATGCAATGACCCACCTCGATATCCAAATTGCGTTAATAACCCACCTCGATAAAACAACGATGCGTTGGGTTTTTGTGACATTATCGTTGAATAGCCGTATGATGTCGTAAAACCTGAATATGTTGGCATTGACTCAAACATCGATATTGGTATTGATGAGGGCATTGTAGTTAACATTGGTCTCACCATTAGTGTCGGTACATGTGTCGACATCAACATCGATATGGGGGCGTAGAATTCTAAGGACGGAGGTGCCTCGAAAAATGTACATGTGGGAGGTGTAGATGCAAGGTGCTGCGGTGGTGCATAGTGTGATGCTTGTTGGTGGTACATGTGGGAGTTGTAGATGCAACGTACATGGAGTTAATGAAATAAATAAGAATAAGTGGAGTGAATTAACCGAGATATGGCATAAACATTGGTGGTGCTTGTTTGGTCAAAGTCGGGGACAAACTCGTCACGACACCTCCTCTGGACCTACGTTGTTGTGGCGGTCATCGTAACCTCTTTTGATGAAGTTGCCTACTCTTCGCCTCCACCGGTAATAGATATGGCTTGTTGACGACTCTGAACCAAAGCATGTACTCCAAAAAGGCCACCGTGTTCGATAAGAAAAAGGGTTTACAGTGTTGTTCCAATAGGGTCGGAAGCGTGTAAATTATTGTACTAAAAAATCACACAAAGTTCAATTCCCAGGAAAGAGAGGTGGATCACATAGATCTCTTAAATACCAAGTCTTTCCTTAGACAGAATATCCCTTCTATAGTAATTTAATAGCACAATTCAATACTACTATTATACCCTCAAATATTGAAAAAAAATAGGACAAGAAAGAACACAAGAGTTTTAACGAGGTTCGGTAAATTATACCTACGTCCTTGGGCACTAACACTAGATGATAACTTTACTATCTTCAAAGTATTACAAACAAATAGAATTCCTTAAGAATTCTCAAATGGGAGAAGAGAGAAAACTAAGAGAGAAAAATTGGTTGGGATGGTTGAAATGAGAAATGGTTAGGCCTATTTATAGTTGAGGTTCAGGGACTAACTTGCAAATGGCCTAAAAAATTAGGGACCAAAATTGCAATTATCCCATTCAACTTTAAACAACTTGCCTATCACTTTTTTTCTTTCGGTGCCACTTGCACCTCCCATTTTTGACTTTTCAACCCCTTTTTAATTTGACTTATCAACAATCTCCACCTTGAAGATTTGATTAGGATAACCACATCTTCACACACTTCCTTCAACTCCCCAAATTCGATAAAGCTATCTTTTGTAGTGCCTCCAAATGCGCTCTCGAGCGCCATACACCTAAAGGTGCTCAAATTCTCAGGATGTTAATCAAGTTCAAACAATGATTAAACTTGATTGTTGTTACCACCTTGGTCATCATATCTGCGGGATTATCTGCTGTCGGAATCTTCTGAAGTAGAATTTTTCCTTTTTCAAAGACTTCCCGCACAAAGTGATATCTTACGTCGATATGCTTGGTTCTTGAATGATAGACTTGATTTTTCGCTACATGAATAGCGCTCTGACTGTCACAATATAAACTTATGTGACTTTGAACAACTCCTAAGTCTTTCAACAGTCCATTAAGCCAAATAGCCTCCTTAACAGCTTCTGTAACTGCCATATATTCTGCCTCTGTAGTAGACACAGCTATTGTAGACTGTAAGGTAGACTTCCAACTCACTGGGGCTTTCGCAAGAGTAAACAGATACCCCGTAGTTGAACGACGTTTATCTAAATCACCAGCAAAGTCGGAATCAACATATCCAACTACAAACTGACCAAGTGCTTTCTCCTGTTCAAAAATTAAACCAACATCTACGGTTTTTCGAAAATACCGTAGAATCCATTTCACAGCTTGCCAATGTCCTTTTCCAGGATCATGCATATACCTGCTCACAACTCCAACAGCTTGTGAAATGTCAGGCCTCGTACACACCATCGCATACATCAAACTCCCAACTGCATTAGCATATGGGACTTTCGCCATATATTCTCTTTCATCTTCAGTCTTCGGAGATAATTGAGCACTAAGTTTCAAATGAGAAGCAAGTGGGGTACTTACATGTTTTGTGTTTTCATTTACACCAAAACATTGTAATACCTTTTTCAGATATTGCTTCTGATTTAAACAGAGCTTGCCTCTCGGTCTATCTCTACTTATCTCCATGCCGAGAATCTTCTTGGCCTCACCTAGATCTTTCATCTCGAACTCTTGATTCAACTGAGCCTTCAGCTTATCTATCTCATTTTTGCTCTTCGAAGCGATTAACATATCATCAACATACAAGAGTAGATAAATGAAAGATCCATCATGCAGCTTCTGCAAATATACACAATTGTCATATTTGCTTCTTGTGTACTTCTGCCTTCTCATAAAGCTATCAAATCGCTTGTACCACTGCCTCGGGGATTGCTTCAATCCATATAGCGATTTGTTCAGCTTACAAACCCAATTTCTACCACCAGCATCTGTGTATCCTTCTGGCTGAGTCATATAGATCTCCTCTTCTAACTCACCATGCAAGAAAGCCGTCTTAACATCAAGTTGAGCTAGCTCCAAATTCAACTGTGCTACCAAGGCCAACAAAATTCTAATGGAGGAATGCTTCACAACAGGGGAAAATACATCATTGTAGTCAATTCCCTCCTTCTGAGCGTAGCCTTTAGCTACCAATCTTGCCTTGTAGCGAATATCCTTCTTGCTAGGAGATCCATCTTTCTTTGCGAATACCCACTTGCATCCGATTGCCCTTTTACCTTTTGGTAATTGCGCCAACTTCCAAGTATTGTTCTTCCGGAGAGACTGCATTTCTTCATCCATGGCGCTTTTCCATTTATCACTTTCTAAGCTTTGCATTGCTTCTTGATAAGTGATAGGAATATCATCAACAACGGGAAGGGCGTAGGCCACCATATCAGTAAATCGAGCAGGTTTACAAATTTCTCTCCGTGGCCTTGCAACTGCAACTGGTTCTGGTGTACTTAGTGGTTCTTGGGTCAGAACCTCTTCAACCTCTAATTCCTCCATTGTGGCTGGAGAATTAGACTTATTAACTGGGCAAATCCCCATCTGCTCAAACTCCACCTGTTTTGGAGTACACTCCACCTGCTGTGGAGTATAGCTCGTCTAAATATCTTTATCTGCTACCTTTTTCAATGTGGCAGATTCATCAAAGGTAACATATCTGCTACAGATTATTTTCTTTGTGCTTAAGCACCAAAGACGAAATCCCTTCACTCCAGAAGTGATTCCCATAAAGAGAGCTTTCTTTGCCCTCGGATCTAACTTTGACTCCTTCACATGGTAATATGCAGTGGATCCAAACACATGTAAGGAATCATAATCTGTAGCCGGTTTTCCAGACCATACCTCCATAGGAGTTTTTCTTTATAATGCAGATGATGGCAAACGATTAATAAGATGGCCAGCGTATGTCACAGCCTCAGCCCAAAATTGCTTGCCCAACCCAGCATTGGACAACATACATCGAACTTTCTCAAGCAATGTTCGATTCATACGCTCTGCCAATCCATTCTGCTGTGGTGTATCCCTAACTGTGAAGTGTCGAACAATACCATACTCTTGGCACACATCGAAGAACGGATCACTTTTATATTCCCCTCCATTGTCCGTCCTAAGCCGCTTGATTTTCTTGCCAGTCTGGTTTTCGATCATAGTTTTCCATTTAAAAAAAACTCTAAGCACTTCATCCTTAGTTCTCATGGTATACACCCAAACTCTTCTAGAAAAGTCATCAACAAAAGTAATAAAGTAGTGTTTTCCTCCCAATGAAGGTGTCTTGGAAGGCCCCCACACATCTGAGTGAACATATTCCAAAATACCTTTTGTATTATGGATAGCAGTACCGAATTTCACTCTCTTTTGCTTTCCCAGAACACAATGCTCACAAAAATTTAATTTGTAAGCCTTTGCACCTTTCAACAATCCTTGCTTTGCCAGAATTTGCAAGGATTTTTCGCTGGCATGTCCCAACTTCATATGCCACAACTGCATTGAGTCCAATTCTTTGTTACCGGAAGCTGTAACGACTGCTCCAATAACTGTACTACCTTGGTAGTAATACAAGTTATTTTTCCTGATGCCCTTCAATATCACAAGTGCGCCAGATGTCACTTTCAAAATCCCATCTCTCATAGTAACAACTGAACCATTGGATTCCAAGGCTCCCAATGAGATGAGATTTTTCTTCAAACTGGGCACGTACCGAACATCAGTCAGAACTCTGGTTGATCCATCTTGATTCTTTAATTGGATTGAACCTATCCCAACAGTTTTACAGGCATTGTCATTGCCCATATAAACAACTCCTCCATTTAGTTCTACTAAATCAGAGAACCACTCCCGGTTAGGGGACATATGATAGGTACAACCCGAATCCAATATCCACTCATCTGAATGGAACGACGATGATGATGCAACCAGTGATAGTTCAGAGTCACTAGTATCATGCTTAGCAACACAAGCATCTACAGCAGCTTTTCCCTTATTCTTCAGCTTTGGACAATTTTTCTTCCAGTGGCCTTTCTCATGACAAAAAGCACATTCATCTTTCCCGAGTCTGGACTTTGACTTTGATCTCCCCTTTTGAGTTTTCTTCCGAGTGTATGAACGACCTCGGACTACTAAAGCTTCTGTATCTCTGATTGAGTTTTTCTGTTTGTCCTTCTTTCTCTGTTCATAACTGTATAAGGCCGCACAGACTTCGCTCAGAGATATATCACTCCTGCCATGAAGTAGAGTAGTTTCTAGGAACTCAAACTCCTCAGGAAGTGACCCCAACAGCATCAAAGCCAAATCTTCATCTTTGAATATCTCATCCATATTCAGCAAATCAGTGACTAACTGATTAAATTTGGTGATGTGATCATTCATTGTGGTAATTGGGACGTATGTGAAGCGAAACAGTCTTTTCTTCAAGTGGAGCTTATTTTGACTGTTTTTCTTCAAAAAATTTTCTTCAAGTGCCACCCACAACTTATTTGCAGAAGTCTCCTTTGAAAAAGCGTACCTCTGCTCTCGAGAAAGGCATGATCGAATTGTGCCACATGCCAACCGATTGATCGCCTTCCAATCTTTCTCCTGTACATCATCTGGTTTCTCTTCATCAATGGCAATGTCTAGACCCTGCTGAAAAAGGGCATCTAGAACCTCACTTTGCCACATACCAAAATGGCCCGTGCCATCAAAGATTTCCACGGCTAATCTTGCATTTGCAATTGTCGGTCTTGTCCACATGGACGATGTTGAAGCTCCTACACTGACCGTTTTCTCCATAATCTTTCAATATACCTAAGGAAATCTTTTCTGATGTGGAAGATCAGTTTAAACTGCAACCACAGAGTATACTACGATTAACCTTCGGCTCTGATACCACTTGTTGTTCCAATAGGGTCGGAAGCGTGTAAATTATTGTACTAAAAAATCACACAAAGTTCAATTCCCAGGAAAGAGAGGTGGATCACATGGATCTCTTAAATACCAAGTCTTTCCTTAGACAGAATATCCCTTCTATAGTAATTTAATAGCACAATTCAATACTACTATTATACCCTCAAATATTGAAAGAAAAATAGGACAAGAAAGAACACAAGAGTTTTAACGAGGTTCGGTAAATTATACCTACGTCCTTGGGCACTAACACCAGATGATAACTTTACTATCTTCAAAGTATTACAAACAAATAGAATTCCTTAAGAATTCTCAAATGGGAGAAGAGAGAAAACTAAGAGAGAAAAATTGGTTGGGATGGTTGAAATGAGAAATGGTTAGGCCTATTTATAGTTGAGGTTCAGGGACTAACTTGCAAATGGCCTAAAAAATTAGGGACCAAAATTACAATTATCCCATTCAACTTTAAACAACTTGCCTATCACTTTTTTTCTTTCGGTGCCACTTGCACCTCCCATTTTTGACTTTTCAACCCCTTTTTAATTTGACTTATCAACATACAGGTGGGTAAGAATTTCATCCTACTATCTCAAATGTCGATGTACTCCTTATTGTAATCTCGCCAATTCTCGTCGGTCTTCCCTCATAGATCTAACTTGTTCAGTGCTTCCACGTCGTGCGGTGGTGGCAAAAATTTTTGCCTTCACCCAAACTATCGCATCACTTGTTCCAATTCATGCATCTCTACCGTTGTGTACACTATCAATGGCACCTTCGCGTCCTACATACTCCAAATGGCCAAAAATTTCGACGAGATGCATTCTATAATAGTCGAATCGACGTATAACATCCATTCAGATTGTAGTGTGCAATTGTAAATTCTATTATGTCTGAAATTTTAATTTAAAAATCATTGCGTAATTATTATAGGTTTGAAAAGTTAATAACTAACCTCGATTTTTTATGGTTGATCTAACAGCAGCCGGATATCTTCAAGTTGCTCCGGTAGTCCCATGTAACTTGGCTCATGGTTCCACTTATTCAAGTGATATGTTAATTCAAACATATAATAAACAAACAACATTTACTATACTAACTATATATTATTATCAAATGATTTTTACCTGTCACCAATGGGAACGTATATGGGTTGTTCACTCAAGGACGTAGAAATGGTAGTTGCCACCACGCCTATGACTACAACGTAAGTGGACAACCTTCGATTGACATTTTATCCAGTTCTGTTGCCCAACACAACTCCCAGTACACGTTGCTAACACGATGATCCCCAACTCAGTTGTTTGCATTACTGAGTTGTAGTAGTCACCTTATGTGTACCAAAATTTGAGATTTATCGAGCATTAGAATGCCCCTGATTAACCTCAGGATGAATGCTCGGGCGTATTTTTCTTTGACGACCTCGGGCGTGTTAAGAGGAAGATCTTTGAAATTGGTTTCCAATCACTTCATATCTATCTGACCACCTTGAAACTTGTTCGACACCTTCCCCAAAAATGTCTCATAAAGATCATCTTTATCGGGAATGACCGCTAACCCCATGACGATTGGGCCATCCACCGGTAAATCGAGTTGTAAAGCTACGTTCTCAAGTGTGATTTTACACTCGCCACATGGAAGACGAAAAATGTATGTCTCAGGCCTTCATCTTTCCACCAACATGCTAATGAGTGTAGGATCGATTTTGCAGCTCTCGAGTATACGAGACGCGTGCAAGAATCCCGCGTCTTGCTTGACAAAGTTATGTATGAACTCCCCAAAACATGATCATCCGCTTATTTATATTGACAAAATAAATTAATTTAAAATATTTTAAAATAAAAAAAATAAATTTAACTTAATTAAAAATAACAAAATTTAAAATTTCATCTTACCATTACCGCTTGAGCGACGGTGTGCTTGTCGTCGAAACGAATCAGAGAGCTTTCCATTTGTGAAAATTAATCGAAAAGAATAATATACGAAGTAATTAAATAAAACTATAATATTTTTAAACAGATTTATCAAAAAATATAGAACAAAACTTGAGAAAATTGAGAGAGCTGAAAGAGTTGAGAGAACAGAGAGAATTGAATTTGAGTGAAAAGAACAAAAAATGACCTGATATTTATAAGGAAAAAAATTTACAGTTGGCCCTTAAAAAAATTAAACGAAAATTTACTTCTGACTAACAATATAATTTACCTAAATATATTTGAGGCATACTGAATTGAAGGCTCAAGTTAGTTTGCAGTAAGGTGACTTAAATAATCAATTTTGAGCAATTGAGGGAAATGGGTAACCAAAGTGTATACTTGGGTGAATGTAATTTATACGTTCCGATTGAATAAAATTAATTCTTTTACTATACTTGCACTACTAAAAAGAATAAAATCAAATCAAATATTAACGGTTATTTTTTAAAAGGATATCATTTACTATTTAACAAGTTATATTTTAGAAGCTCTTTATGATTTGTAGATGAAATATTTTACTTGGAGTTCAGATACAAATGATAAAAAAATAAATTTGATGTCCTTTTTACATAGTAAATATTAATTTTGTTTTAACTTAGTCCTATTTAATTTTTAGTAGTATTTAAATTAAATCAATCTATTTAATAAAACAAAAGACTAATATGATCCGATTTGGCAGGAAGTTCCATTATATATTTAGAGATAATTAGTAAACATTGATGTAGTTGATTCTCTCATTCTTGATTGATTGTAAGACCAGATTGACAACCAAATTCACCAATGCTTTAGCTAAAAAAGGGCAACAATATTACTAATTTCGATACTGATGATTATGTAGTCTAATATACTGAAATTTGATGCCTTCACTCGTTAACTTTCTCTTTGACGATGCAGGAGTTAACTAACAAATTTCGTATATATCAAAATCCCATTCTTTAACCCTAACCATTAAAATCATGAATGATTTTGGTCAAAGCCTTATAATTGCTGGAATTGCCTAAACATTGAAGCCAGATTTAACAAGTTAACGGCACTTGATATACCATACCTTTGTATTCACAGGAGGAAGTGAAGTTAAATATTAAGATAAAAGTAGTGCATCACCCACAACAACAAATCAAATAGCATTAAAGAAAGCAGTGCACTTTTCACCCAAAAAAAAAAAAAAGAAAGACAGCAGTGCACTGTTATCATTGTTTTTTTTTTTGGTACATGCACTGTTATCATTGTTCAGCCTACCAATTTGTACATTAGCATTTATGGATATCAGTTGGGGAAGTAGTTAAAACTAGGAATAAGGCATATATGAATTCACTTACAACTAGCACACTGTTTAAAAGAAAATTAATCGCTAGTTTTTAGGCAGTAAACTTCACTCAAAAACCCATCAAGTGGACACTGACTCTATCTCATCATCTTTGAGGTCAGAAAAGAAGGGGTCCTTGAGAAGTTCAGAAGCTGAAGGTCTTGCCCTTGGCTGGGCTATGCATTTCTCGATAAATGCCTTCACTTCTGGATCTGGGACTGTGTTCAAGGCTCGGGGTCTCACGCCAGAGGTGACCTTCTTGTATATTTTGGCAACACTGTCACATTCGCTATAAGGTATCTCCATTGTCACCATCTCAAGCAAGCACATTCCAAAGGAGTATATATCCACCATCTCTGTGTAATCTTCCTCGTAAAGCTCCGGTGCCATATATTCCGGTGTCCCTATTATGGAATGTGCACAATGGCTTCTCCCAACTATTGCCGCAAGTCCCAGGTCGCCAATTTTCACCTGGAGATAAAATTAAAACAATTCAAGTTTGCAGTTCTCCTTTCAAAATGTCTCAACAACTTCCCCGTTATATCCAGGAACTTCCACTTCAAAATTTTTAACTTTCTTCTAGGAACACAGATGAAAATATTAATTAGTTTGTTTGCTCTTAATCCCTAAAAGAATTACTTAAAAGTTACTATGGGTAACTGGTAAATGAAGAAGAGAACTCCACAGTTGACATCCTTCTCTGCTATATGTCACTTCCTCAAATGACTAGAGGAAACAATATGGATCCAACATTGCCTGCGTATACATCTTTTCTTGGATCTGTTTTCCCCCACACAACTAAAAATCATTAGGTCACTCAGCAAGCTGCTTAATAATAAAATGGTTATTTAAAATTAGATTGCATGGCCAAAAGGCCTTAGCCTTCAGCTGCTAAAATATTTTTGGTTATAGATTACTTCAGTGCAATTTGGATCCAGTTTTTAAGTCCTGGAAAGTTAGAACAATTTAGTTGCCTAAATAATCATCTATGAAGTTGTAGTTACAAGGAAATAACATGACAGCGGAGGTAATGTCTCATAAAAGTTGGAAGCCAGTTTTACACATCAAAAGGGAATAAGTCCACTTACTTGGCCAATGTTCCCATTGATGAAGATGTTGCTGCAATTTAGATCTCTGTGAATAATGCAAGGGTCATGTGTATGGAGATGTTCCAATCCTTCAAGTACCTGCTTTGACCACTTCTTCAAGGCCTTAATGGACACGTGGCGATGCTTTTTCCTGTAAGATCTCAAGTTTCCCGATGTGCAGACCTCAGTGATAAAATTTAATGTGTTATGTTCTCGATCCCTCCAGACACTGTAGCAAACAATGATATACTTGTTTTTCAACGTTCTCAGCAACTGTACCTCGGATTGAAGCCTATTGATAAGCACAGGGTCTTCACTGAAGTTAGTCAATTTCACTTGATTCCAGGCCACCTCTATACCTTCCTCCTGATCAAATGCCCTGTAAACCTTCTTTACTGCACCCGCACCAAGCAAATCATTATAGCGCCCAAAGCGACCAGTGGGATCAACCTCAACAAATGATTCTCCCTCTCGGTCAGACATATTTGTGCTAGCAGCCGGCATCTTCAAAGATTAGAAACAAGAGATAACATTTACAGATTATACTTGCAAAAATTATTATCCAAACAAAGAATTTTCCAAAAATAGTTCAATCTCGGCAAAACAAAACATGAGAAAAACCCTGATCAAATTGAAACAAAATCCAACATTAGCAGTAAATTAAAAGGGGGGAAAAACATGCCAATTAGCAACGACAAAGTAATTCAGAGAAGTACAGAACTGGAACAATAATTCAGTGTCAGAGACATGTTTGAGGTTAAGGCATTGATCATACCAAAGTATTCAAGCGGTGAATTTTGTTCTTTGATTCAGAACTGAGATTGCATTATCAAACGTACAGTATGATTAGGAAAAAGTAATCTTCTATTGAAATATGAGTAAAAAAAACATGCAATTAAATTTTCTTTATGACAAAATCAATATGATTGGAGAAACGGAAATGAGAAATGACTAGAGCTTGAACAAAAAGAAACAATGAAAAAGCATTAGTACCATTGAACTACTTCAATTCAATATCCAGAATTTTGCACCAATTAAAAAATTTCTGCAGAATAACAGCCTAATTTATTCCTAAACTCATAGGGCGTTCTAGAAGCATGCGAAGTATAATTAATAAAAATAAGAATAAAATTGAAATAATTGATTACAAGTGCATATTAAAACAAAAAAAGGAAGGAAAAATAAAAAGATATAATGCTGTGTCAAATGTAGAAAGAAAGATCAACAAAAGAGACGCAAATTAAGCAATCAAAGTTGGAAACGGAATTCGAAAAAAAAAAAAAGAATGACGCCAGGTTATAAGCAAGAAACGTGAGGAAGTAAACAAAAAAAGAAAGAAAAGAGTTACAAAGAATTCAAAGGTTAGAATAGTTCCAATTCGTGGATAGGATTTAATCAGTCCAAATTTGATCCAGGCCACGGAAGCATCTTTAATCATCTCCAATACGTATTTCTTTTTTCCCGATTGATCAAACGTAAATACTAAGAAAATACAAGGAATTTGAGATGCACGCATAAAGTTAAAAGACAAAAAAATGGGAGGGGGAGCAGAGAAAGTGAGAGAAAATTACCTTGGACGAAGAGAGGAAAAAAATTTAAACAAGGTGAAAGCAAAAGTTGTTTTGGGTAAGGAGTGAGGTGAGAGAGAGGAGTTTCGTTTGCTTTGCTTTCCTTTGAGGTGGGAGTTGAGGAGGGTGCAGGGTGAGGCAGGTATTTATAGTTGCCGCGTTTTGCATAAGCAGTATGTTTAAAAAATGGAGGGTGAAACGATGGCGTCCGGGGTGGTGGAAACTGAAAGGCGAATAAGTAAAAAGAAAGACGTGGAGGTTGTTAAGGTTGGGCGCGCGTCGGGTAAAATCCCGAAGGGAAAGGAAGGTCAAGGGAGGGATGCTGTTCGAATCTTTTTCTGTTATGCCATTTACGGAGAACCAGAAACCTTCCCTCCTTACTCACTAGTCTACAGTCAACACTCATTTTCGCCGCTTTTTTTATTCTCATTTACAATTACAGGCACATACAAAAAAATATTTTCTTTGTTTGATATTTTATCTCAAAACTAATATTTAATGAAAGAATCCAAGGGACTATATGTTTTTGAAAGAGTCCAACCCACTACTTTATTTATACAATAATAATAATAATTTAGAAGAATAATCATGGATTTGAACTTAGGGTAATTTCTAGCAATACAATCTTACAAATATAAATATATATTTACTTTTTACGTCGCAACCAAAATTCTATTTATCATTTACATAGTTATATATAAAAAACATTAAGATTTATCATAATTTAATAATAATATAAAAACATTAAGTATTATGTGAGTTGAATTAATTGTTTTTATTTTAAAAAAATGGTGACATAAATCAATTAAGTGGCTTATTTTGAATCGAATTAAAGAAATTATGAGATTAATTTGTTTTGAACGAAAATTTTCTCACCCCAATGATAAAGATGAATCAGTTAGACCAATTAACTTAACCATTCATATAATTTTCCAACCCAAAAAAGGGGAAAAAGAAGCCCCACTTTTTTGCTAACTATTGCCTTCAAAAAGCAAGATAAAATAAAATAAAATGAAGGTGATAGTGATACATAGTACAAACCAAAGTCAAATTACACAAGAAAAGAAGCTTCTGAATAGCAATATAGCCATTGCTTTCCGTGGTTGGGGAAATTAATACTGTGAGAAGATAAAAGTGAAATAAAGTGGAGAAAAAGGAAAGTCACAATTTTGTTCACAAAAAAGAGAAGAGACAGAGAGTTGTAGAGCTGAAGTGGGTGTCTACTGTGGAAAGCTGGCTTCTCTCGTGAAGAAAAAGGAAAGAGAGAAAAATTATAAATTCATGAAATAGCCGTGGGCGAATCACCGTCAGATAACACTTTATAAATCTCAACAACGTCATGGAAAAGCGGTGCAACTGCTAGGATTAAATTTGGTCAACTTGGTAGTTTATGCATACATCCCAATCAGAACCTGGCTACGATTGTGGGATCTTTGAGGAGTTCCATCAAGGTATAGATGACAGGTTCATCTCCTTTGCCTTTTGCCTTTTTGCTTCCTACGTTTGGAACACCCAAAATAGCACCCTAAACCACTGAATTTTGAGAATAAAATTGTTGATTCGCTTTTGATGGTGGTAACAATTTACAGGCAGGCTGGTATTTCACGGGGAAACAATGAGACTCCACAGTCCTCACCTTAGGCGTGAGCAATTAAATGGAAATATCAAAGAAGTTAGAAGTAAGCCTACAAAAGTATCAGATAAACTATATATGGAGGCATTGCCTCATCTTCTGGGTGTGATTTTATGAAACATGATACATTGGATTTCGTACTCGACCTTATGGCTTAATGATTTTCCTACGACTGTATCTTGTATTCTTCCAATCCTCCCACTTCCTAAAGCATATCTACCAGATAAATGCCTGCATTTCACAATACTATTACATTTGAATTGATAATTTTCAATGAACTTAAAAAAAAAAGAGTGAAATAATTTAAATATTTGATAATGAAATTTTGACATTGTTATACTCCAACCCCAATAATGATACGTGATAGAACTAAGGATGATTTGCCCAGACAAGTACCCATAGGTGGCCTTCTGTTCCACACCTTTCATGGTGGCTCTCTATCTGATCATTCATGATTTGATACTTGCGAACCTATTCAAGCCAACTGAGAGGCCACTTGTTCTAAAATTGAAGGACGTTAAATCTCAAAAAAGGTGAAAGTGTTTCAAAGAAGTCCCAATTTTGTAATGAATTAAACTTAACCTATGATCTAATTCTCATAAAAGCATTGTTGTTTTGGGCAAGTAGATACCAAAAAGTGATTTTTAAATAAAATAATCAAGAGATATAATAAATTTATAATGTTATAAATAAAAAGGTTATGATCAAATAGTCTTAAATCAAATCAATCTTAGAGCTAAACCTAAACTTTTTTTTTCTTTTCCTATTGTTTGCAAATATTCACAAATATTATAATAAATTTAAATTTTCAATTAATATATCAAAAAGAAAAACAAAGAAAAACAATAGAAAATAAATATAATATGTAAATAGTATTATATACAAATGAATAAATACACATGTAAAAAATAAAATTAGGAGAAAATTTTTTCTTGTAAACGGTATAATATATAAACGGTAATAGCTTTTTTAAATATTTATTAATAGGGTAACACCCTATATCAATATAAAATAAAGTTAATTTAGTTTTAAATTTCTTTTTTAACTTTTCAACTACATGAGAAAGTAAATTTCCCATATTTTATTATGGAAATCACATTTTCATGTTGATGGAAAATAACTCTCAAGGAAAAGTTAGATTTTAAGGAAAGTAAATAAAATTTGACATACTAAACATTGAAATTACTATCCAACTAGTTAAATCTTTAAGAAAGTGATCACTCTCAATCATACCAAATACTACCTTAGTATAAACTGCCTAAATAGTCACTATAGTTTTTTAGCGAGTTCCTATTTTGGTCATCGAAAAGGTTTTTTTTTTTGTTATTTTCGCCACTCTCGTTAGTTGAATTTCTAATTCTAGTCACTCTGTCATTAAAATGTATTTGGTCACTAAACGGAATGCCAATGTGACTTTTTTTTTATTGGTATAATAATAAATTCAGTCCCTAATATTCTACATATTTTATCAAATTGATTCTATTTCTAAAAAATTCAATATATTTTGTTCTCAATGTGTATATATTATCAACTCGGTTATTATTCTAAATATTAAAAAAATAAAATTATAAAGATAAAATAACTCAACCATTTTTATGAAATAAAATTAAATTATGAAAACTATAAATTATAAAATTATAAAACTAAAAAAGAAAGAAAGGTAGGAGTGGTGTAAAAAAAAGGGGTGCGGCTTGACATGTTGACGACATCCTTTTTAATTTAAAATGTTTTTTATTGTTGTTTAACAAGTTAGCGTCATCACTTTTTTCAATTCATTTTCATAAATAAAATTTTTCCTACCTGAAATTCGTAAATAACACATTTTTTCGTATTATTTAAATAAAAAACCCCTCATTTTCTCCTCCTTAGCCGGACTTCGACATTTGCTTCTGGTTGGAAAAAAAAAAGACATTTGTTTTTTATTTACTTTTAAGCACTTCAAAATCCTAAACTGGGTTTTCCAGAAAATAAGGAAAAGTGTCCATTTTCTTTCTTGGTTTTTCCTCATATTTCACTATTGGTGCTAACAAACATTAGGCTTTAATTTTTATTTTAGGTTGCGGAATAGGTTTTATATATTTTCTTGTTAAAAAGATGTGAGTTTTTAGCAAAATAAATAAATAAATTGAAAATGAAAATGAAAATTGTAGTGTGAAATAAGACAATAAACTAATTAACTAGAGAATAGGTGAGGCATATGTCACCGTTTACGTATATAAGCTCATGACAAATATACGCAAAATGTCTTATAGAGGTCAATTGATTAAATATGGTTCATTTAACCGACTTGAACTGGCTCGATTCGTGAAATATAAGAAAAAAACTCACTTACTAATAGTCTCAGTGATCCAATGAAATACTCTAGTAAAACTAGAGTTACCAATATAAGTATTAGAAATCCTAAAAGATAAAATTTATAGAGATTAATTACCTTAGAACTATATTGTAAATAGGTATTAATCTCAATGGTTGATGTAATTCTATTTGTACCTTTAGATCAGGAAAGCTCAACTATTTATGATCACTCAATTGTATTTATAACACTTAATGTGTTGTTATTCTCTTTTGACTTTTCTATTTAATATAAGTTTTTTCTTTTTTTTTTCAAAATTTTACTTAAACGAATTTAAATATAAAAAATAGCCTAAAACCACGAATTTTATCGTACTAAAATTGTAGCCATATGACACAAACATAATCAATAGGATGATTTGTTATTGGGAGAAAAAAGAAGGTAAAGTTGGAAAAAACACCAAAGCTGAAACAACGATCCATTGTCTTTTATTCTGCTATTTAGTGAAAAGACCAATCTCATATTAATTAATTCATGACGAGTACACCAGATTTTTGCCCCTTTCTTTGTAATCCTCACCCCTTTTTACCTTGTAAATTTTAAAATTACTTAATTACCCATCACCACCAAACTAAACTCGCAATTTTCTAATTATGCCTTTACTAGGTACTTTCACTACTTCCATATCCATTACTACTTTTTAGTGTGAAATTTGGAAAAGAAAATTCAATTTTTTTGGAAAATTTTCAATAAATGTAAAAATATAGGATATGCTACCATTAAACTATAAATTCATATTACAAATTAGTAAAATTAAATTATTACATCACAACATAATACAAAGATATTCGAATAAGTAAAATTAAATAACTACAACATAAATGGATTAAAAACTATAAAAATTCAAACAAAGTTAATTAACTCGGACTAAAACCCACTCATAACATAAGCACATGGTAAAACTTTGAAACCCACATATATTACGAATGATAGATTTTAAACTTTAATATTCAAGACCTCCGTTTTTTCCAATAAACTAAAGCCTCATCAGTAAAATAAAATTTAATTTGAATTATAATGTTAGATATTATTGAATTAGGTTTGATTTTAGGTCAATTATTATTTAAATATATTCAATTCGGTTTAATTTCTAGCACATAAGTTCAAAAAACCGTAATTAGAATCAATTTGATTATTTTTTTGTTAATTTATAATTAATTATAATATTTTATAATATAAAAAACAAATGCTTTATATTTAAATTAGAGAAAAAAAGCTTTAAAATAATATATTAAAATATTTTAAAATTGATGGATCCAACCAATCCAAAACGATAAAATTGGGTTTGGTGCCAAATTGATTTTGGAAAAAGCAAAATAAAGTGAGGTAAAATCATTTTTTTTCAAAACCAAAGAGAACCAGGATCACATCCCTGTTTTCTTTTTCCAGAAAAATCCAGGTCCTCGAAGATGATTCTGAAAAGCATCACTATGTTCCGTTGGGGACTTAAGGCTATCAAAATCTGTTCAAAACACTCCATCCCAAATATATTAATAAAATATGCTTAAATTACAAATTAATATCTAAATTATACTATTTTTTTTTAAAATTGGTATATCAACTTTTTTTATTATTATTATCACAAGTTATATCTAAAATTATTTATCGTTATCTAAAATGAAACCTAAATTATATTCTGTTACCTAAATTATCTTAGCCATTAAATAAAATCTCTTAAGCTATCATTTTTTTGACATGCGGCAATTTTAATTAAAAAATTCAAAAAAAGTTAAATATTATGTCCTTTAGCTTCTTCTTTTTTAAAAAATTTATATTCGTTTTTTTCTTATAAATATTTGTAATATTTTTCTTATAAATAACTTTCTCCGTTCTTCTCTAATAGTTAATGTTGAGTGAACCTCTATAATAATATTAAAAAATTTAGATAAATCATGAAATTTATATACGAAGAAGTTGAGTAAAATAATAATAAGAGGATTGCAAAGAAAATGACTTTTTTATATAAATAATATAAAAAATCATTTAATTATGAAAATAAATTGGGAAATAAATTATTAACGAAAATAGATTGTTTTCAACCGTTCTGCCACTATGTCTATTTTATCTAAATTAGACATTTTTTTATTTTCAATTTATCTAAATTCAAATATGCTAGGTAATAAATTGAAAAATAAACTCTTCTCATTATTTATTTATTTTTAAATTCAAATATGCTAGGGAATAAATTGAATGTTTAAAGTTAGATAAATTTGAAGAAATTTTTTTGGGATATATTTGGATAATTTTAAATAAGAATTTTATATATTTTTTTAATTTAATTTATTTTAGAAAAATAAAAAAATAAAAAGGATTTATTTTTATTATTCATATATTTTTAAGGGATATTTTTAACTTTAAAAAGAGACAAACCTAACATACAAATAGATCAAAGGTTGAAAACCATTTAATTTGGTTCGACCACATTCCTTTTTCGGCCAATCTAAAAAGGATAATTGCTTAATCAAGTCCTTAAACGTTTTATATAACAACACTTCAATCCGATAACATTAATGTGTTAAGTAATGATTAAAGCATGATTGAGGGAAAAGCAAGTTGATGCCGCCTAATATAGTAGCAACACAGTTGGATACGGTTGAAAATAGTTCATTTTCGTAAATAATTTTTCTCCTAAATCATTTTCGTTATTAATTAATTTTTTTGAATTAGTTATCGAACTGTTAAAGAAAAAGTGCATCATATAAGAAGAAAGAATCGTGAAAATAGAGAATGAAAAATTGAGAAGTTTAAATTTAATTAAATTATATAATTTAATTAAATTCTATTTTTTTATTTTAAATTTAATTTAAAAGTGTAACGTGTTTGATTAAAAGATTTTTTTTCCTAAATGCTAGGATAATTTAACTAAAAAATATAATTCAAATATCAGTATGGGTAAGAAAATATATTTGTAATTTAAACCAGAGAAGGATGCATCGCTCCTGATCTACCTCACGGGCTCCTCTCCTATCAAATATACTAGCCTGCCATTCCCATATCCATTACTAGTTAACTGCTGCTTTAGCTATGCAGACATTGGTTCAAGTACCATTTAGGGATATCTCATTCCCTTCCTCTATATGCTCTTCTAAGTTCTAAACACAATGCCAATTCTGCATCACCGTCAGAAGATAGTGGTGGTTCCTTGCAGAGCATCAGAAACCTAAAACCATGATCTCGTTACATCCAGACCTTCAATCACTTTTGACATTAACACTATTTATAGTAGTCAATAGCTGTCCTCCCAGCTATGTAAAACATTGGGTCCGAATTCACTACCTCTCTGAACAGTTGTGCTTAGCCCAGAAAGTGCCTCATTCATCTCTTCATACAAAAGGGTCAAGTGATACATCAATCTTTTGAGATTCTCAAATAGACTTATGTCGCATTAGATGCTATTCTAATCTTACAGAACAAAATCATGCAGAGCATATAGGTACTTTCATCTTTATACCCTTTGCCATGGGCAGTAACGGAGCCATCCTATCCCATTTCCTAATATATATCCCAACAATCAGAGAGCTTTATGGATTATAATCATCCAAGTCAATGCCAGATAATAAGATTTTATGTAACAAAATGGAGCACATTTCATATTTGAATGTCTTATATTTTCATTAAAAGAAAAAGAAAAAAACCAAAACTAAGATGATAAAAAACCCTGAAATGGTAGTACATACATCTACCGTTTAAACACAAATGGGTACAAACAAGTCAGTAGCATCAAACTATAATACCATTGGTACTTTAAGACAACTATTACCATGGAGGATTAGAACCCTCCCTTACAGAAGGTGATCTGGAATTCATGCTGCCATCCCTTCCAAACCTTGAAACACTTCTTACGCTTTTAGGAGTAGACACCCCAGGGCTTGCACCTCGATAACTGGCACGAAGAGTTTCATCCACTGATGAAGAGGACTTTGCAATTGCACTTCTTACAAATTTCTGGGCAGCAGGGGAAAGCGTACGTACACTTGGACTAGCACTACCCCCTCTATAAGGTGAGGGCAACGGTGGCTTCTTAAACATCTTTGACCTCTCTCTCAATCTCCGAGCTGCATCCCTTGATAAGGAGTGTGCCTTCACATCTCTGGCAGGAGGACAAGGAATCTTAAAATGAGGCCCATCACCGCTACCACCAATATCAATTGGTGTATCCTCAGCTTCCAACCTCAAAGGTGTCCCTTCGATTTCACCCCACGTAATAAAGGGGGATTCATCGACACCTGGTGCAGGTGATGGTGTTCTTACAAAACTATAACCATTCTCGGCTTTCTTCCCAGATTCGACATAAAACTGATTTGGGGTCTTCCTCAAATCCTCCAAATCATACTTTTTGCCCTTATCCTGATCCCTACCTGACATAGGCATTGGAGTCGCACCGGCAACAGGAGTATATAACACCTCCACGGATCCATCATCTCTTGGCCTAGAATCCATCACTTTACCATGAAATCGTGTGTTACCACGATTTATCTCCTTTGTCAAACCCTTCAATCTTATTGCTCGTTCCTCCTCAGTCAACGGGGCCTCACCCCGATCAGCAGGATGATACATCAGTAAATTCTTGGCCGTATATTTCCACCCTTCCAATGTGCTCGTTGGCTGATCAGACGTTCCATATCCATCAGTGATCCTATCCCTATTCACATCCTCGATTAATTCAACATCCCCCTCCGTATTTTCGCTCTGGGTTAAATACCCATACTTCTCTTTCTTCTTCCTGTTAACCTTCTCTAAAATCTTAGAAAAACTATCGTTATCCTCGCTCGTATACCTCCTAAAAAACTCATCTAAGGACAAATTCGTATCAACCTCTTCCTCGCTTTCCCTACAATCACCCTCACCGGATAATCCCCTACCTAAAACACTTGGGGTTTGGGGGGTTTTGCCATCAATTCCATCAAAAGGAGTAAAATTCCTCGTAAAAGTAGAACCAGGGGTTTGCGTTAGGCCTCTACCCTCGGAATTTGCATTATTTACCTTTTTGCCGCGGCGCTCGATGATCTTCAATTGGGCATCACGGATTTGAATCGGATCGCCGGTCTTGACGGCTTCTAGCCAATCAAGTCGGTCTCGGAGCTTGGAAATATCGGGGAAGAAATCGCGTTCGACGATCTTCTCGATGGCGGCGACGTAGGAATCTTCGTCGAGGACGCGGGAGCGTTTCTTGGTAGGACCACTTGGGGTGATTGAGGAAGAAGAGGTAGGAAATCGAAGAGCGTTGTCAGAATATGGAGACGGAGACGGTGACGAAACGTGACGGGGAGAGTGGCCTGGAGATCGAAGCATCGTGTCTCAGAAATAGGGTTTTCAGAGAAATTGAAATTTGGTTTTAGGGATTCCATTGTTTTATCTCTTATCTTTTATTTATACAGCAGAATGCGTCGCTGGCTTCCTTCTGTAAAATATAATTTCATTTTTAAATACGTTTCGGTTTTTAAATTTTAATTTAATTAATTTTTATAATATTATACAAATTACAAATAATTAAAATATTATTTCAGATAAAATGAATACATGGGGGTATCAAAATTTATGTAAAATAAACTATTAATATGCAAAAATATATTATAATATTTACACATAAAATTTATTAGGGGTTACAAATATTACATTGTGTAAAATTTGTCGCATAAATATTTTACGAAAAAATACAATGAATGAGGAAATAACATGAAAATACGGTACAATAAGAAATATCTATATTATATATAATCTCTTTCATTGAATTCGTATTGTCTAGTAATCGAGTCTTAATTTAATTATAAATTTATTAAAATTTTATTTATTTTATAAAAAAATAATATTACTTTAAGTTGTTTATAACTATAATAAATCTAAAATAATATATGAATGTGTTAAATTTTATCATTTAATTTTAATACCATAATATAATAAACATAGAATAATAATAAAACCGTTATTCACATGCAAGAAAGCGTCACAATTTATTTTTAATGGGTATAAATGTTTTTAAAGTGTGATAAAAGGAGGATATTATGTTGATGTTTAATGAGAACTAGTTCTAGTTGTTTTAATTAATATCACTTCAACTTGTTTTCCAGTGATTCTAAAGTATTTTAATGCTTTTAACTTGTTTACATTGAAATGAATGGTTTGTATAATATGATAAATGTATGATGCTTGAGTTGTTATTAAAAGAAAAATTTGTTCTAGTTGTTTTGACAACGAATATAGTACTCTTCATTTGGACACGATAACCGAGTTAGATGTGGGTACAATAATTATAAATGTTTATTAAAAATGTAATTAAATGTTAATTTAATTATTCTCAATTTTTATTGAACATAATCAAATGTTAATAATCATAACCATAATGTTAGAAGTTTTAAGAACAAGAATAATAGAAAAAGAACACAGTAAGTAAAAAAGAGATGAACACTTAAATTCTTTGAAGTTTTAGCAACAATAATAAATAAACAATGAATTCATGAGAGGCTGACATTGAATTAGATTTAGGGTTTATTTTTTTATTTAATTAAAGAATATGTAAAAGTATAATAAAAGTTATATTTAGAATTTAGAAGCAATAAGTTTTGTTTTGGGTTTTAAATGGGTCTATATATTGAACTTATATGTTCAAACAATATTGGGTTTTTTCTTTTTAAAATTTCCAAATGTTCTTTTTTTTACTTTTAGGTGATCAATGGAATAAACTTAAATTGAATTATGGTTTAATGATATCATCTAATCGAAATTGAACTGAATCAAATGGAATTGTCAGCTCAACTCGATTTCTTGATTTGGTCAGCTTTATTATTGATGGTCACTAAACTAACTAGAATTATAACAAAGGCAAATGCACCTATCAAACAATAGTATAGCTATGGTGAGTAAGGAATATTGTATCCACGATGACTAAAAGTACTAGTAATTACTATTTTTCTATTATCTAGCTAATAAATTGGGATGATTGTTTTAATCTAAATTTACTAATCTAAATTAACGAAAAACGCAACAGAGAATTAATTAGGAAAATATTTGAAGATAACCAAAGAGAAAGATAATACCCAGGAAAGAATCCACCTGGACTTCACTTATTATTCCGAATCTGAATTAAATAATTTATTCACTTGTGTCTTGATCCGTAGAAATCTCTAAATTATGTTAATATCTCTTTCGAGAGTAAGAACAACTGACTCTAGGTTGATTAATTGAAATCTCTTTCTAATTAAAATCCTTATTGTTGCATTAACTCAATCTATGGATTCCCCTATTAGATTTGACTCTAATTCGGTAGATTTATGTCGTCCTAAATTCTTGTATTGCATGTAACTCTACTCAATTATGATAGATCTACTCTTAAACATGGACTTCTGCTCTACTGAAATAAAAACATTAAACATGAATTAATATCCTTAAAATATTAAAGCACAAAATAAGCATACATAATTGAGAATAAGAATCAAGTATTTATCATGTAATTCAGAAATTAAATAATAAGATTCGTCATAAGCTTCATCTTCCCTAGGTATCTAGGGAATTTAGTTCATAATATGAAGTGAAAACATCTCAAAATCAAAAAAACTACAAGACTTAAAGAAATTCACTAAAACTTCAAAAGAAGTTAAAAGGAGATCTTCAATCTTGAAGGAAATCTATTTCTGAGTTGGCTTCGATGGTGTTCTTCGAGTAATTTCTTCAATCTTCTCTGAGTGTCCCCTTTAGATCTTCTTCTAATTGATATTTATAGACTTTAGAATACTTAGAAAGCCTAAAAATTGGGTTTTGCTGCGTGTTTGGAAAACAGGGAACGATATCGACACGGGCTGGCACATGGGCGTGTGGCCAGCCCGAGTGGAAATGCCTAGGCCGTGTAGATACTGAAAACAACTCTTTTTGCCCGATTTTGGCTTATTTTTCGCTCCTTCCGCTCCCCTATGCTCACCTATAAAAACATGAATTTAAAGGATTAGAAGCATCAAATTCACGAATTTACATAATAAATCATCCAAAAACGCATCAAGAATGTGATTAAAAATATGTTACTTTTATGGCTTATCAAATATCCCCATAGTTAAGCATTTGCTTGTCCTCAAGCAAAATCCTCAACTCATAATTAAAAATTAATCTTTCTCAACTTATAATTCTCATCAATAATGTTTCGTCATAATTTACAAATAATCATACATTGATAATTTAACTAAAAGAGTACTAAAGATTCAAACAATCCAAGTCGAATATTTTTAAAGCATGAAAACATGGTTATTTCCCCTCATCTAAGTAATTACCTTTAATTCAAAATTGACAAGAATCAACATCATCCCTAAAAATTCACTCAAATCACTCAAAGTGTTTAAGGTCCAAAAATAAGCACTCAATAGTTAAACATGAAAAGTCATTACCATAGACTTGCATGAAAATCAAATCTCCACCACTATTAAATGAGATGATATACAAATCAAAAGGTCTTTAAGAGATTGTAATGGGGCTTAGGTTAAAGGTTGTGGAGAAAGGCTGAAAAAGTTGGTTAAAATAGAGATTAAATTGATAAATTACCAAACTAGAAAAATAAATAAATGCTGAATTAAAAACAATTACATCAATCGAAACCTATTCAAGAATAACACGAGCTTCTTTTCAAAATATGAATTTAACTGTTCAAGCTCAATTAACATAGAACTAAATAATAATCAGTGTATATGTATTTTTTTATTTTTTATTTTTGAGAATAAGAAGAAATAATTCAGCAACTTAAATAAAAGGTTTAATCAGGCAATTAACCAAATCAAATATCGATAAAAAATAGAGTCAATAAAACAGGAAAAATTCTCAATGAACAAAAAAAATGAGTTATGGGTTAAAATTAATGGGTGAATCAAGAAACAGTGTGTTAGGCTCAAAGGGGTTCATTAAGGGTTAATTATGTAGGTAGACTTTTTATGAGATAAGTGGGTTAAAACCTAAGTATCTTTATCATCTCAGTATATCAAATCAAAGGTGCGGTCTCGACATGCATAATCGAAGCAAGTTCTAGAATAACAAATCAATATTGACACACTCATAACCAATAATAAAAATGAGCAAGAAAAATGTATGCTCTAAAGGCTCAAAATCTCACAAAAAATTATGGTTTTTTATGTCAGTCTTGCAAATCTAAAACTTCAAGATAATACCTCAAATCATAGAAACAACCTAAAATTTTGAATTCTGAAAATAAACTTATCATGCTTGATTTTTTCATTTCTTAAAGTTTAAATCAACCAATACACAATTATCAGCAAATTAATCTAAAACATATCAATAAAAATCACAAATTAATAAAAATTCATTCTAATAATAGTATGAGAAAATTACTTAAACATAAGACATAATTTAGGGATTTTCTATTAATTGTATAAATAACCTCCCCACACTTAAGATGTACATTTTCTCCAATGTAAAAACATAGATTATCACATATAAAAAGAATGTCATAAGAATGGGAGAAAACTAAAACTGCCTTGAATATTGGATGAAAGCCCCATAATAGTAAAAAAACGGGATTGTAGTCAAATCTAAACGTAGAGCACGATTCCGAATAAACTAATAAGAAAATAAACACAAATAGTGAAAAAGATTAAGAGATTAAAACTCGATTAGAAACAACCATAAAAATAAAAGTATAGTTCAAAATATAAAAATGAAATAAGTTTAAGAAAATAACAATAAACATAAAAATAAAAATAAAAAACGAATGGACTTAATGGTCCTCATCATCAGACGTGTCGGTGTTGTGAGTCGTCAGCGCTGAGGAGGAGATATGGAGATGTTGATAGATCGACTGCAATGTCGCATCAATACTGTCAAACCTTTGAAAGTAATGCTACTCGAAACGAGTGAACCGCTCAGAGAGGTCCGCTAAAGTAGCAGCAGAAGAAACAGGATGGTGACTCGAATGTGAAGGTTGAGGTGAGTCCTCGTGATGGAGAGGAACATCATTAGTGAAGTCCTCAGGTTCATTCTGAACGTCAGAATGAAATAGTTGGTATTGAAAAGGATCCAGTCCACGAAGCCGCTCAATCATCCTCATATGGATCATGTTCGAGATTCCTTGTGGGGATATCTAGCCGACGAATGTAAGTGTAAAGGACTGCTCCGGTATGTCGAGGAGACCGAAGTGTTGAACAAATCGAGTCACATAAGGGCCTAAACTGATGGGACTTTCTTGTGGCGGTCAGTCTGATGACGGAAGGTTAAAGCGATGAAGTATGCCAAATCAAAGATATGTCCGGTGGCCATGCTCCATAGATAATAAGCATCAGTAGTACTGATGACTCTGGTGCTCTCTCTCCTACCAGTCAAAGTGTGAGCTAAAAGGGCATGAAGATACCGTAAGGCCTGAGAGAGAAAAGTCGCCTTCGAGCGACTCACGTCATAAAGTTGCCTACTCACTGTAAGCTCTGCCCAAAAATGAGATGGCAAGTAATTGATGTCTCAATGTAGGCAGAAAAAGTTCTCAGCACTCATAAACTCATCAGTGTAGAGTCTCATAGCATTGCCGAACTCAAGGACACTCATCTGGCGCACCAGGCTACCGTGTCTTAAAGTGATTGTGCTAGTTCGTCATGAGTCGTCATCACCTGCTGTAGAATAAATGTAGTATAAAACTCCAAAGTAAGCTCCACGTATGTGGGCTCAATGATGGAGAAAAATCGGTCCCATAGGGCTGTAGTGATAAAGACGCGCACGTGATTAGCTAGGTGGACTTGCTCCAACGCGGCCCAATCAATACATTGGCCTAGGCCTAGTGGGCGCTGTCGAATGAGTTGAAATAAATCCTCCTGAAGACCCACCAAAAATCAGAGATAAGGGAGCGGACCTCGGCAAAGGTACTCGAGGAAGAGGTCGCACCAAGGGTCTTCCGCTTTTTCAAAGCAGGGACGGCGACCTTACAATTGCCGCATATGTTCATCATAATGAATCTACAATAAAGCATTCAAATAACTTAAATGGATGAACCAAGATGATAGATATAAGCTAATAGGAAATCAAAATCAAAGTTAAGCTCGACAATTGGACTAATAACGAAATTAACTATTAACATGATATAACTAATAAGTAAAATGCCAATACCAAACAAAAACATAGTAAGAATAAATGAAACTAATAATGAGAAATAATAAAATGAATAATTAAGACTAGCAACAATAAAATAAAAAATAAAATCAATTAAAACAAAAGAAATGGATAACACTGTCGAAATAAAAGGAATAAAATAAAATAAAATAAATAAATTAAAAGAAAATAAAAGAAAATAATAAACATGTCCAGAACTATATTAAGAATAAACAAAATCAACAATTAAAAAAACTAAATAATCAAGAATAAATAAAGAAACAAGTAAAAGTAGTAAAAATAATAAAGTAAAATAATATTAACAAAGAAATAAATAAAGAAATAATAATAATAATAGGTCAAAAGAAATATAATCGACGGTGGTGGTTCCAATGAGATGGTCGAAGGTATGCGATAGCGATGGAAGAGGTCGAGGCAGGGTTGTGTGACGTGAGTGGGTGGAATGGGGGTGGTTCGATAGGGAAGAAGGGAAGGAAAAAGGGTGAGGAGGGTGTTAGGAGGTACGGAAATAGGGGTCGAGGCTTGTGGCGCGGGGTTGAGAGAGGGTGAAGAGGAGAAGAGGGAGGTCGAGGGAGATATGGGAGTTGTGAGGGGTAGTTCGTGTGTGTGTTGAAGGAAAGAGGAGAGGAATGGAGAAGGGGGCAGCTTTATTGGTGGCTAGGGGTGTAGTTGAAGGACGGTGAAGGAGGTGCGAGCATGGGGAAGGTAAGAGAGAGGTGGTCGGTCGAAATGGTGAGAGGAAGGCTGACGACGGCTAGGGTTGGAGAGTGTGAAGAAAAAGACAAAATAAAAAATGAGAAGGGGGCTAGGTTTTTTAAATGTGACACGATCGTGTGAGGCCCGTGTTGGGCCACACGGCCGTGTCACACGACCATGTCACACGATCGTGTGGTTCCTGTTCAACCCGTATGCGTTAAAATTTTTAACCCAGTCTTCACACGGCCGTGTTGAATGGCCGTGTGCAACCTCCTTCTCTTCTCCCACGCCCGTGTGGCTTAGCCGTGTCTCGCACATGGCCGTGTGCCTTTCCCGTGTAACTCACTGACTTATTTTAAAAATGAAAAAATTAGCTCCAGGTTTCACACTGCCTAGAACACGCCCGTGTGGTCCACACAACTGTGTCACACGCCCATGTGGACTATTTTAGGCCGTGTCTCTGTTGATTTTTTTGAAAATTAAGTACCAGGATTCACACGGCCAAGGACACGCCCGTGTGTCCAGGCTATGTGGGTTACATAGCCATGTTGCTAGGCCGTGTAACTTATTGTCGATTTTATTAAAATTTTAAAACTAATTCTTAAGATCCACACGACCAAGTACACGCCAGTGTGTCCAGGCCGTGTGGGTCAAAAACACACTTTTTTTAAAAAATTAATTAAAAATACCATGAAATTAAAATAAGAAAATTAGCAGTGTTAACACTCAGGTTGCCTCCCGAGAAGCGCTTATTCAAAGTCTAAGCTCAACTTTACCTTATATGCACACTTACAGAAGTTTGCGGAGCTGAAGTTCCTTTTTATCATTTCTAAAATTGTAACGCCCCGTACCCGAGACCGTTTCCGGATTCGAACATGAGGTGTTAACGGACTTAATTCATTAATTAAACAGCTCATACAATTCATTTTAAAATTTCCAAACAAGCTGGCTAACTACATCACAGTCGCTTTAAAAATCATATCTCGAGTTACAAAACTCGAAATCCAATTCTGTAAATTTTTCCTGAAACTAGACTCATATATATATGTACTAATTTTTTTCTAGAATTTTTGGTTGGGCCAATTAGTACAGTTTATTAGTTAAAGTCTCCCCTGTTTCAGGGTTCAACTACTCTGACCTCTGTGTATTACGAATCAGATATCTCCCTGTACAGAGCTTCAATGACTATGCCGTTTGTCTCTAATAAAACTAGACTCAACAAGGAATATGTAAATATAAAGAATTACTTCTAATTATCTTTTTAAAATTTATGGTGAATTTCCAAAGTCAGAACAGGGGATCCAGAAATCGCTCTGGCCCTATTTCACAAAAATTTAAACATCTCATAAAATATAGCTCATATACCTGTTTCGCTTCTTCCATTTGAAAATAGACTCATCAAGCTTCGATTCCATAACTTATTCATTATTTAATTTCATTTCTACTATTTTTAGTGATTTTTCAAATTCACGTCACTACTGCTGTCTGAATCTATTTTATGGTAAATTTTACCTATTTCATGGTTTCCATGGATTAGCTAGCAATTTAGCATACATAACACCAAATATGATCATGATTAGCCATTCCAATGGCTAATCATTACCAAGCATTTCCATACCACTCAATAACCATATCATAAGACCATATACACAAAATGATTATAATGTTATACATGCCATACTCAAAATATACAAGTCATTATGCCAAGATGGTATACGGATAGTGTGAGCGTGCCTCCGACCGTTTCCGATTTTCGAGCTGGCTTGTCAACACTACAAGGAATGAAAAGGAGGGAGTAAGCATAAATGCTTAGTAAGTTCACATGCAAATAGCAAGTAACATAACCATATAAGCAAACATAAAACATCATTTGCATAATCATCACCAAGACATTCATATCACATTTTCATTTATCATCTTACCATATTGTTGTTATATCGAGTTTTTTTCAAAGTATCCATTTCACAACACTTACCAATACGTCCTTTTCATCTTGAGTATTCCTCCATTTGAGCAGAACTTTACCCGTTGAACACATCGGAATATAATTCAAATACACGGAAAGTTTGCACATAAGTGCCACATATGTAGCCAAGCTACCATGTAACCCGCCCATAAGTGAACTCGGACTCAACTCAACGAGTTCGGATGCCTAGTTATATCTCACGAACTCGGACTCAACTCAACGAGTTCGGACATTTGCATCCATAAGTGAACTCGGACTCAACTCAACGAGTTCAGATGTCCAAATATCCCAGTGACATGTCACTCGTATCCTAATCCATTCCTAAGGCTCAACGGGACATTTTTCCCAATCATATGTCTCAACCATCTTCTATGGAATGTCGATACCGATACTCGGTAGTATTTCACATTTTCCAAGTATATCACATAATTTGACATATTATCAAACAATTGTCACAAGTATGATATTTCATAATAATTATCATATCATTTAAATAACATTAAAACATTTAAAACAATAACTACGTTACCAACATTTACATATGAACTTACCTCGTATGCGAAAATGGCTACTTTTACCATTTCGTCCACAACTTGGTATTTTTCCCATTTTAGCTCGAATTTCAGTTTTCCTTGATCTATCATTTAAAATATAGTCTAATTAGGACTCACATTATTCAAATTGACCCAAAATCATATTTTAGAAAAATTACAATTTTGTCCCAAAACTTTTGCATATTTACACTTTTTCCCCAAAGCTCGTAAATTAAAATTCAGCCTATTTTCTTATGTTTTATGACATGCTTATCATTTTTCCCTTCTATAGCAACATCAAATTCTCACTCTAACATGTACTTATGACTATTAGGTATTTTTACCGATTAAGCCCTTTTGCTAGTTTTCGCTTAAAATCGAGTAGCACAAGTTGTCTAACATAATTTAAAACCTCATATTCTATCATAAAACACCAAAATACACAAATTTCACCTATGGGTATTTTTCCAAATATGAACCCTAGGTTGAATAATTGCTAGCATAAGCTTAATCGAGCTACCGGGACTCCAAAAACGTAAAAATCATTAAAAACGAGGCTAGAACGGACTTACAATCGAGCTTGGAAGCTTGAAAAACCCTATCCATGGTTTCTCCTTGCTATATTCGGCCATGGGGTTGAAGATGAGCAAAATTGGCTTTTAATTTTGTATTTTAATTCATTTTACCCCTAAATGACCAAAATGCCCTTACTACTAAACTTTCCAAAAATTCCATCCATGTCCAATTTTTTTCCATAGACTTAGAAATTGGTAAAATTCTATTTAAGACCTCCTAATTAATATTTCAAAACAATTTCATACTAGAAACTTCTAGAATGCAAGTTTTGCAAATTATTCGATTTAGTCCCTAATTTCAATTTAAGCACTTTATGCATAAAATTTCTTCACAAAATTTTCACACAATCATGCAATAATATCATAGACCTCAAAATAATCATAAAATAATTATTTCTATCTCAAATTTTGTGGTCACGAAACCACTATTCCGATTAGGCCCAAAATCAGGATATTACAAAAATCGTCACCACTATAAAGTTTGAGTCGATGATTGTTTACCTTGAATGTGCCATATGCTGGATTGGTTACCCTATTGTACTATATTGGAAGACCGTTTGGGCTATGAATGGACCCGACCATCTTGATTTCATCTTTCCGGGAAACAACTTGAGCTTAGAATTGTATAAAAGGACAAGATCTCTAGCTGCGAATTGTTTGGGCTGCTTCAAATGAGTATCATGGCGTCGCTTTGTTGCTTCTTTATATAGTCGCGAGTTTTTGTAAGCATTCACTCGCCACTCATCTAACTCGTTAAGCTACATCAATCTCTTCTCACCTGCAAGTTTAAGATCATAGTTTGGGAATTTTATTGCCCAGAATGTTTTGTGCTATAGTTCAAACAGTAAATGACAACTTTTTCCATAAACAAGTTTGTAAAAAGATGTTCCTATGGGTGTTTTAAAGGCAGTTCTATAAGCCCATAAAGTGTCATCTACTTTTATCGCCCAATCCTTTCTATTTGACTCTACATTTTTTTCTACGATACGTTTGAGTTCTAGATTTGCAAATTCAACTTGTCCACTAGTTTGAGGGTGATAAGGGGTAGCTGTTCTATGATGCACCACATACTTCTTAAGAACTTTATCAAATTGAGCGTTACAAAAATGCGTACCCCTATCACAAATAATAGCTCTAGGTGTTCCAAATCGAGAAAAGAGCTTCTTAAGAAATCGAACTACCACTCTAGCATCGTTGTTAGGTAAAGCTTGAGATTCTACCCATTTTAACATATAATCAACTTTTACTAGGATGTATTTAATACCAAACGAGCTAGGAAATAGGCCTATAAAATCAATGCCCTAAATGTCAAAAATTTCACATGAGAGCATATAAGTTTAAGGCATTTCATCACGTTTAGAAATATTACCTGTTCTCTGGCATCTATCACAAGAAGTAACATACCTGTTAGCGTCCTTGAACAGTGTGTGCCAATAAAAACCTGATTCAAGTGTTTTATGTGTTGTCCTAGTTCCACTGTAATATTCTCTTGTTGGTCCTAAGTGACGGTGTTCCAAGATTTTACTCACTCCTGATTTTGTAACACACCTCCGAATTACTTAATCTGCACATACATGAAAAAGAAAAAGATCCTCCCAAAAATAAATTTTCACATCGACAAAGAAATGCTTCTTTTGATGATGTGTCAACCCTTTTCGGTAGAATGTTAGCAACTAAGTAATTTGCGATATCTACAAACCAAAGGGCTTTAGAATTGGTTATAACCAAAAGTTGTTCCTCAGGGAACAAGTCATTTATCTCATTCTCATTAAGCTCCTTAAGATGTGAATTCTCTAGTTTGGAAATGTGATCTGCTACAAGATTTTCGGCTCCCTTCTTATCCTGGATTTCCAAATCAAACTCCTACAATAATAAAATCCATCTTATAATTCGAGGTTTTGCATCTGATTTAGTTAGGAGATAATGAAGAGCTGAATGGTCAGTGTAAACAATAACTTTAGATAATATGAAATATAGTCTAAATTTATCGAATGCAAAAACCACAGCTAGCAATTCTTTTTCTGTAGTAGTGTAATTTTCTTGTGCATCTGTCAACGTCTTACTGGCACAATAAATTGGTTGAAAATGCTTGTCCCTTCACTATCCAAGAACTGCACCTACTGCAAAATCAGTCGCATTACACATTAACTCAAAGGGTAAATTCCAATCAAGTGCAACCACAATCGGAGCATTAATTAATTTTTCTTTAAGAGTATTAAATGTTTCTAAACATTCCTGACTAAAATATAAGGGCACATCTTTTTCTAGCAAATTCGTTAAAAGCTTAGTTATTTTAGAAAAATCTTTATTAAACCTTCTATAGAACCGAGCATGTCCTAAAAAGCTTCAAATAGCCTTAACTGAACTAAGGGGAGGTAATTTTTCAATGGTTTCAATTTTTGTTCTATCAACCTCAATCCCTTTACTATAAATTTTATGGCCCAACACAATCCCTTTTCGAACCATAAAGTGACATTTTCCCCAATTAAGCACAAGGTTCGTTTTCTCACATCTCATTGGAACTTGTTTTAAGTTTTTAAGACAAAGATGGAAAGAATTACAAAATACTGAAAAGTCATCCATAAATACCTCCATAATGTTTTTTACAAGTTCATAAAAAATGGCTAACATGCAACGCTGAAAAGTAGTAAGAGCGTTACATAATCCAAAAGGCATTCTTTGATAAGCAAACATACCATATGGACATGTAAATTGTAACGCCCCCTAACCCTATACGGTCATCGGAACAGGGTTACGAGACATTACCAGTCAGTACAGTCCAATTTTGGTCATTAATTAAAATAAATATTTACACACATCCTAGTTTTAAGATGTCGTCCCTTTAATGGGCCTTCGCGGTCCAGTATGAACAGTAAATTCAATTCGGGACTAATTTAGAATCACTACGAATTTTTAGTAAATTTCAAAATTCATACTACATACCGTTGCCAACCATAATTTACTCATTTCATGAGTACATCTACAACCTAAATGACTCTCATAAAACATCCTAGGTACATGCCATTACCAATAATTAACACACTTTACCTTAATGAATTCGGGATCGAACTGGGATGCTGATTCAACGTTCTATCTTTACTAAACCTGCGCACGGAAACAAACCGTACGCTGAGTATGGTATACTTAGTGGTATTTCCATAATTCGAACACTTAATAATATAACAATTAAACTTAAAATCACAATAACAATTATAAGTATTCATTTATTTGTTTTATAGATAAATTTTCAATTACTTACCATATAAATTCTATACAAGTCATATAACAAACACAATAACATATTTGTTCAATTCTTTTCATTTACTTACCGTATAAATTCTATACAATATATTCACAATTCACTTGTTTTCACACTTTATTTCTTAACAATATACCATTTTAATTCATTCTAACATCAATCATCATCCATTTGAACTTCACTCATTTCATGAACCTTTTGGTTCATGTTTTCAATCTCATATCTCAATTTCAATTCTCAATTCAATTTCTCATTTCATTCCAATAGCTCAATCAATCAAATTCACTCGACTTATCTTTTCACTTATTTACCCCTATTAACAAGACTCGGACCTTGGTGGATACACGGATCCAACCAAACACACCAATATGGCACCCAGTGCCTCATCGGATAGTTCGAAGCAATATTTGACACCCAGTGTCTCATCGGCCTAACCGAAGTAAAGTTGGTACCCAGTACCTCATCGAATCTATCCGAAGAAATATAGTGACACCCAGTGTCTCATCGACTCGAGGTCGAAGAATCCCTGAACACTTCCAATCCTATGGCATGCCAACTATATCCGACTCAGCCCGATACTGTTAATAGGGTATTCAATTCACTTTTTCAATCAATACACATTTTAATTAATCACATAAATTCATAATTCAATACAATTCAATTCACTTTTCAATAACAAATATCCAAATATCACAAATCTCATATTTAAAATTTTCAAACAATTTATATTTCAATTCAATTCAAATAATCAATATATATTCAATATTCAATATATATATCTATATATATACGCCAATTCAATCAATATAAATTCAATAATTTCATCACATACTATATCAATCCATTTCATTTGCAAAACACAATAATTCTTACTTCAAAACACTTAATATACATATTAAGAAATAAATTCAACAATTAAGTATTAGGTTTGGATTATAGAAATAAAAACCGTAATTTTCGAGCTAACTCCCGTTGACTTTGTCTTGTCCTTTCTTAGCCGAGATTTCTGGTACCACATTGACTACGAAATTAATACAATTCATAATCATTAATACATTACTAATTCATATCTTGAGTTATAGAATTCTAAATTAAGATCCGCTAATTTTTCCTAAAACTAGACTCACAAATCTTCTTACAATAAAATTTTTAGAATTTTTGGTTTAGCCATTAAGTACAGTTTATTCTTTAAATTCACCCCTATTCTGCTGTCTGACAGTTTCGTCCCTTCTTCACTAAAAATTAATTATCTCACAGTACAGAACTCGGATAACATTCTCGTTGATTTCTAATGAAAATAGACTCATTAGGGATTCTAAACATATAACTTTAAGCCTCTAATTATTTTTATTCAATTTTTGGTGATTTTCCAAAGTCAGAACAGGGGAACCCGAATTCATTCTGACCTTGTCTCACAAAATTCATTATATCTCATAATTTACAATTCAATTGCTTATATCGTTTCTTCTATAAGAAACTAGACTCAATAATATTTAATTTCATATTTTATTCATCCTCTAATTCAATTTCTACAATTTTTGGTGATTTTTCAAACTTAGACTACTGCTGCTGTCCAAAATAGTCTTAATACAAAATGTTGATTTACTTTAATTTCAATTTAATTCTAACTAAATTCACTTACTTTTCTATCTTAATTCATACTTTATTTCTATTCAAATTTCATCCATACTCTCATTTAAATATTAAATTTCTAGCATACTTTCCTAATTTCAAAATTTCATCAATTTAGTCCCTACAACATAAAACTTATAACTTACTTTACAATTTGATTCTATTATCAATTCTAGCTTGAAATTTACTCAATTAAACCCTTAATTCACTATTTTATTCAACATGAACTATACTTGAAAATCTATAAACTCTCAAAATATCAACTTAATTTCATCAAAGTCTTGTTCCAAAGCTTCTAAAACATCAAAATTTAAGAAGAAATGACTTAATTGACTTACCAAATTAAACTTTGAGCCTTGAAATCCAAATCTAAAACATCAAAATTTAAGAAGAAATGACTTAATTGACTTACCAAATTAAACTTTGAGCCTTGAAATCCAAATTTTCCTTTTTCTTTTTCTTTCTTTCTTTCTCCCCTGTTTCTTCTCTGTTTCGTTTGCTTTCATTCTGTTTCTTATGTTTCTTTACTTATTTATATAATATAATATATAATATAATATACTATAACATAATAATAATTTAATATATATATTTTAACACATAAAAAATCTTAGATTTTTATGTTTATGCCGCCTCACTTAGGACAAATGGCATAATTTTCATTTTGGTCCTCTTCATTTTCTTTTATTCTACAATTCAACTTTCATCCTTTATTCAATTTAGTCATTTTTCCTAATTACTCTTAATTAAACTAAATTTACTTAATTAAACTCTAATTAACCACTCAATTGATTTCGTAAATATTTATTAAAAATATTTACGAATCTATTTTTCAGAAACGGAGACCCGAAAATACACTTTTTCGGTAACGGTAAAATTTGGGTCGTTACATAAATATTGTTTTTTCTTGGTCCTCGGGAGCTATCAAGATTTGAAAGTAGCCAGAGAGTCCATCTAGGAAGCAATAATACATATGCCCAAATAATCTTTCCAACATTTGATTAATGAATAGTAGAGGGAAGTGATATTTTCTCGTGGAATCGTTTAACTTCCTATAATCAATACAAACTCTCCATCCCGTGACTGTTCTTGTTGGAATCAACTCGTTCTTCTCGTTGGCTATAAGAGTCATACATCCCTTCTTAGGAACAACCTGTATAGGAGTTACCCAAATACTATCAGAAATAGGATAAATAACTCCAGCATCTAGAAGTTTAATTACCTCAGCCTTAATGACTTTCTTCATGCTAGGATTTAGTCGTTTTTAAGCTTGCACACATGGTTTGTATTCATCCTCCATCAAAATTTTATGGGTGTAAAAAGAAGGACTGATCCCTCTAATGTTAGAAATCTTCCAAGTTATAGCTCTTTTATGCTCCTTTAATACTTGCAATAACTTATCTTTCTCATTTGGCTTCAAATTTGAAGCAATAATCATTGGTAATGTAAAATTGTTTCCAAAAAACGCGTACTCTAAGTGACTTGGTAATTGCTTCAATTCTAATTTGGGAGGTTCTTCAATAGAGATTTTTAATTTTAATTCATCGTTTACCTCAATGCCCTCATAATTCTTTTGTCATAGTGAAGACTCATTAGAATTTAAATCAATTTTTGTCTGATTTATTACAGCAGTATCATCATTTACCTCCTCCCCTTGAACAAGACACAGTTCCAACGTGTCCTTATGAATAATTTCCTGTAATGAATTTTGAATAACATGGTCAATAAAGTCAATAAATTAACAGGAATCATCTTGTTCACTAGAGAATCACATGGCACCATAGATTTTAAAAATAATCTCTTCGTCACCTACCCTAAGCACAAGTTTACCATCGTCCACATCAATGATAGCCCTAGCAGTAGCTAGAAAATGACAACCTAAAATTAAAGGCACTTCAACATCCTTATCCATGTCAAACACAACAAAATCAACAGGGAATATGAATTTATCTACTTTTACAATGACATCTTCAATAAAACCCCTAGGATATTTAACAACTCTATTAGCTAACTGAATATTCATCCTAGTGGGTTTTGGTTCCCCAAGACCAAACTGCTTGAACATTTTATAAGGCATCAAATTAATGCTAAAACCCAAATCAGCTAATGTCTTCTTAATGTTTAAACTACCAATAAAACAGGGAATAATAAAACTTCCTAGATCTTTCAGCTTAGTTGGTAGTTTATTTTGGAGAATAGCTGAATATTCCTCGTTGAGTTCCACAATGGATAGCTCCTCAAACTTCCTTTTATTTGTTAATAGCTCCTTCATAAATTTTGAATATGTGGGCATCTTCAACAAAAGGTAAGTTAATATGCAACTGTTTGAAAAGTTTAAGAAATTTACCAAATTGTGCATCCATGCGGTCTTTCTTCAACTTTGTTGGATATGGGATCAGTGGTTTATATTCTTTAAGCACCGATGTTTCAATCACTTTGGAATTTATCCGCTCGTCATTTTTCGTATGAAATTCCTATTGTAGCTTCTTTTCAGGTTCAGCCAACACTTTCCCATTCCTTAGTGTAACTGCTTTCACATGCTCTTTTGGGTTGGGTTCGGTGTTACTAGGTAAACTACCTTGCTGCCTTTTTGAAACCAATTTAGCAAGCTGTCCAATTTGATTTTCGAGCCCCTAAATTGGTGCTTGCTGATTTTTCAAAGCTGTCTCGGTGTTTTGAAAACGGGTCTTTGACATCGAAATAAATTTTTCCAACATCTCTTTAAGGTTCGGTTTCTTCTCTTACTGATAAGGTTGTTGTTGAAAGCCTGGAGGGGGTTGTGGTATTTGGTTTCCTTGACCACCCCATGAGAAATTTGGGTGGTTCCTCCATCTTGCATTATAGTTATTACTATAAAGATCATTTTGAAGTCTAGAATTATTACCCATATAATTTATTTACTCATTCTCCATGCTAGGACTGAAGGGTAAATATTTTGAATTATTTATTCCATCTCCATTTGAGTCGCATTATATTACTAGATGTACCTGTGTAGAAACACATAAACCATTAATTTTGTTATTCAAAAGTTCTACCTTATTCGATAACATGGTGACTGCATCTAAGTTAAAAACACCAGCTGCTTTTGTTGGCTTTGTCCTCATGACTTGCCACTGATAATTATTCAGTGACATCTCCTCTATAAACTCATAAGCCTCTTCATGTGTTTTATTGTTCAGAGTACCACCGGCTGCTATATCAATTAACTGCCTAGTTGAGGGGTTCAAAACGTTGTAGAAGGTTTGAACCTGTAGCCACAGAGATAACCCATGGTGAGGGCATCTTATCAATAAATCCTTATACCTCTCTCATGCATCATATAGGGTCTCTAAGTCCATCTGTACGAAAGAAGAGATATCATTCCTTAATTTAGCTATTTTAGCCGGTAGAAAGTACTTTAGTAGGAATTTCTCAGTCATTTGATCCCATATAGTGATAGAACCTCGTGGTAAGGAATTCAACCACTGTTTAGCTTTGTTCCTCAACAAGAAGGGAAACAACCGTAAGCGAATGGCGTCGTTAGAAATGCCATTTATCTTTAAAGTATCACAGACTTCCAGAAAGTTAGCCAAATAAGTATTTGGATCTTCGTCTTGCAAACCATCGAACTGAAAAAATTGTTGTATCATCTGAATAGTATTCGACTTTAGTTTGAAATTGTTCGCAATAATGGTGTGTCTCACAATACTCGATTCAGCCCCAGTGAGAGTGGGCTTGGCATAGTACGAGAAATAGGATTCGGATTTACAGGATTCACAGCAACCATAGGAGGTAGCTAATTATTCTAATTATCATCCATTTCATCAGTAATAATAATAGCATCCTCTTACTCTTCCACTATATTCTGTCGACTCTGTCTTGCTTCTCTACGGTTTCTACGAGCTGTACTTTCAATTTCACTATCAAATACTAATAGTCCTGACAGATTTCTTCTAGTCATAAACTAAAGGAACCTGCCAGAAGCAAATAAAAGAAAAAATTAGAGAACAAAAATTAAACTCAAAATAAAAATAAAATGCAATAAAAATAAATGGCTAAATTAATAAAAATCAAGTGTTCCTAATATTTTAGTCACCGACAACGGCGCCAAAAACTTGATGGTCACTAAACTAACTATAATTACGTCAAAGGCAAGCGCACCTATCGAACAATAGTATATTTATGGTGAGTAAGGAATATCATATCCACGATGACTAAAAATACTAGTAATTACTACTTTTCTATTATTTAGCTGATAAATTGGGATGGTTGTTTTAATCTAAATTTACTAATCTAAATTAACTAAGAACACGACGGAGAATGAATTAGGAAAATATTTGAAGATAACCAAAGAGAAAGACAATACCCAAGAAAGAATCCACCTGTACTTCACTTATTATTCTTAATCTGAATTAAATAATTTATTCACTTGTGTCTTGATCCGTAGAAATCCCTAAATTATGTTAATATCTCTTTCGAGAATAAGAACAACTGACTCTAGGTTGATTAATCAAAATTTCTTTCTAATTAAAACCCCTTATTGTCACATTAACTCGATCTATAGATTCCCCTATTAGATTTGACTCTAATCCGATAGATTTATATCGTCCTATTTCTAGGACTGCATGCAACTCTACTCAATTATGCTAGATCTACTCTTAAACAGGGGCTTTTGCTCTACTGAAATAAGAACATTAAATATGAATTAATATCTCTAAAATATTAAAGCACAAAATAAGCATACATAATTGAGAACAAGAATCAAGTATTTATCATGTAATTCAGAAATCAAATAATAAGATTTATTATAGATTTCATCTTCCCTAGGTATCTAGGGAATTTAGTTCATAATCTGAAGTGAAAACATCTCAAAATCAAAAAAGCTACAAGACATAAAGAAACTCACTAAAACTTTGAAAGAAGTTAAAAGGAGATCTGCAATGTTAAAGGAGATTCGCTTCTGAGTTGGCTTCGATGGTGTTCTTCGAGTAATTTTTTCAATCTTCTCTGAGTGCCCCTTTTAGATCTTCTTCTAATTGATATTTATAGACTTTAGAATGCTCAGAAAGCCTAAAAGTTAGGCTTTTCCGCATGTTTGGGAAACAGGGAACAATATCGACAAGGGCTGGTACATGGGCGTGTAGCCAGCCCGTGTGGAAATGCCTAGGCCGTGTGGATACTGAAAGCAGCTCTTTTTGCCCGATTTTGGCTTGTTTTTCGCTCCTTCAACTCCCCTATGCTCACTTAAGTATAGAAACATGAATTTAAAGGATTAGGAGCATCAAATTCACTAATTTATATAATAAATCATCCAAAACACATCAAAAATATGATTAAAAACATGTAACTTTTATGACTTATCAATTTTATTTTATTTTATTTTATTTTACTTAGTCCTACTCAAAACAATTTTAACAATAATCACATGTGACTCATATTAATCATTCACAATGTTAAATTAAGCTATCACATGCATTTGTGACAGCTTTTATTTATTGTTTATATAGGCTTAGTGCATTATTTGATACTTGTGTTTTTTGTCCAATTTAATATTCATATTTAATTTAATTTGATTTTTACATGAATGGTACGTCTCAATATATATTGATGAAAGATAATAAGTGGTTAGAATAGGTAGCGAAGTATAACGTTGATAAATTTTATTGATTAAAGTAGCAAAATAAAATGTAGTGATTAGAGTATATTCATCATAGCATATAAAAATAAAATTAAAGTTTTTACTTTTAAAAGAATCAATTAAAGTCGATGAATAACAAATGGTAAAGATTAGAGAGCAGTTGTAATTTTTTACCTCCAAAAATTAGTAACCTAAACCAAAATAAAAGATTAGTAGTTTTGTTTTACCATTTATATTAATATTCATGAGAAAATAATTTTTAAAAGAATGTTATTTAAAATAAACTATCTTTTTTATGCACATTTCAACTAATTAAATGAAAATTTTCTATCGTACCCAATATCTCTTAAAACTACCTGCACAAGCTATTATAATTCAAATAAAAAATTTGTTATTCCAAAATCTTTTATTACCCACAAATTTGGGGTCATGATATTGTCCAATATATTTGTTCATTCATTGTTTCCTAATAAATTAATCATCAGTTCACCATTTAAATGTGTATGATACATCCATAAATTATCCAAGTTATTATTGTAAACATTGACTAAAATTGCATTCGATATAATTAACACAAAAGTAATAGATTTGAGCCAAACTAAAAAATGTGAGATTAATGCTAGTATTTCATCTCTTGAGTTAATGTGTTTCTATACAATGAAACGGAATCTAGGGACGCAATTAAAGAACAAGAAGGAGACAAATGGTTATATGAAACAAAATTAGAAATATGAAAAAGGTCAAGGTTAAGGTCACTTGAGATTGGATCAGATGACGAAGACATCGGTGTAGGACATGCATCATGACTCTCTCTAGTTTGGAATAAACTTGAGTAATTGATGGTCTTGTCAGAGAAAAATTCAAAGAATTAGAATTCTTTGGTTCACTAGTGATAGTGTAAATTAACCAATCATTTTCTTACCCCTATTTCAGAAATTTTGAAGACATTTCTTTCGAAAAGAATAACACTTGTTCTGAGAATGCAACATTGATAGACACCAAATACCTGTTGAAATCTAAACTATAACACTTGTACCCCTTTTGAAAGTGAGAGTGCCCAGAAACACACACTTTAAGGATTTTGGATTCAACTTAGTGACATAAGGCCAAACATCTCAAACAAAACAGGTACTTCTGAAAATTCTTGGTTTCATTGGAAATAATGGTTTGGATAGAAATAGAACATTATATGGGTTATCACCATCAAGTACAAAATAAGGCACACGATTGATCAAAAAACAAGTTGTTAAAATAACATCAACCCAAAATTCTTTAGGAACTTTCATTCGAAATAAAAAAGGTCTAGCTGTCTTAGGGAGATGTTTGTTCTTCCATTCTAAGATGGTGCATCAACATAAGAGGTTTAATAAAGGATCCCATTTTGGTTTAAAAATGCCTTACAATAGTAAGAAAGAAGTATTCTTTAGCATTATCACTTCACAAAACCTGGACAAACACTAAAGTGAGTTCTTATCTCAGCACAAAAAGCTTGAAAATGAAAAAACACCTCTAATCGATTTTTCATTAGGTATATCCATGTTATTCAAGAATAATCATCCACAAACATAACAAAGTATCTAAATCCATGTTTAGATACAATTTGGAAAGGTACCCAAATGTCTGAGTGTACTAACTTAAAAGTGAAACTAGCTCGTTTGTTAGCTCTTGAGCTCAAGGGCCTCCATCAGTGCTTAGCAAAGTGACATGCTTCACATTCCAAAAAAAGAAAGGTAGATTTTAAAATTTTAAACATAACTTCTTCAACAAATAAAGAGACGGATGTATTAATCAGCAATGTGCTTCCATCAATGAGAGAACAGTAGGATGCGCCACGAATCAAGGAACCCACAAGTAAAAATTTAAAGACTATTAGATACATGCCCTTTACCAATAGTGCACTTCGTCACAAAATCCTCTAGAATACGATAGTCGGGAAAAAAACCAAATGGAGCAATTTAGATCACTAATAAGTTTACTAACAGAGATTAAATTGAAGGCAATGTTACGTAAATTTAATACCGATGATAAGGTGATAGACGAAATTAGATCAATATTTCCAAAACCAACAACTTAATAAGTGGAACCATTAGCAATAGTAACAGAGCATGGTGAATTATGTGATCAAAAGGTAGAGAAAATGTTGGGATTACCTGTCATATGATCTATAGCTCCTGAATCAATTATCCATTTGGATGAAAAGAAAATAAAATCTGTATTAGAATTGCCTAACTCCAAAAGGAAGCAAAGTGACTCATTTAAGCAAAGAAAACAAAAAACAAAATAGTGCTGAAACAACACCAAACAACAACCAAATAGAGACCAAATAACACCCAAAAAGCAACCAAACAGTGAATGGTACAAAATATTAGCGAAAACCTCAAAACATCCCCCAAACCACCTCCAATAAGCAAGCTGACCATTGGGCTTTGGTCGGACCAAAGAATTGATGTCACGGATAGAAGTTGATGGTCGAACAACGCTCCACGCACTCATACATGTTGGCACATGAATGTGAGTTACTTTCTTTCAAGTGGCATGTGAGCCTCACGCACAAGGTCTCTAGTGACTAAAATATTCAAATCGATGGCGAAGGCAATGGTGCACCTCCTTATGCCTACGATGAACCCAAAAAATCACTTTGAACAAGTGACCCACAATAAACTCAAATCGTTCGCGTTCAAAACAATGAAATACGAACTCACTAAATCAAGCCAAGAGACTCTGATACCATGTTATCAAAAACAAAGAAAGGAAATATAAGAAAATAGAGTCAAGAGAAATTGCTTGTATTTCATCTCTTGAGTTGGCGTGTTTATATATAGGTCTATATAGTCTAAATAATGAAACAATAAAATAAAATTCTAAACTCAATCATAAGAAATTGTAACTAAGAATATCTAACAACTTGTAAATTTCAAATAGTTTCGTGTCTAATTTGTAACCTTTTGAAGTTAAGTGACTAAAATGTAAACTACGTAATAGTTTAGTCACATTGAGTAAATTTACCCTTAAACACACAAAATTAATAGCCTATGAAGACAAAAGAGACACAGATGCTGGATTGTTCCCGACCGTAGTGGATTATTGTCCCAACGCTCTTCCTCCTTTCCTGACTTATTTTTGGTTGTTTCTTTAATCAGAATAACAGCCTGAAACGCTCTTTCCCCACTCTACAACTTCCATCCTTCAGCTAACCAACTTTCGCTACCCGGATCCAACCTCCATCACCGCTCTGATCTACGCCTCTGATCCAATACTCAACTCCCCCTTTGTCAACTTGATCTGCCTTGCGGCTCTCTTAAACACCTACATAGGTAAACCTTTTTTATTTATAAAAAAATTATTTTATTTACTTGGTTCAGTTTTTTTTTAATTGTACCTAATTTATTTTTTTCTGGAGTTAATTGAATTGCCTTTATCGTTTTCCCGCGTAATTCTGGAAATTCTGGTTCATAATTTGTTTGTTCTGTTTGGTTGCCTAGAAACTCGAAGAAAAAGAGCGACAGAGTTTTGAAAGCCATACTCTTTGAATTAAATTTTCAATAGTTGGAAAATAAAGTTTAAGTTTCGTTCTTAAAGTGAGAGATTTTTCAGTTTATTAGATGGTTCTTAGCTTTAGTTTTAAGGATAGGACGAACATTTCTTAATTTAACCTCTTAAATTTCATAGTTGTATTACTATCTGAATTAGGAATTGTTTGGTTGGCGTTTTGAAGCATTTCTTGTCGTGCTGAACGTAATCGTAACAGGAAAAGATAAACAAAAAAAAAAAAGCTTTTGAAATGCTTAATTTTTCCGCAAAGGTTTGTTAATTTTGAAATTCTTAATCAAGCATGGCAGTCATCAGCTGATGCAATATGATAGGATTATTGTTCTCTAAATTTATTAGCAATTCAGTATTAACGGCTGATTGTTCTACTTCAGATGGTTCATTTCAGAATAATCCGATCCCCATTAAGTTATGCACGCATTATTGTGTTAGTATACATAAGATGTTTTTCAAATGCCATTTTCATGTTTGGGCCTGCTAATTTAATGGTAGCTAGGGTTTTGCTGAAATACTTTTAACTGATAAAAGATTCTTTACTTCAGATGGTTCCGTCAGGGGAGTGTGTAACAGAAGAAGTTGGTAAAGATAAATTACGGAGCCCAGATACTGGGAGTCATGCATTGCAACATAACACTGATGGTAAAATTCCCTCGTCACAATCTGATCAAGGAGGAGAAACCCCCTTGATTAAATCAGAGAAAGACCCACTTTCACAATCGGAGAAATTAGGAAATGCTTCCTCTGTGATAACCAAGCAGACTCCCTCTCTGTTGCCTGGTATGGAAGGAAGCAGTCCTGTAGCATGTGAGAGAGCATCGCAGGATGGATATAACTGGCGTAAATATGGGCAGAAACTTGTTAAGGGAAATGAATTTGTTCGAAGTTATTACAAATGCACACATCCGAACTGCCGAGCAAAAAAGCAACTAGAACGTTCACACGATGGGAAAATGGTTGACACTGTTTATGTTGGTCAGCATGATCATCCAAAGCCACTGAACCTTCCACTAGCTGTTGGTTTTGCTGTCTCTGTTGTTGAAGAGCGACCAGATAAGTCATTGCAAACTGTTGTCAGAGGTAAGTAAACATCTTAATCAGTTGCGTCTAGTCTAATCGAATGAAGTGTAAATCTTGTTTTTTAACTGGCCTCATATTTGAAGACAAGTCATTGGATGCACAAATGCCTCACCAAATTGAGCCAAGAAGTGGTTCTCAACCTTTATCTAGTGCTGTCAGTGAAGATGTTAAGGGTACAGCTTCAAAATCAAATAAGATTCAGAATGTTGCCGACAGTGATGATGATCATCTCGTCTCAAAACGAAGGTACCTTAGTTTCTTTCTGTAGTGTGTTAGTTTATCTCTCAATCTTTGTTTAACAGTCATCAAATATAAATAGGAAGAAAGAAAATAGCAATGCTGATGCATCTCCAGTGGAGAAGCCAACCAATGACTCACGTATGGTTATCAAGACTTTCAGTGAGGTTGATATTGTAAATGATGGGTACCGCTGGCGCAAATATGGGCAAAAGTTAGTTAAAGGCAATCCAAATCCAAGGTATGTATTAAGGTCTTTTACGCACATTTTTATCTCAGCTCATTAGCTATGCTGATGATTACACTGTTTTCCCAGCTGCAGATATCTTCTTATAATAACCAGAGAGTGAATGCATTTTACTTAACACTTTCTGATCTTAGAAAGTTTTCCTTCCTTTACATATATGTCATATTGTGGCTTTTAAAACTAATTGACTTGCTCTTCTCACTTGTGATGTAGGAGCTATTACAGGTGCTCTAGTCCTGGGTGCCCTGTCAAGAAACATGTTGAGAGGGCCTCGCATGATGCAAAATTGGTTATAACTACTTATGAGGGACAACATGATCATGATTTGCCTCCAACCAGGAGTGTTACCCACAATACAACGGGAGTAAATGTTCATTCGGCAGCTCATAGTGGCGAATCAAGGACCAAGGTAGAAGAAAGTGAGACCATCTGCCTCGACATGGTTGTTTATTCTGGTTCTGTAGCTGAGAATAAATCAAGTGAGCAATTGAATGGAGAGTTGAGAACCAAGTCAGATTTTAGCGGTACTGTTTGCGTCAGTCTGATAGATGCACCTATATCAGGTCCTGCAAGTCGATTAAATGAGCAACAGATTGAGAAGTTGGATCCTAGTGAAGAAAGCGATGCGGTTGACTGTGGTACGATTGTTCATAGTAAATCAAATTCTCAGAATACATCAAGAGAGCAACTGAGTAGCAAATTAGAAATGAAATCGGAAAAAGATACTGTTTGCATTGATAAGATGGTCCATATCACTCCACGTTCCGAGTGTACTTTCAATGAGCAACGAATGCCTAGCGCAGAACCCGTTCAAAGCTGAGCTGGGGCTGATAGTTATAAATTATAATCATGGTCGCAAATGGCAGTGTATTCAAATGGATCTATTTGGGGTATTGGAGTTGAGGCTGCACTTTTGTAGCCATATTGGCAAACCATATGTGTAAAACAATATAACCTGTTAAATAATGCGAGATTAAAGGTGCAGTAATTTTATCTGACAGTATGGTTTGATATAAAATAGTTTGTTACTGGTAATTTTTATCGAGGGCATCCTTGCAGTTATTGTTTACATTTATTGGTTAATAACATATTTGTGGTTTTATGGCTGCTAATCTTCTTTCTCCATTGTCAGTAGGATCTCCATGACAGCTTGCGATCCAAAGAAAACAATGGAATGAGATGACTGCAAAGGTGGATAACCCGTGATTTATAAGAAGTACATGGTTAAAAAGAAACCCGGCAGCTAAGAGAAAGAGGACTTTGCACCAAAGGTAGTGCCCAGTCTCCTAAAATTAACACTAACAATAGAAGCATCATTGTCACTTCCATGCATGCCAGAGGCCTTGATTAATGGTACAAGAACAGGGTACTAAGAGGCCCTCAGTTCAAGTCCCCTGTTCTCAAATGTGCGAGGACAATACTAAAGAGAGTAAAAGGACAAAAATGTAAATCACTTCCATGCGCAGGAAGCAACCAAATCCCTATTCATCCAACCAAGGTACAGAGCCCCATCTCTCTCTTCAAGCCTATATCTATCGCAGTAGTTCTCAAGTAGGGTTTTTATGGTGGCATTAACCAAGGAGCTTAGAGGATAAGGAGTGAACCCTGCCATTCTGAACCTTGACCTCCACTTCCCCAAGAGTTCATGTCGTTCAACTCTCTCAGCCCCCTCACAAGCTATGATGTTAACGACATCCCTTGCCAGGCATTGCTGCTCAACATCAATCCGCTCTTTATGTTCCCGGGGGAGAGTCACATCAATTGATTCAAACATGGCTGTGTAATAGTTTAGTGTCTCCAGGAACCTTGCGAAGAATGGAGCAGTATTTGTGTTAGATTCCTGTTCCACAAGGGTTACAACCTTTGGAGACAGGCTCTTAACTAGCCTCAACAGTCGGTCACGATGATTCTCAGTGCTGACACTCTCATCAGGCATGTGGTGAAGCATGAAAGCAAAATTTACAGCTAGAGCCTCTCCTGGTCGAACTTGAAGGTGTTCCCGCTGGACTTCGCAACCAGACATGGCAGCAGCATGGAATTCAAATGGCACTTTAAAATACCTTGCAAGCTTAGACAGCCTCTTTCCCACAATGTTTAGGCCTCCTCCACGGGCATATGCAGATGTGGAATCATCAATACCAGTTATTTGGATATGGGGTGGTCCACCAGGCCTAGCTGCAAATGCTTGGATGAGAGTGATCCACTGACTCCCCTGAGCTATTTGGAAATCGATAATATGAACTCTATCTTCATCTTTCATGGCCTCTGCAATGGCTCCATTTGCAGACATGTAGCCAAACTTTAAGTAGGGGCAAACCTCATAAAGAATGTGCATGTAAGATAATAGGTCAGCACTCTTTGGTTCTTTGCATCGCAAAGCCTTATAGATTGAGCTCCCTGATGAGGCTAGTCGTGCCACTAGCCCTTCCAACATGTAGGCTCCCAACCTCTGGATTGGCTCCCCAGAAACCGACACCATTCGGCGTAATTCATCCATTAACCACTGTGCCATCAAGAGATCATTATCTGACATGGCTTTTGCACAAAAGACAAGGACCTGTTTTAAGTCCCCTCTGGAGATTGCATCTGTTACAAGTCTCCATGTGCCCATCTCTGGTGAGGTCTTACTGTCAATAACATCAGAATCAGGGCCCAACATCACAGTTTCCAGCTCTTTCAGCTTATCCCTCAAATCACTTACATCATCGGTTACGCAGGAACCACTAATAGGAGAGCCAACATTATTGTCAGGAGAGTGATGCAAGTCGGATGGATACGACTGAGAATCTTGCTGTGACGTTGGGCTTCCATTTGGTGAGAAACCGACAAGTGATGTAGAGTTGTAGGCATTATAACTGCCATTTGCAGAGGATGACTCCAAAGTGCAAAAATTTTCATTGGAACTCTCAACAGTGAAGTGGAATTCGTGGCTACTGTCACTATAGCAGAGAGAGGGGTCAATAGGTGGGAGTTGAGGGAACCAGTAGGGCTCAGGCTCGACTTCTTGCTTTATTTGACGGTACAATCTGCTAGCCATGACTGAGCTTCTGTGTTGCTGGGATGCTTGCATTGATGGACAGCTTGCCAGAACAGGTTCTGTCCCCTTGTGGGGGTTGGAGCAATCAAAGGATTCGAGACTGGCAGGACTGTTTCCAACTAAAATGAAAATTCCAAACAGTCAGAATTCAGTATTTTCTTCATGGTCATAATAGCAGTAACTTAAGAAACCTTGCATTCTCTTTATAAGCTAAATGCTGCTTGCAAACATATGAGAGAGAAATGAACATTACCATGATCCTTCAGCCTTGACAGCCCAGATTCTTTCCATCTGTCTCTTTATGATCTGCAAAATATTGAAACAAGCTGAGCAAGACCGAATGACAGCACTGAGGTTGTAACAGAAGTTCGAGATTCAGCATGCCGACCGACAATAACATTCAATGTCAATTTCAGGGAACCCTAAGTGAAACATTTGTTTTAGTATCGAACTTTATTTGCAAAGTGGGGAAGGAAACACTAAGGTTCATAATATACAGAACGTATTAGTGAATACAGATAATCACAATCCAGAAGGTTTTATTTCTTCCATATACTTTTGCTGTAGATTTAAAGCAGAGAATAAGCAGTGAATATTATATACGTATACATATATATATATGTATGTATATATGCAAACAAAACAAAGCTTTTATTTCTCTCCTATTTTGCCAGGCTTTATTCAACTCAAATGCAGTGATTCAGACTCGTAAACTTAAAGTACTGAAAATCATACTGATATTTCTATGTACCTTCTAGAGTGCTAAAATTATCTCCCTTTTCTCCCCCATGGATTAGCTAGACAGATATGAAAATTTTGACATCTACAAACCTATATCAAGAAATCAAGACACAGTTCCATATTGATGGGATCAGAGATGAAATCTCAGACATCTTCAAAACACTTCCTCATTAACCAGATTCGTAAAGATGAGAGATGCAAATTTTGTTACTTAAAACCACTTCGATAATAGGTTCCTAAACCTTCAAAGAAGAAGGATGCGATGATTCTTGACGAAACAAAATCGAATGATCCAACCTACTCTACCTGCTACATTCTTTTCTTAGGTTGATACATGAGGGACCTCCCTATTCAACACAACTTTCTAGCAGAAGGAGACAAAATCATTAAATAAGTAAATCAGTTAGATACTTGAACAAGATTTAGCCAAATGAAAATCCACCATCACAACTCAACATTTCAATTCCAGTCTACACATAAATGACTTTTACTCCAATTATAGCTTCAGTTTTGCTCCATAAAGTCAGAGTTCGACTTATTTAGCACTTCATAAGTAACTAAAAAACACATTTCCAGCACTAGATCATATTATTCATTAGGCACCCTGTTCTAGCAGTTGCAGAACTGAAGGAAGTTGATCTTTGAAAACTGAACAAAAACAGAGCCATTTCAAGCTTCTTTTTTTAAAAAAAAAAACCCAAAACGTTGAACATCTGAAAGAGCAGATCACTTGGAGTATAAACAACTAAACTTACAAATAAAAACTAGAAATTCTTGAAAACCATCTTACTGTTAGTTGATCCTCACCAAACCATTTCCACAAAACTCAATACATTCCCCAAAATACACACTTCCCCCCTCCCCCCCCCCAATAAAGGAACCCTCAAAACAAGTTCAATCACCAAAACAAAGCTACACCCAAAAAAAAAACAGAATTCAAGAACACCACACAAAAAAAAATCAATGAAGGAAGAAGAACAAACCTTAAATTCAATAAAAGAACAAATTCAATTCCAACATCAAATCAATGGGGGCACCGCACCTTATTCTAAGGAATCTTCAGCTTTTGGTGAAATTGAAGTTGAAGAAAACAAGAGGGTTTGAGAGATGGAAAGGAGGTTGGAAATGAGACAGCATATGATTTGTTTTTATTTCTTTTTTCTTGTAAAGAGTCACATCAGCATGTGCATTCTTTTTTATTAACTAAAAGAAAAAGGGATGCATTATCAAACCCCTTCACATAACAATTAAAACATACACTGTGAGTTGTCTTGCAAGTTACTTATACTATTATTATTGGATTTGTTGAATGTACCATAATGCCCTTCTTAATTTCACATTTGGTCAAATGTCTCCCCCCCCCCAAAGTATTTTATATTTATTTAACTAATATGAAAAATAAAGTAAGAATACTCATGGTTTGTGTACTTATATTATAAATAAAATTATCAATTTTCTGTAATTATTGAATTAGTATCACTTAAAATTAGAGTATTTAAACTTTTAAATTGAAACCCACAATACTTAGAAAGTAAAAATTAGAACATGTGAATGAATGAAAAACATGATGTTGGTCTTGATAATTGTGTTTTATTTTGAATAACGAATTAATAATTTATGAATATTTGGTACCTTCTCCTAAACTTGGTGTTATAATTTATAAGAAATTATATATTTGTAATTTCAAAAGCCCCAAATCAAAGTGATCACCTCCATACATTAAAATAACATTACAAGATTATGATAACATATATTTATGTCTGAACATGATCTCCTCATTTGATCTTCTCTTTTTTATCTTTTAATATTTAATTTTGGATTTTCCTTTAACGGAATATTCTATTTTATTGTTATATTTAAAATATTAAACATATAAATAGGAGGATAATATGTTGAAGTACATTCAAACTCATCTTCTCTTATATTGACAATAATATTCATGCCAATCAAATTAAAATTTAATCGACTTATTTAACTTATTTAAAGAAAGAAGGAAAGAAAAAATTGTCTGTAATTATGGAGAGCCAGGCTTTTTACCTTTTACTTCAATTCCAAACTCTATTTCATAGATGCAATTTTCCTTTTTTTTAGGTTAAAATGAATATTTATTTAATGACTAAATATATTGTTTTGAAATTATTATTATTATTATTAGAAGCTTATGCATGTGGAAAACATGTACTATTTAAAATATATATTTGTGTTTAAAAATTAATATATAATAAATAATGAAATGTATGAACGTAAATATATAAAAATTTAGAACATAGATATAACTTATTAAAGTTTGAAATAAAAATTAAAATTGCTTTGAAAAGGTTTTATTTATAAAAATATAAAAAAAATGAAAACACCTACATAATCATATTTAGAAATATGAAAGAATAAAATTCAAATACAAAATACTATTCAATGTTTAACAAACCCACACCTCAATAAATCCAAATTTATCAATATTCTTTTCTATACCAACTAGTACATAGTTAATATATTTTTTAATTTTTTATAGTCTATATCTTTATAATTTTTATAATTTTAAGAGGGCCAATGTGTAATTTTATCTCTACTAATTTAAACTTTTTAAAAAATCTCAAGAAACTAAATAATAATTTTACATTTTAAGGGAGACCGGGGCCCTACCAGCCCCTTAAATTCACCCCTGAATATAGATGAAATCTATTGGCAGAGTTGGTTTCAATTGAAAATTTTACCATAGTGGAATTTAAATTCTATTGTTTCAATTAACTATTAGAGCAAAATATTTTGATTAATATAAAATAAATTCCAATGATAAAAGTATTAGTTAAGTTTTTAACCGTGAATAAATTTAGTTGCATGCAACTTTGAAAGTAGTTAATTTTGTTGTTTATTTGGTAAGAATGGGGAAGAAGTAATGTATTTCGTTAATCCAACATTGAGGTAATACCCAAAGTTAGAGGTGGGTTTTGAAAGGAAAAGGGCATGTTGTTTCTTCTTTGTCCCCTCCCCAAAGTTAGTGGCCCACTCCCCTTTTTATCTCTTTCTCTTACTTAAAATATTATTTGTCCATTACATTGGAAGTTAATGTGACTTTAAGTCCAAGTTAAAGTGACATTTTCTAAATCATTCATTGTTTGGAGGATACTATGAGTCTTGTCAACCTAACCATGATCTTCCTATTTTACTTCTTTATGTTTTGGTGACTCATCATCCATAATTATCATCAAATTTTAATGAAATTAAATTTCAACATATACTCTTAAACTTACTTCTCTCCAATGGAGGAGTTTGAAATTTTTTTTAGAAAGTGAAATTAAATAGTATATTTTTATGATAATAAAAATATAATTTTATCATCTTAAATTATTTTTTTATTATTTTGAATGAGTCAAAGTGTAATTTTATTATTATTAATTTAAAATTTTATAAATTATAAAAAATTTAAATTAAAAATTTACTAATCCCTCAATCTCTACTATGCTAAGCTATGAATTAAGTAAGAGTAAAATTAGAAGCATATGTATATATCACATCAAAAGCAACTTTCAAATTAAGGAAGGAGAGTTAAAAAGGGTATAGCTTAGGAGGGACAAACTTAGTATATATAATTCATTTATAACTTTTTTTGAATGAGTCAAAAGTATAAATTTATTATTATATAAATTTTTAAAAAATAATTTATAATTTATAATTATTTTTAAGGATTAAGTTAATTATAAATTCTAAAGGGTAAAATGTAGTGTTGCTTAAAACTTTTCATTTTTCAAAGGAGAATAAAAGCAGTCTTTTTCTATTTTCGAGAGTGCTAACGTCCCCCCTATTTCCCCATAGCACCGCTCCAATTTGAATGAAATAAGAAAACTATTAGATTTTATAAATAATTAAATAAATTTCTCATTTAAAAAATTAAGGTTAAAATATGTTATAAGTTGATATTGTCTTCACAAATTCAGAATTTCTTCTTTCTACTTTTTATTTCTAATAATTTAGTTCATTTATTTTTTAAATTTCAAAATTTAAGTTCTATTATTAACACTATTAATTTTCTTTTGTTACATTTCTTAGAGTGACGTTTTAAAATTAAAAAAATAAACTCACTCCGTAAATATGTAACTAAAAAAATAATGTTGCGATAATTTTGAATTTAACAAAATAACTTTACCATCGTCAATTGTTAGACCTAAATTTTGGAATCTGAAAAGTAGAACTCTTTATTTTTAAAAGTATAAAAATTAAATTTCAAATTTTCGAAGAATACAAAATCTTCATTTTAACCAAATATAAACATTAATGAGTTGTCTATAAAATTTTATAAGTTGATAGAGATGTATGATAAAATTATTACCTCAAAAATATAAATAGAAATGGGTTAATATATAATTTAATCCCTGAACTTGTCTATTTGTACTTATTTTGTTCTTAAAAAAAAATTCAACTTAGTTGGTCCTTGAACTTATATTCTGTCAACCAAGTTGGTACTTCTGCACTAATACCGTTAGTTGTGTTGACATGCATTGCTAGCCAATCTGGTGGTGCAACATGGCAACCTCTTCGTGTGCCACATGGCAAACATAAATTAATATATAAATATATAAATGATGTTTGTGCGTGACATTTTAAGAGGCTACCACGTGGTAGCATTAGATTGGTTAAAAATATCATGTCAACATAAGCTAATGGTGTTAGTATGGAGGGACCAACTTAGTTAATGGAATACAAGTTCAGAGATCAACTAAATTCAAAAAAAATTTTAGGGGCCAACTAAATACAAATGAAAAATTTAAGAGCAAAATTAAATATATTATTCCAATAGAAATTTGTTAATGAAGTATTTTTGAAATTGATATCTTAATTGATACATATCTTCTTTTTATAAACAACAAAAATTGTCCACTAAGGAATTATAAATTTTCTATTCATGGATTCAAAAGTTAATAGACTGAAAATTATATAAAGATTTAATATTTAAGAGTCTTCTCGTGCATAGTCATTGAAAACTTAAAGTTTGAACTTAGTCTCTCTCTATATATTTATATTGAAATATTAAATTTAATAACAACCCTAAATCAATTGGTCAAAAGTCGTTTTGTCCCATTTATGAATTATTTTACACGAAAATCTAAAAGACTAAAAGAAAAAAAGAAAAAAAAAACAGCACTTTTGCAAAATTTTTGATTTATTAACGAGTTGGATTAGTAGGAAAACAAATGGGGGTTAGACTGGTGATTCTACGCGTTGAGTTATTGAATATGGGTGGTTTTTTATGTTGGTTGAGTTGAGAAGAGTCGTGTGAGTTATTGCATTAGCTCTTTTATAATAGGAGATAAGATTATTTACATATTTAAGGATCATTGACATTAAGATTCGATTTGATTTTTTAGTAATAACAGTGATGTCACGTATTAATATATAATACTTTATAATAAATAGATAATCAATGATTTTAAATTTTATACATGTGTCTAGTGAAGATGTGCTGTTGTGTGAGATTCATCATGTTTAGGTTCGCGTGTGATAAAGGGTGGATGGTACACTAGCTTAGTCTTACTAGATACACATGACTCATTAAGGGATCAACTCGGACTCGGCTTTTTTATATAAATTTCCCTAAATTTTTTATTAATTATAAAAATAATCCACTTATTTAATTATATACGTAAATAACTTGAAATAAATAGTAAAAGTTAGTAAAACTAAAAAGATTTGCACCACCGGTATCCCATGTCAACCACTAAAATAAAAAAATTAATTTTTTAGTGGTATCAAAAAGAATGACACCGTCCATATAAATATCTATTTCTCAGTAATTAGAGGGATTTAAAAAATCCATTTGATAGTGAAGCCCTTAAGTATGACATCACTACTTTTTTTAATGTGTAAAGATTTTTTTTAATTTAAAAAAATGTTATTTTATTGGGTGGTTCCAATAGAATCACACCACCACTCTTTTTTTCGTCAACCTTTTTTTTTTAAATGTTTAGCCTTTTTTTTAGTTTTATTATAGTTATTATTTTTTTAGTTTTATTATAGTTTTTATTTTTTTAGCTTTTTTAAAATTAAAAAAATGTTATTTTATTAGGTGGAGCTAGTTGAACCCGTTATCGCAGTACGAGCAAGTTTCTCAGTGCTATTAAATTGTAGCTTGAATGTTATCGATATTGATGATCTCACCCGTGCAGTTCGATTTGGGATTCCTTAAAACCTTCAGACGTCCCAATGACCTAAAGAATCCCAAATAATCCACTCGTTGGCTGTATAACCAATTTAAACTGTTATCGTCCTACCACAGCTAACGAAAACACTTACATAACCAATTTGAACTCGTTACTGAATAAAAAAATGGCATCCGAAAATAACAATTAAATTTACCGATGTTGAAGCTCTACCGGATTATCGTTAAACAAAACATACATTCAAATTAAAAAAATTTACTAAAGAAACAAAAATACAAATACATAATAATAAAAAACGCTCATCATCTCTCTCTCATTCATCCTCTAACAAAATATAATTAAAAAATTTCTTCAACTTAGATTATCTGTGACTGGGGATTATATATAACTATTTGATCATACCAAAGAGAATGCTCCATCAAATAAAATATATATTTTTTATATTTAAATTAAAAAAACACATTTAAAAAAAGGTTAATACAAAATAAATAAAGTGGTGGCGCCATTCTGGAGCCACTAAATAAAATAACAAATTTTTTTAATTTTAGAAACAAAAAAAAAAAGAAAAAATCCCGAGACACGTTAAAAAAGTGGTGGCGCCATACTTAATGGCTCCACCAAAAAATAGATTTTTTTAAAGCCCCCAATTATTAAGAAATAGCAGTATTCCCTTTGTATTTTATATAGGTGGCATCATTTTTCTTGGCATCACCAAAAAATTAATTTTTTTTATTTTGGTGGCTGACGTGGCATATTGGTGGCACCATTCTCTTTGGCTCCACCAACTTTTACTATTAATTTCAGGTCATTTAAGTATATAATCAGAAAAATGAGTCATTTTTGTAATTAATCGAAATTTTAAGGTCATTTATATAAAAAAGCTTATCAACTCCTCTAAAGCACAAGTGTTAGGATATGTAGTGTAAGTATAACAATATTAAATTTCAAGCTTACAAAAGCGGACCTTTTTTAAATGGAATAAACTAATTAATGTATTATTTGTTAAATTGAAAAATTAAGTGCTGAAAAAGTAAGTATTAGAAAAATTAAGTATTAAAAATTTAAGAGTTAGAAAAATTAAGTATTGAAATTTTAAATAGTGAATTTAAATTATAAAATGGTTTGATATATTACTTAAAATTAATTAAGGAATATAATTAGATTGTTTGATAAATATTTTAAATTATAAAAAAAATAAAACTCTACATTTTATCATTAAATTTTAAGCATTTCATTTTATTCCAAATGAAAGCAGGTAAATTTTTTATAATAAACATAATATTAAAATAAATAAATAAAATAGAATATAATTAAATGAAAATATTCTACATTGAGTGTTAAGTAACTCTTATCTATTTATTATTTTTCACACTTTTTTTATAAAAAAATTTTATCAGATTATTTTTATTGTGGATTATCAAACATGTGTAAAAAATTAAATCATTAAATATTAATTTTCAATAGATTTTTTTTTCAATGGTCTATCAAACAAGGTCTAAATTAAACTTCAGATTCATTTCATCTAACTTAATAATTTAATGAGTTAAAGTGCAAATTTGTCATCATACTATACTATACTTTGTTTTAATTTACACTATCCATTATATTTTGAAAAATATTAGTAAATTTGCCTATAACAACCCGATTTTTAGTGGTATCAAAAAATACAGTTTCAGAACTTCATTTTCGTAAACTAAGCTCATAATTATTAAATATTAATACTTACGAGGATGTTATATTAGCGAATTAAAGTTTGGTCCGATAATTGTGTTGAATTAGTAGTTAATTAAGGTCCAATGATTAAATTGTAAAATTCCAATCGTTATAGGTTTTTAATTGGTCAATGGCTTAGGATGTAACACCCCTGAAATTGATAGATTATAAAAGTAGTATTAAAATGAATATTGTAAAATTAATTTTTCGGTAAAATGAAAAAAATGATATAAAGATGATTAAAGAAAAGATTGAGAAGTATGTTGCGGGATACTAAATTAAAGTAAGGTTTAAATCATAAAGGTGTCAAAAGTTTTGAGGTAAGTCTTATACTATACATATGAACTTACTAAGTATCTTATATGCTTACCTTGTTAGTTTTCTCTTTTTCCTGTAGATCGTCACAAGTCAAATTGTCTCGAAGCTCACACTATCACTAAATCAGTAATTATATAATCATTTTGAGTCTAGGGTTGTGGCATGCATATAAGTATCTTGGTGTAATCCTTAATGTATAAAAGTCTTGATGAGTTGAAAATTGTGATGACTACGGTATATGATAATTTTGCATGTTGGGCATGAAATTTGATTTAATTAATGCATAATGTTTGATGCTCTTGGGAAGGAGAGATATGAATCTATTTTAAACTTGGATATGTTAATGTTGGTAGGATCTGATAAGTAAAATGGCTAAGTTGGTCCCTAGTTAAAAATGGTAAGTTTGATTGTCATGCTTGAAATATGTGTTGGTGTATGGTTGATTTGATTCACGTTAACATAGGTTCATTTGGCATTTGATTGAATGTGAATAGTTTTGTAATAGGTTGAACAGGTTGAACTCAATTTGAATTGGTTTTGATTAGAAAGGGCTAAATGGCTTATTTTGGTATTAAATGTTATGAGTTCGAAATGTTTTAGGTGAATATATTGAAAGGTTTGATTGGAAACTTTGGATTAAGTACCAAATTGTGCATTTTTGCCAAAAATAGTGTCCTCGTCTCGACGACCACCCTCTTGATCGCAACGTTGGCCAACAGTAAGTGGCATCACAACGTCGAACGACATGAAGTCGTGATGTGACTTACTGTTTTGACGACGTCACGACATGGAAGTGATGAAGTCACGGCGTCGCTTCTGAATTTTTTAAACTTTGCAATTTGGTCCTATTTCATACTCAGATTAACAAAAAAGCTTTCGTGAGCTCATATAAGACCTGAAGATGATTGTTTAACATAAATTGAATGTGATTGTGGCTTAATTGTACATGTTGAATGATTAAATGCCACGTAATTGTCTGTTATTGTTCTAATAATGAATGTAGCATTCCATAGCTTGGACCCAGCGATAGGATAGGGCCCGGGATGTTACATTTTCCATTCAACTCTTATATGATTGAATTTTATTTAATTTAGCCACCAACTTTGATTTTTAATTGATTTTACAATAAATGTCAATATTGATTATTTGAAAACATAATTTAACAAGAATTTTATTTCAAATATTTTATTTTAATAGTTCACATTAATTTAACTTTTAAATATTAAAATTAATAAATTAAATTATAATTTTTATTTAATGAAATAAAAACATATATATTGTAAAAGAAAAAATTAAGTTTATTTTTATAAAATAACTATATTTATTTAATTTCAATAACATATTAATTAAATTATTATTGTTAAATAATAAAGTAAAATATAAATTTTATTTAATTAAATTTTGTCTTCAAATTATTTTAAATTAAAATTGAATAAGAAAAGTCAATCAAATAAAAGTAAAGTAACAAAATTCAATATAGAATTAAAGTCTAATGGTAATTTTTTTTAGTTTATAAGAAAAATGGTGGAAAATTTTAATTTCCACTTATAAGTAAATTTGCATATTAATCCTAATTTAAATTAATTAATATTAACTAGATTAGGGCACATTCACTATGTGGGTTAAAACAATTATATAAAAATATTATTCAAAAATGACATAAAAATTAAATATGATTTTTTTAGTTGAAATGATAAAATTGAAATAATAAATATTAAATTGTTTTAGGTTTATAAATCCCATTTCATACATATAATTTTCTAATTTTACCAATATATAAAAAAGATATAAATACTCTTAAATAATATTTTTTGTAAAATAAATTAATTTTTAATAAATTCACAACTGAATTAAAATCTGATTAGTGAGTGACACCAATTAAAGCATTATATTCCCTAAAAAAAAAGTGTAGATGAGTAAAAAGTCATCAACTTTGGTCTTTAGATTTAACATGCAGCCAAAAACATAGGTTTGACATGGTAAGTAGTAAATGAAACAAGTGGATGGCTACAAAATCCAAAATATATGTGCAGGGGGAACATTTTTGACTCAAAATAATTTATATATATAATTATTTGGCTAATTATTAAAAGTTTAAATTATATATAAGAGGTTGACTGGATTTTAATTTAGTTGATATCGATATTATTATTAATATGAAAATATGTAAATTTGAGTACGTTGAAATACTATTATCTATTATTTAAAAATTAAACACGAATTATAAATAATTCTAAATATTTTATAAAAAAATTTAAATATAAAAAAGTGTCATCCAATATTTTCGTTTGTCCTATCCCATAAACTCAACATTCCTATCCTAAGACAAAAGGTCTCAAATTCTGACTGCTTCGCTGTTTTAAAGAAAAATAAAAGATGAAATCAACCCTCAAGAGTTCATATACAAATTTCCACGCATGGCTCCAACATATAAATTATTTTAACACCGATGTAACCATGTCTCTAAATTTGTCAAAGCTTTGCAAAGTTTGATGAAGGAAAAAGACAAGCGATGGGTGAAAACGAGTTCTATTTGCCTTCAAATCTATGTCAATCTTCCGACAAAATGCTTGAAATTTTAGGACAAAGGGGGCCTTCCATTTGCATCTGCATGTTTCTGTTTTGTCTAAACTTCGGAATTCGTGCCTTCATGTTTTGTTAGTATATTTTAGCGTCTCATGTTTGGAAGTGAGTATTTTGTGCATGGATGAGGTTTATATCAAATAAAATTGTATAATAATAAATTGTTATTGATTAAAAGTGTTAATGGGAATAGTTAGTGTATCATCATGTTGAAGTACTTCTCATATATGAATACTATGCACTATTATCAAGAGAGCATCATCACAATGTCACTAAAATCAATCATCATCATATCAAATTCAATTTTATTAATGTTTTCTCTGTTTTCTCTCTCTAACCTCGTTAATTTTAAAATTGTTAACATCCTAATCATATTTTATTATATGCCTAAATTGGATTCTATCCAATCATGTAATGAAATATTCACTCTAAATTTTTTTTCACCTGTAAATATCCCTTCTTCCAGGAGAGATAAACAAGATCGTATATATAATTTACACTGTACTTAAACACCCTCTCAACTTAGATAAACTGTCTTAGTGACTTTCTGCATCATATACGATGTGAACCACCATCATTGTCAACTCCAGTATCATCTAAAACTTAATTGTTAGAACAATTGACATCATATTATGATGATATAAAGGAGACATTGTCGACACAGTTATGATTAAGAGAAATATATAATAATAATAATAATAATAAAAAGATAGAGTAGAATTATCAAGATTATGTTGCAACACCCTCACAAGCGAAGGATGCAAGGGTAAATGAAAACCCAACAAAAAAATGTACTAGGACAAGAATATGACCTTCCCATTGCCCACGATGTCGTTTTAACCGGTGCTCGTTGTTTTTAACTGAATATTTGTACCAATGGTGGAGATCCTTAATCCCCCTCAATCGAAGGAATTGCCGCATGTCCTCTGTCGTGGCAGTGTTAAGGATGTCCTCATATCTTCACCTTACCTTTACCAATTTTCTTCAATGGGCCAGCTATTAATGGATATAGGGCAAAAACGAAAGAAAAATGGAGAAATATCCAAGAGTAGAAGAAAGACCAAAAAAATGAAATAAAAACTTCCTAAAGAAAAAAGTTTGGTGAGCTTCAAAATTAAATAGAAGAAATTGAGAGGCAAAAATACTCGAAGAATTGAAACATGGAAAAGAACGTACATTAATTTTTATTGCTTAGGTGAAAAATATATGATATGAGATGAGAGGCCAAAAAGAATGGAGGTCACTTAATTACAAATTAAATAAAAATTGCTATGTACAGGAAATGCCACCACTTTGTCCCTTGAACTTGGCTGATTGTATAAATGGAAGACAATCAGAAGATTTCGGGTACTCTTTCGACACACTTGGAAGCAATTTCTTGGATGAAAGCTCGGCATTTCCTGAAGATAAAATCCCGCATGGTAAACATCCTACGATCATATCTTGGCTTCGGCATTTCATCAAATACTATGTATTCATCATATCAAGAAGCTTCTTTCATCACTTTAAGTCGCCAGTTTATGGATTATAGATCATAGATAAGGAGTGATGCCATGAATTACCATATTTCAGTCGTCCACCATCATGAGGCAAGACATAGGCCTGCGTAGACTCATGTCAGTCGAGGCTTGTCACTTGTTAAGACAACAGAAAGTCATAGGGGGGTCGACCAAAGCAAAGAGAGTTGAACCACCTACCACTCTATCAGCCAGACTCAAAAAACTGTGCAACGGCCAAATAAAGTTGCTCTTCCTCAAAAGGCTTCGATACATAGTCATCCATCCCACATTTCAGGCATTTTTCATATGTAGCCTGGATCACATCAGCTGTCATAGCTAATATTGGAATGTGCCAGTGGGACACGTTTCCGTACATCTCAATAGATGCTTCTCCAGAAGCAAGTTTGTCATTCACCTCACTCTCTGCACTGCGGATCTGCCTAGTTGCTTCAAACCTGCAAATAATATTTTAAGTATCAGGATCAAGGATCTCTTTCCATTAAAACATATTTTGGAGATGTTAAGACCAAGGTCTATCAAGCTAATCAACATTCTGGCATCTGGATATACTTGATAATAATATTGCCTCGTAGTTTTGATGTATTAACCGAGTAAATGCTAAAAAAAAGTTAAAGGGTTGTTATGGATTGATTACCCATCCATTTCTGGCATCTGGAGATCCATGAAGCAGGCATCGAAAGTATGGGGTGGCTTAAGCTTGTTGAGTGCATCGTGGCCTCTTTCCACACAGGTGACAATTGCTCCATATTTCTTTAAAGCACCTTCTGCCACTCTTCTGTTAACCTTATTGTCATCGACGACTAAAATCCGCTTTTCTCTAAGTAAGCTCCCGAGTGTAGAGATTTTCTTTCTACGTACTTTGCCCTTTGTACCATTTCCAAGGGCTTCTTGGAAACATGCAATTAAGACACTCAACCGAAGAGGTTTCATCAGCACATTATCTACAAAACCAGAAGTCTTAAGCTTGGAGCGCTCCACAGGGCTCATGGAGGTACCCAAAAGAAAAATCTTCGGAAGGTTTGTTGAAACATTTCGTTTGCAATTTTGCCTATGTTGTTCGAGCAAAGATCGTAGCTGAAGAACTGTTTCTTGATTCCAAACATCTTTGTCAATAAGAATCATGGCCAATTGTGCAAATGCACTGCAGAAGAAATAATAAAAATGAATCAGCAAAACCAATGTAAGTTGAATGCTGCGGTTGAAAATTAATTGTCCTCAAATTCTTATATATAAAGTACCACCACAATTATTCTAGCTACCTTGTGGTGAAAATGCTTGACACGTAGGTGCATGCTGACTCCAAACTGGAAGTTATATCAACAGATATTCCCAGTCTTCGAAGATGGTATTTTGTGACCTCAGCGCGGATGCTTCTATTATCAATAATAAGTGCTCCCAATCCTTGGAACTCTGAAACCACTGGATCATATTGCTTCCATTTGGAATCAAGAGAACTTACTTCGCCTTTTCCAAAAGCTCCAGTAAATGAGAAAGTACTGCCAACGCCAGGTTCACTCACAAACCCAATCTCCCCATGCATGAGTTCCACCAGATGTTTGCTGATGCTCAATCCTATTCCAGTCCCACCATAATGTCGTGAAGTGGAACTGTCAGCTTGCACAAAAGGAGTGAAAATTTGATCTTGTGCATCTAAACGAATCCCGACGCCTGTGTCCTCTACTGTTACAAGTAATCTAATCTTTTCAGGGTCATCCTTTGCATCTTTTCCATTTAACAATTTGAAATTCTCCCAGCTTCTCCATCTGTCTACCACTGGAAAGCCACTTAATGTATTATAGGTTTTGCTTGACATGTCCTGAACTAAGTTCAAGCCTTGTTGTAGCACCTTGTCCCCCACATCGGATGTGCCTTTCATTTCATCTACCAGATGCACCGAGACAAAAATATGTCCCTTATCCTGCGTGAACTGCAATTTCAAGTTCTAAGTTGGAGAACATGTACAAATTCGAAAGATTTCGGGAAAAGAATGGAACTTAAATGTTCATCTGATTTCCCGGATCTCTACTGCAAGTTAAACATGAAAGAACCATGGAACGGCGAATTCCCGGCATTCAAGAGTTGAAAACAAATCTTTACATTAAGTTTCCATAATGCTGCATGTATGTTGATATAAGTTTCTGAATAAAAGGACAAGGTGATAACCCCACTCAATTATCCGCAAGAAAATGCATCAAGTTCAGAAGCCATACATCCTTTTCCAAGTCTTTGGGCGATATAAGTTTTAGATGTATGATGCAACAAACAGGGAAGAAACATATAAATTCAAACATAACAAACCTTAATTGAGTTTCCAACAAGATTAGTAATTATTTGTCGAAACCGCACAGGGTCACCAACAACAACTTCAGGAACCCGATCAGATACATAAACCGCCGACTTCTCATGTTCAAATAAGACAAACAAACAGGATTATGTAAGAACAAGAAGAAAAACGGAAGAAAGGAAACCAGATGAGTTACTAGAGACATATCTTCGTTTTACCTCGATTCCTTTATCATTAGATTTGTCAGAGGAGAGTGAGAGAATGCTATCGAGAAGGTTGCGTAGATCAAAGGGCACATCCTCAAGTTCAAGCCTGCCTGATTCTATCTTAGCCTGATCAAGAACTTCATTTATCAGCGATATAAGATCTTTACCACTAGCATGAGCAGTCTCGGCGTAGTCCCTTTGGATCGCATCAAGATCAGTGTCCATCAACATTTTCAGCATACCTGTGAATGTTATAACAACAAAATGTAAATACCACAGTTTAATTATTTGTGCTGGACTGGAAAGTTGAAGGGCTTTCTAATCACCTAAAACACCATTCATTGGAGTTCGGATCTCATGGGAAACAGTAGCTAGAAACTACAAAATAGAAAACCATAAAGTTAGAAAACACTGTAGAACTATTCCATTATAGTCATTTTTTTCAGGAGAAAATTTTACATTAAGACAACAATCGCTAACAAAATGAATTTGGATAAAGTTAAGCCAATCCTTTTTTTTTTATAGTAGAGACTTGTTTGCTAGTAGTAGCGAAAGAACCTGAGATTTAGCTACATCTGCAGCTTCAGCACGAGCTTTGAGCTCCATCATCTCTCGGCAGTCGTTCTCCACTTTTGCGATTCGACATATAGCTGCATGGAAGATATGACCGACAAGCAAAGTAATAACTAAGACTCCCACAGATGCATTGATTGCCATCCAAGGTAATGGAGGTTTTTGCTTGAACCTACAAGAGCAAAAAATTCCATTTTTGAGGAAACATAACATCTCACATCTTTTTGCTAACATTAAAACTTCTTATTTATATTTTAGGGGAAAAAAACACCAACCTGCAGTGCATCTCGTGCTTCCTTAATGGGTCGCCAAAATCAAGGCTGCTAACATGCAGTAAACCAGTATCGGCTATATCAGCACCGTACATGCTGATTGGAGCAGATGCATTGGTTGTGTCGTACACATTGACAACAATCGTTTGCTTGCTAGCAAGTTGGTGCAAAAGCTTCTCCACCAGGGAGGGGACATCATAAGATGCACCCAGATACCTGCAATTGAAACTGACTATTCAAATGTAAAACTGAACTGACAGCGACAACAACAGTACTTGTCAGATGTATAGAAATTCCAATAACAGTTTAAGAGATAATTACCCCACGGTCGCTTCAGTACGTTGCTCAGGTGTAGCATCTGGAGGCAAATCCTTGTTATAAACTGCAAATGTGAGCACAACACCAAGGTGGTTGGATTTTAATAGCTTAAAAGGTGATGTCAATACACCCTTTCCGGTTGCCCTTGCTCGCAGGATGTTCTCAAGGTCTTGCTGTGAACAGCATAAACAGCAAATTAACATAACATTATTTGCTAAATGAAGATGCAGTAAGAAGACGTAAATAGGAACAATTCTAAGGGAATTGTATTCAACATTATAACTACTAGTTGCCTACTAAGTAGACAGACTATTACAACATGACAAAAGAGGATCTGGTGTTGGCTCTTTAATTTCTTTTAACCTGGTATTGAAGAAGATTTCCAATTCACTGCTATGATTATAAATATCATACTCCTATTACTTTGTGTTTCTGTGCTTGTTGATCCCTTTGCCTAATACTTTGATGTTTTAGTGTTGAAATCAAACATAACATTGGGGAAAATGTGGATTATATACTTGTAGCTAAGCAACTTAAATTTAGCAAGTCTCACAGTACACTCATCCTCAATGTTTGCAAAATCACTGAAATGAAACTTGAATGCTATAACCAATTAAATCATTTCTCATCATTCAAAAACTTGAAGTTCAAGGAAATTTGCACGATTTCCCCACTAAATGGTAGTCCCACTTTCAGTAGGGAGGGTATGTGCTGAGTTACTTTGGTTCCTGCTCTAGTTCCTACTACGGCTGAAACTGAATGCTATAAAATATTTAGTGCAGCCTGAGATAAAGCAAAACATACCTGTCCAGACATCATGTCAATAGAGACAATATGAGACACAGTTTCTTGTGAAAATATCACTGGTGCATATTCATCTTTAATGGGTGCAGGGTCCAAATTTTCAGTCCGGCAATCTTGGACTAAAGTCTGATCCTCAGTTTCCATTTTCTTTATTGTCCATCCATGCTGCTTCTCAAACTGCTCCCTCTCTGAGTGAAGAACTTTCAATGCATAAGCAACACCACTGGTAAGCGGCCTCTCAAAAGCTGTTCTCTCTGTATACTCACCAAATGTTTTCTAGAAAACATGAAATAGTAGTTCAGATAGACATAAAACAAGAGCCAAACTTGTCTACATTGTAAGCACTAGGAATTCATATACAATTTTAAGCCAAGAACTATGGTTCCATAGATGACCAACAAGTTAAGTGATGCAAGCCATCATCTTTCATTAGCAAAGCCATACACTAATCCATGTAAGTAAAAATAGAAACACATTACTTATTCAGATATAAGCACATAGAATATGACCTGATCAATGGCGGATGGATGCTTCCCATGGTGAAAAGTGGATACAAGAATTGCCAAGGCATGAACATGATTCATGCTAACATTGAACTGATCTTGCAACATCCGTGCTCTCTCATCACACATGTTGGCAAGTGTGTGTTCTCTCCTCAGAATGATCTTTTGGTTTAAATGCCAAAATAACCAGATGGATGTAAGGATCCCCAGAAGTACGAAAACTGTTAAGAGTTTCTTTCTCCACTTCCCAGCACCTTTGGGAGGGCTCTGGTCTTGCTGCTGCTGCTGCTTCTGTTGCAACAGCAGCTGTAGTTGCTGAGTTGCAGGTTGCAATGGAGCTGGCTCATTCTTTTGTTTCCACCTGAGCTTCAAACAAAATCCTGGAATCTTACAGCTCAGTATCACTCCAACAAGAAGCAACCAACATCCTTTCCCCATACAGAAAGACAAGTTCTTGAAATTGTCTTTTGGTTGGCCTCCAAATGCACTTCCTTGCAAGATGTTCTGCTTATGCCAAAACAACATAAATGATGGTTATTTTAATAGCATTACTCATGGAGGACTTTAAGGCATGCAACTTCAGTAAGATTATATATATGCATATGAGTGAAATTATCTGATTACGGAAAAGGGTCCATCATTATATCACATGTATAATCCTGACAGTTCAGCTTGCAATTGAGACTGTAAGTTTCATCATATCACTCCTAACGAATACCAGAATCTATTAACCAAGAATTATAAAAATTCATTGCATTCTCTAAGTTGAATTGTCTTTAACATTCAATGTTCATTTACACATTGTAGTTTTATGAGCACATATATACCTAAGAAAAGAAGAATATATTTAGCAGCTTCTTTTCAGAAATCTTTGCAGCCAAAATTATTATCAGCCAGTGGTGTGCTCCACAAGTGTAAACAGACAACTTTTTTTTTCTGATAACATTACTTAGTGATCAAGTAAAGGAAGGGGCAAAATTATGTTGCAAAGTTTTAGCCATCAGTCTGAAGAATGCATTGTACAGCATTAACTAAGCTTTACGAAGTTAAAAGGTTGAATATTTACTACTGTTAGGTGTTTTCTAACATCTAGATGCTACCTTTCCACCACTATGATGCTCCCATGATATTGATGAAACAGATTTTTGTGGGACATAAGTATGGTGATCCAGCAACGACAAGTCATGCTCGCTGTGAATATTTTCAACTTGGACTGGACATTGATCCTTAAGTTCCATAGTTTTTACGATCTGCACCTGCTGCATTCTGGAGTCTTGCTTCTCTGGACACAGTACTTTAAGAGCACAAGTAACATCATCACTCCATGGCTTTTCAAGTCCTGAATGTTTGCCACATCCGAGAAATGCTATCTGTAATATGCAGAGGAATGAGAGCATGATAAAATTTTCATATAGAAAATCTAAGACATGCATTTTGGCAACCATATTCGTAGCTGGAAAGACTGTTCATGCAACTTCACAACAAACAATTTATTTAAAATGAGACATGGAGAACTCAATCCTATCTTCACGAAGATGTGATTGCCTTGTCAAAGGAATCTTGGAATACTCTTGATCTTAACCACATATCTAGATCTTAAATTCTGTTCACCGTTATAGTATCATATAGCATTTCCTATCAAGAAAAGGATATAAACTTCATTTTCATTGACGTTTAGCTGCCATTAAATAATAAGACATGTTCATACGATTCCACTCCAAAGAAATGTAACTGGGAAGGAACTTAGAGAACATTTCCAGTCTAAATAAGAATATTCTTTGAAGAATCACATATTAGTTGAGCACAAGAACAATTTAAAGGGATCTGGCCCTTAATGCTTGAATGAGAATGAGGACTAATGCATCAATTTAATAATATATTTCAAAAACAGGAAGAGAGCAACTTTCTGTGACTCATTATCCAACCATACAAGGAGTGAAGAAGGCAATAACAAGATTCGAAAATAGGTTACAGAATCATATCATGACCCTATTTTCAGATGAATATCTTCTATGATTTCCAGCAGAAAAAAATAATAATAATAAAAAAACAGTACATACCACATAATATATTTATTCTACATTATCTTCCAGAAAGGAAAAATCCGATAGAACAAAGCCACATTTGTCTTATCACATTATATTGACCAAATTCAGCCCTCAAAACCAAAATCAGACCTTAAAAGCAACAGCTTTGTCGGTATATAAACTAATTGCAGCTAGGGATGTCTAAAGCTAAGAAAGATACAAAAAGTTACCTGATCTGATTCATAGAAGAAAGAAGCTAAAGCAAGAAATTGGTTCTTGCTAACATTGAAATGTTGAAGCAAGATTCTTGCCTTTTCCTCACAAGAATCGGCTGTCTTCTTATTGCTGCCCAAAGCTACACTGTTGAAACTCAACAAGAACCAAATAATCCCAGTGGAAACGAAGCCTAAAAGCCAGAGGAAGAGAAGGTTCCTCTTCCATTTTCTGAAAGAATTGGGTCCATGCATAGTCTCCTTAGCTTTCTTCAGCCTAAAATTTGCTGATAATCTACAATTAGAACCAGAAAGCTTGCCGTTCATAGACATCTTGAGCAAAGCAAACTTATGTATTTCCCCAAGGCGCCTTAAGAACTTCTCAAAATTCCCAGTTCCAGAAGAAGAACAAATTCATGAAAGTAAAACCACCAAGGCGACCCCAACACCAAAATTCAAAACAGATTCAAGTTTGTCAAAATGAAACAGAGAAAAAATTCATTCACCTAACCGACAGCACAACTCAGGAGACAATCCAGCTCATTTCTCAACAAAAACAAGCTCCAATTATCCACTTTACCCAGAAACCAAAGTGGTCCAAACTCCATACCATCCACTTGAAAGTTCATATGCTCGCATCAAAAGACATGCTTTTCTTTTGAAACACCACCAAAACAAGATCAGCAATCATGCCAAAACAAACTGTTGAATATTGGCAATATCCCACATTAGGAAAAGATAGAAATGGAGGGGGTTTGGTTTGTTATATATAGAACCCCTCCCCCTTTGGTTGTATTATCCCAAAATCTTCTCCTTTGTAATATTTCTAGAGGAAATATTAATTTGGTAGTGTCCGAGGACGTAAGCTAAATTGGCCGAACCTCGTTAAAACTCTGGTATTTTATTTCTTATTTGTTTGCTTTTATTTAATAGCTTTATGTTGGTTATATTTATTTAGTTATTATTGCTATAAATATCTAAGTGAGTTCTGTCTAGTTGTTGGGTTTTAAGCGGGACCATTGTGACCCCTCCAATTTAACTGGGAATTTTCTTAGTATAATTGTTGGCATAATAATTATCTAAATATTTCTGATAATATTGTTATTAATATTATCGTCGCTTCCGCAACAATTGGTATCCGAGCCAAGGTTTTGTAGTATGCTCTGTGTTTGCAGCTTAGTCTGATCTTACACATCAGAAACATTTCCTAAAGCTTGTGGGTATTCTGCATTTGGTGGCTATTAAGTAGAAGCTATGGCAAAAATGACAGAAGAAAAACCATCCATATCAACAACTTCCACTTCGTACATTTTGCCGAGGATTGGAACTGCAAATACGAGATTTGTAGTGGAAATTTTTGATGGAACAGGTCATTTCGGCATGTGGCAAAGTGAGCTTCTAGATGCCCTCTTTCAACAGGGTCTAGATATTGCCATTGAGGAAGAAAAACCAGAAGGGGTTGATGATAAAGAATGGAAGACCATCAACCGATTGGCATGTGGTACAATTCGATCATGTCTTTCCAGAGAGCAGAAGTATACATTCAGTAAAGAGACTTCTGCAAGTAAATTGTGGAAAGCATTGGAGGAGAAATTTCTGAAGAAGAACAGTCAAAATAAGTTACATATGAAGAAAAGACTGTTTCGTTTCAGTTATGTTCCTGGTACCACGATGAACGAGCACATTACCAATTTTAATCAGCTGGTGGCTGATTTGTTGAATTTGGATGTGACTTTTGAAGACGAAGACTTGGCATTAATGTTGTTGGGATCGCTTCCTGAGGAGTTTGAGTACCTTGAAACTACTCTACTTCATGGAAAATCGGAAGTAACTTTCAATGAAGTAACTGCTGCATTGTATAGCTATGAACTACGCCGAAAGGATAAGTTGAAAGGTTCAGGTGAAGCAGCAGTGGAAGCATTGGTAACAAGAGGTCGTCAGCAAAGTCAGTCTAAGGGGAAGAGAAGAAAGTCCAAAGGTCGAGCTGTTGCCAAAGATGAATGTTCTTTTTGCAAAGAAAAAGGACATTGGAAGAAAGATTGTCCAAAATTGAAGAAAAAAGGGAAGACTCCGCAAGATGCAAATGTTGCAGAATGCAATAGTGAAGCAGAGTCAGACTTTTCTCTTAGTATGACATCTTCAACATTATATGCAGATGAGTGGATCATGGATTCTGGTTGTTCCTATCATATGTGTCCCATTCGGGAATGGTTCTTTGAATTTCAAAAACTAGATGAAGGGGTTGTTTACATGGGTAATGATAACACATGTAAAATAGCCGGGATAGGTTCAATTAAACTGAGGAGTCATGATGGATCTACTAGAATTTTGCGGGATGTACGATATGTCCCAAAGTTGAAGAAGAATCTCATCTCTTTGGGGTCGTTAGAATCTAAAGGCCTAGTTGTGACAATACGAGATGGAGTTCTTAAAGCAACTTCAGGAGCATTGGTGATGTTGAAAGGCATAAGAAAGAACAATCTGTATTACTACCAAGGTAGTACAGTGGTCGGGACAACAGCAGCAGCAATTACGAGTACCAAGAAGGACGCTGAGGCAACACAGCTGTGGCATATGCGTTTGGGCCATGCTGGTGAAAAATCCTTGCAAACTCTAGCCAAGCAAGGATTATTGAAAGGTACAAAGACTTGCAAACTTGAATTTTGCGAGCATTGTGTTCTGGGAAAACAACGAAGGGTGAAATTTGGCACTGGGATTCACAATACTAAAGGTATTCTGGATTATGTGCATTCTGATGTATGGGGACCGTCCAAGACTCCATCACTTGGAGGAAGACGTTATTTTGTCACCTTTATTGATGATTTTTCCAGACGAGTTTGGGTGTTTCCTATGAAGAACAAAGATGAGGTGCTTGAAGTTTTCCTTAAGTGGAAAACTAAAGTTGAAAATCAGACAGGAAGGAAGATTAAGGTTCTCCGATCAGACAACGGTGGAGAATATAAAAGCGATCCTTTCCTGAAGATATGCCAAGATTGTGGCATAGTAAGGCACTTCACCGTAGGTGGAACACCGCAACAGAATGGGGTGGCAGAGCGTATGAATCGAACGCTTGTGGAGAAAGTTCGATGTATGTTATCTAATGCTGGATTAGATAGAAAGTTTTGGACTGAGGCTGTGACGTACGCTCAACATCTCATCAATCATTTGCCATCATCTGCTATAAATGGCAAGACTCCTTTGGAGAAATGGTATGGAAAACCTGCTACTGATTATGACACCTTGCGCATTTTTGGTTCTATTGCATATTATCATGTGAAAGAATCAAAGTTAGATCCAAGAGCAAAGAAGGCTCTATTCATGGGCTTCAATGCTGGTGTTAAGGGATATCGTTTGTGGTGTCTAGAGGCAAAGAAGACGATAATCAGTAGGGATGTTACCTTTCATGAATCTGCCATGTTGAATAAGGTAAATCCAGAAGGAGTGAGTAGTACTTCGCAGCAGGTGGAGTGTACTCCGCAGCAGGTGGAGTTTGAGCAGAGTGTGGTAATTCCAGCAAAAGGTACCACTAGTGATTCTTCATTGGCAGATGCAGAGTCAGATGAGGAAGAGGTTTCTACCCAAGAACCTCAACAGCAATCAGAGCCAATTGCAGTCAGAAGGCAGAGACGAGAAATTCAGAAACCTGCTCGTTTCACTGACATGGTAGCTTATGCACTTCCAGTTGTTGATAATATTCCATCCACTTACACCGAAGCCATTCAGAGTTTAGAGAATTATAGATGGTTAGGTGCAATGGAAGAGGAAATGCAATCTCTAGAGAAAAACAAGATGTGGAAGCTGGCACAACTACCAAAAGGGAAGAAGGCGATTGGTTGCAAAATTGAAGACACTATTGAAGTTTGTGTTATGAGAAGATGTTCGAAGATGTGGAATATCGCCAAGGTGGAGATTTGTTGAATATTGGCAATATCCCACATTAGGAAAAGATAGAAATGGAGGGGGTTTGGTTTGTTATATATAGAACCCCTCCCCCTTTGGTTGTATTATCCCAAAATCTTCTCCTTTGTAATATTTCTAGAGGAAATATTAATTTGGTAGTGTCCGAGGACGTAAGCTAAATTGGCCGAACCTCGTTAAAACTCTGGTATTTTATTTCTTATTTGTTTGCTTTTATTTAATAGCTTTATGTTGGTTATATTTATTTAGTTATTATTGCTATAAATATCTAAGTGAGTTCTGTCTAGTTGTTGGGTTTTAAGCGGGACCATTGTGACCCCTCCAATTTAACTGGGAATTTTCTTAGTATAATTGTTGGCATAATAATTATCTAAATATTTCTGATAATATTGTTATTAATATTATCGTCGCTTCCGCAACACAAACAACCTGAACCCAACCCAGTGTCTTTTTGGGCAACCTGTGAGGGAATCATTAAATGGACTAAGTTGAAAAAATTTGGCTTTTTCCTAGTCCAAGTTCTCTCGACCTTCCTTCAATGTCTGTAGAAACAAAAAAAAAAAAGGTGGTATCAAGAATGCAACTTGATTAATAAAAACCTCATATTGAAACCCAAATTCCTAGACTTTAACCCGGTTGGTTTCTGAGTTAACCCAACTGGAATCAATCATCACACTTTGGATAAAAAAAGGAGGTCAGTAACTTGTCTTTCTTTTCTTTTTCTTTATTTTGGCCCTTTTAAACACAGTCACGGAGCCCAGCATTTGAAACTGAGGTTTTAGGGGGGTTACATGATTATCTCATCATCTAAGTGGGGAAGGTTTAGGTCCCAAAAGCAAACAAACCACCCTTCCAACAAGAAGAAAAAATTAATTAAAATAAAAGCCTTCATTATTATTTTTTTTAAAAAAGTATTTTATTATTAGTATCACATCAAAGTTTGTAAAACCTTTTCACCACATCCATTTTTTAATTTTTATTTTCTGGGTTTTACTTTTTTTGCGAGTAGAAAGAGACTGCACCAGTTTAAAGAGGGAAGATAATTTGTATCCTCTGCTGTTTTGCAGCTGAGCTAAGCTCAGGTATACGGACTGAATCAGACACTGTAACAAAAGAAGGAGTCAGAATCTGACACCGTGAAGGCTAAACTTGGTATTGCACATCCCCCTGTTACAATTGACGTCACCTAACCATGGTTTCCGCTTCACACTTCTAACTCAACCCTCAACAGAAATTTAGTTGTTTCAATGGAAATGGCGGTAAAAAACGTTTGCTCTGCCAATCTAGAAAATCACATCTCTCTCAATGAAGCATGTAACAAGTTTCTAATATGAAAAAAAGACTCTCTTTTATGTTACAGAATAGAGTCCCTCAGGCTCAATTAATATAATCACAGTGCAAGCATATATTATTTTATGTTAACAACAAAAGAAGTAGGAGGATCCAAATTTAAGTAAAATTAAATCATATTTCACAATAAAGGGATCAAAGCAGGAATGAAACCATGACTTTCTGCAGCAAAGTTAAGAACAAAAAAACAAAAGGAAAAAAGAAAGGTGGCGGAAAGGTTGAAGTTTCATAATTTATGGTAATAGTAATATTATTAGTTAATGATATAGGCAGCAACCCAAATGTCGGTGGGCTATATACTGCATACCCACCCCTGCTTAATTGGCTTGACCATGTGATAGATTAGAAAGCTTTTAGACATCAAACTAATTTACTCAATCTCTTAATTAATTTAACCAATTTGTATTTAATATCTACTAGTTTTTATTTGTCTTGAGAAATGGGGAACATGTTTTCTTTTGTTGGTGCAACTAATTTAGCTTCAAACATTTCGCTTCGTTTTTTGTTTTATTAACCTTTTTACCACATCTTTTTTATTCCCAAACTAAACATGTGGCTATGTATGATTCTTGTTTCAGAAACCATATGAATGATTACTCTTCAATTCATTGCTATTTTTTTTTATATAATGCATAGTTCATTTTCAACCCATTACATTTGAACCTACGTCATTTTATATTGACAATAATATACATATCAATCGAACTACAATTCAATTCACAATTATTGACTAATTAATTTTGAATCATAATAATTTTTATTTACAAAAAGTGATTTTAGATCCTATCTTTAAAATTATGAAACTCATCTTCACAAATTTAATTAGTTCAAAATAGGATATTTAAGATTAGGTGGAGTTATGATGAGTAAGGAGAGGTCCACCTATTCATCATACTAATAGGATTTATGATGAGTTTTTCATAATATTTAATAATTTGATATTTATATATTACATTATATTAATATTGATTATGTAAAAAATTTGAGAATGTTTAATTGTTTTTTTTTCATATAAAAAAATCAAGGGTCAAATAAATACTAATAAAAATAGTATTTTCAATAAATAAATTAAAAATATCAGATTAATTTAAAATTTTACATGATTAATAAGTAGGGAAATTATAGGTTGACAGTATGTGAATACACTATCTGTTTTCTGTTATTGTTTTTTTTTAGTTAGATTTAAAAGCTATGTTTAAGAATTTAAGGTCTAAATTTTAGTATCTAAAGTTTAGGGTTTTAATATTTTAAGAATAATAATTATAATTATTTTTACAATAATGGCAACTCACATTTGTCAATAAGTATACCGACTGTGAGCTAAATCCTTCCCTTAATAAGTCAAATTTTTAGTAAACCCCATTTTTTATGATTTATTTAACTTTTTATAAAGCATCCATAATTATTTATGTACATTTTTTTATTAAATTAATTCTTTATTACAATATACTTTTTAAACTTTAGGTATTCATACACCAAACTTATTAATTATTATTTATTAAATAAAAATTATCTTAATTAAAATATTATTTTAATAAAATATTAAATTTCACGTGAAAAATTTTATTAATCATATTTTATTAAATTAAAATAATTTTCAATTAGTGGAATTAAAGATATCAATTCAATAAACTATTACATTTCCTAATTAAATATTCTACTATGAATTTGGAACATTATAAACATATAAACTGAATACTGTAGAAAGAATTATAAGCTGATAGAATAGTTTGTTTTTCTGTTTTGGATTAGTTAAGTATTGAGATACTATAAATATTTAATTGTATTCTTATGAAATAAGATAGAAGCATTTTTTAAAAAAATATTTTAACATGGTATCATGTGAGCCAATTTTTCTCTGGCCAGTTGGGCCACATTTTTTTTCTTCTTGGGCTCGTTCCTGTTCTCTTTGTTCCTAATTTGTTTAGGGCACAAATTCTAATTTTTTTTTCCTTTCTCTTTCGATTCATTATCGTTTCTTTTTCTTCGTGATTCTCTGCTATTTTTTTTTTACTCATGTAGGATATTGATTTTCATCATCCTTTGTTCCTTCATCCGTCGGATACACCGGGCACCATTCTTATTTCTCATCGTTTGACCGGTGTTGAGAACTATTCTGTTTGGAGTCGTTCACTTCGAATTGCCTTGTTCGCAAAGAACAAGCTCGGGTTCGTTGATGGTGATTGCCGCCGTTCGACGTATCCGGACTCTCTTCGTGCTCAATGGGATCGCTGCAATGCTTTTGTCCTTTCTTGGATTCTAAACACAGTGAGTCCAGATTTATCTGCGGGGCTTGTATTTGCTTCTGATTCTGTTGCGGTTTGGACGGATCTCAAGGATCGCTTTAGCAAGGTGGACGGTTCCTGTATTTTCTTTCTTCATCAATCTATTGCACATCTCACTCAAGGTGATGCTACTGTTTCTTCTTATTTCACGCAATTGAAATTGCTTTGGGATGAATATACTGCTCTCGTCCCTTTTTTCACTTGTGATTGCGAGGTCGCCCAGCAAAATTCGAGCCATCTTCATCAACAACGATTGTTTCAGTTCTTGATGGGTCTCAATGAGACCTATGCTACCGTTCGTAGTCAGATCCTCTTGATGCAGCCTTTACCTTCGGTAAATAGAGCTTATTCCATGATCGTCCAAGAAGAAGCTCAACGGAGTCTTTCCTCTGTTCTACCTCATGCTTCCGAACCTATCGCTTTGCTTTCTACCGCTTCTGGCAACCGTAAAAAATTCAAGTCAACCGTAAGAAGGCTTCTCCGGCTGCTCTTGCAGTCTCATCCGACGATTCCCTGCTCAATTCTCAGAGTGCCCCTGTCTTTACTCCTCAACAGTATTCTGAGCTCTTGGAGTTGTTGAATAAAAGCCGACCTGTGCCTGCACCTGCTGTCAATTATGCAGGTATCCCTTCTCGTACTCCTTTTTCAGCTAATAATATTTTTTCTTGGATTTTGGACACTGGTGCAACTAATCATATATGTTTTAATTCTACGTTTCTGAATTTGCCTATTGCTTACCCTCTTAATTCCCATTTTGTTCAGCTTCCGAATGGTAAACACTCTACTATAACTCATTCTGGTTCTTTGTCACTATCTCCTGACATCACCCTTGCCAATGTTCTTTGTGTACCACACTTTAATCATAATTTGATTTCTGTTTCTAAATTGGCCCTTGATTTGCATTGTGCAGTCATTTTTTACCGTTTGATTTCTGCATCCTGCAGGATCTCTCCAATGGCAGGATGAAGGGGATTGGTAAGCATCTGAATGGTCTTTATTTTTTTGAGCCTTTTTCTGCCCTAGTTAGATCCCCTACTTCTACTTCTTGTATGACTTCTATTGCTAATTCGATTTCCTTATGGCATGCTAGACTCGGGCATGTGCCTGTCAACAAATTACATCGTTTGTCTTTTTTTCATAATTTGCCAATTAATAAAGACTTTACTTGTTCTGTTTGTCCCATGGCTAGACAATCTAAATTGCCTCTTCCAACTAGTGTTTCTAGGGCAGCAACTCCTTTTAGCTTATTACATCTTGATGTTTGGGGGCCTTATAGGGTGTCTACCCATTGTGGCCATCGTTTCTTTTTAACCATTGTCGATGATCATACTCGCATGACTTGGGTGTACTTACTGAAGCTTAAATCTGATGTTGTGATAGCTCTCAAACAATTTTTTCTCATGGTCAAAACTCAATTTTCTGCTGTCATTCAAACTGTCAGGAGTGATAATGGTTCTGAATTTTTTAACTCCTCCTGTTCTTCTTTCTTTGAGTCTTTAGGCATTATTCATCAAAGTTCTTGTATTGATACACCTCAGCAAAATGGTATTGCTGAACGAAAGCATAGGCATCTGCTCGAAATTACTCGCGCTTTATGTTTTCAATCCAATGTTCCTCTTAAATTTTGGGGCGACTGCATTTTAACTGCTTGTTACATCATTAATCGGCTCCCTTCTTCTGTTTTAGCTTGGCGAATGCCATTTGAATTGCTTTATAAAAAGTCCCCTGATTTTTCTCACTTTCGTGTTTTTGGGTGCCTTTGTTTTGCAGTTAACCCCCATAATTCTGATAAATTTTCTTCCAGATCCCTTCCCTCAGTTTTTTTGGGTTATTCTCCTTCCAAGAAAGGTTATATTTTGTTTTGTTTGGACTCTCGAAAATTTTTTGTTAGTCGCAATGTTCATTTTGTTGAAGATGTCTTTCCTTTTAAATCTTCTTCTTCTGAATTTCCTGTTCTGTTTCCCCCTACTCCTGACATTTCAAATTTAGATTTCTTAATTATTCCCACTCCTACTCCTCTAACAAGCGCTTCACCACATCCTGTTCCAACTTCAGTAAGTACATCTCCACCTCTTGTCTCTCTTACTTTGCCTATTGTTGAACCTAGGCGGTCTGGTCAAACTCTTAAGCCTCCTTCTTGGCTAAAAGATTTTATTCATCCCTATCAATCTCCTTCATCCCCAGGTGCTTCTTCTTCTAATTCTGTTTTTTTTAATCCCATTTACCTCTCAAAACTTAGGCCTTTGTTTCTTCCCTTTCCCATATTACTGAACCTCTTTCTTAATTTGAGGCTCACCACTCTCCCCACTGGGTTCAGGCCATGCAAGAGGAAATTCGGGCCTTAGAATCTAATCATACATGGACTGTTGTTCCTTTGCCTCCAGGGAAGGTTCCTATTGGTTGTAAATGGGTGTACAAGGTCAAACTTTGAGCCTCTGGTGAAATAGAGAGATATAAAGCTCGGTTGGTTGCCAAGGGCTACAACCAAAAAGAAGGGATCGATTACTTGGACACTTTTTCTCCTGTTGCTAAAATGGTCACTGTTCGAACCATTTTGGCTCTTGCGGCTTCTCTCAACTGGTCTCTTTGTCAAATGGACGTGTCTAATGCTTTTCTCTAAGGTGACCTTCATGAAGAGGTTTTTATGATCTTACCTGAGGGTTTCCGCAGCCAGGGGGAGCATATGGTATGTCGGCTGCAGAAATATTTGTATGGGTTGAAGCAGGCATCCAGGCAATGGAATGCTAAGCTTACTGAAGCTCTTATGTTGGCTGGTTTGAGCAGAGTAAGTTTGACTATTCTCTTTTTGTTAAAAAGAAAGAAGGCAAGATGGTCATAATACTAGTCTATGTTGATGATCTTCTTATTACTAGAAATGATATGGATATGATCAATGACTTGAAAGGAGTCCTAAATCAAAATTTCAAGATAAAAGATTTAGGAGATTTACGGTACTTTCTTGGGATTGAGATTTTAAGGTCTCAAGAGGGGATTTTGTTAAATCAGCTGAAATATGCACAAGACCTTATCAAGATACTGGTTTAAGTAAAGCAAAAGTTGCGCTTACACCACTTGAACAGAATCAGAAACTAACAACAGCAGAGTTTGATAAAGTAGTTCAACAGCATCAAAACGACAAGTTGTTAGAAGATAAAGCAATTTATCAGAGACTCATTGGAAGGCTAATCTACTTGACCCATACAAGGCCAGATATCACCTTCGCTGTTACTCATCTTAGTCGGTTCATGCAAAGTCCAAAACAGTCACATATGGAAGCAGCGTTAAGAGTTGTAAGGTATATACAGAAAGAGCCAGGGCTAGGAATTTTTTTGAAGGCTTTCAACAAACATCAGTTGGTAGCATATTGTGATTCAGATTGGGCTTCTTGTCCAATGTCAAGAAGATCAGTTTCTGGCTTTTGTGTACACTTAGGAAACTCACTCATTTCCTGGAAATCGAAGAAACAATGCACAATATCAAAATCCTCTGCAGAAGCCGAGTACAGAAGTATGGCAGCAGTAACATCAGAACTGGTTTGGCTTTCAGGGTTTATTCAAGGAACTGAAGATAAGTGTAGGTAAACCAACGAAACTGTTCTGTGACAATAAAGCAGCTCTTCAAATAACAGCGAATCCTGTGTATCATGAAAGGACTAAGCACATAGAAATTGATTGTCATTTTATAAGAGAAAAAATACAAGAAGGGCTTATAGCTACTGAACATGTGCCGACTGCAGATCAACTTGCAGATGTTATGACAAAAGCTTTGGGGTCACAACAGCACAGTCATCTAATTTCCAAGTTGGGGTTAAAAAAATATTTTTATACCTCCAACTTGAGGGGGAGTGTAGAAAGAATTATAAGCTGGTAGAATAATTTGTTTTTCTGTTTGGGATTAGTTAAGTATTGAGATACTATAAATATTTATTTGTATTCTTATGAAATAAGATAGAAGCATTTTTAAAAAAATATTTTAACAATACTTGAATTTAGTAACTCATATCGACTAATTGAACCTATTAAATTTATGAACTTTATAATTAGCCATGTGAAAAAATATAAAATAAAATATGCATAAAAGTAATAACACGTGCACTTATTGTACGTCTTTTAATTTTGTTAATTTAATTCTCACTATCTTTTTTTTTTTGAATATAAGTCACACTTTCTTTATTTTATAAAAATTAATTATATAAATTTTAAAATAAATTTACAACAATTATCTTCCTGTATTAAAATGTTGTTACAATTGTCTAACAATTACCTCATTAGAATATATAAAATCTAGAGAAACAAATAAGATTATTATTAAAAGAGTTTATTGCAATTACTCATTATTATTATTATATAAGAAAAATGTAAAAGTGAAGTTGATTATATAGATGATTTAAGTCGAGTTGAAAACGAATCAAAAGGATGGTTTGTGGAAACGTATCGGGAGAACAATAAACTATTCATCAGCGGAGGATAGATGGCGATGGGAACTTCGGATGCACAAAGTTTGAAGTGCCTCAATGAATGGGCCAACAACATTTAGGTTCAATTATTGCAAAATCCAGTTGGACATTGACCCACCTCTCTTTTCTTTTTCCTTTTAACTAATCATGTTGAAAGTAAAAACAACTGGATTAAACATCCAATTGTTTAAATCATCAGATTATAACTAAATAAATAATAAACTAAATGGGTTGGATTTATTTTTTATTGAAAAAGAATATCAAAGTTTGAACCTGTATCATTTATAGACCAAACATAAATTCTAATCACGTCTTAAAATAATGCTTATATTAATGATATGTGAAAAGTTCAGTTATCACTATATATGAGATAAATTTTTTAAAAGAATATATAAAATTAATAATTAGATTATCGATGAATATTATTAGTTTAATTTTAAATTCATGGCCAACCCATTTGTTCACTTTTAGTAAGCAAAATCATGATAGGATTTAGAACATCATTGATTCACAACAAACACATTTGTTAAGTTTGTTTGTATGAAAAAAGTTTAGGAAGGGAGGGTTATCTCTTATATCAAGATTTGTTGAAGTTGGTGAGGAAGAGTATGATTAAGCATTGGGGGCTTTGATATGAATCAATATAATTGCTTGCTTAATTATTCTTTCTTTCCTTTTGAGGGTATAATATGTACTAAACTTGGCCAATGCCCAATCAATGTCCTGTTTGTCATCTTCATAATTAATAATGATGCCTTATTAGACATGCTTGTGCTTGAGGGAAGTTTTACTTTGTGATATAATTTCTCCCTCTTATAATTTTATATCAGCATTAAAATGATATTAAGTTTAAAAAGTCGAAAAAGAGGAATAATTTTAACAAGTTATAAATATTGTATTAAAAAAAAATTAAACTATCAAGTTTTATTATTATCTAAATATATTTAGATTATTATTTTGGTAATTCATTGTAATAATCAATATTATTATAATTATTTTGATATATTAATTGTAATTATAATTTCTTATAAAAATTAAAATATTTATATTTGACACATTCATATTACGTAAATAAAAAATAGTCATTACTATATCCAGAGAAAATCATATCACATTAAATATATTATAAACCCTCAAAAGTATTTAACTTTTTTTCTTTGAAGGATGCTCTTTTTCTTTTAAAATTTGATAAATCTTTGTGTTTATTTTTCACTGCTTGTAAATTATTTTATCTATGAGGTGGCACGTGATTCATATATGGAGGATGTACTAAATATAAATTCATATTGTAATCTTTAAATTCAGTTGAATAAATTGATAAAAAAAAAAGGCTAAATATAAAATTTAAAAATTAAATCAAGACAATATGTTTATTCATAATCAAAAGAAGCTTATAGAGGTACTGTTTTGACTGGTAAATCTCTAAAATTCTGAAAATTATAGTGGATAAATAGTTTGTATGATAGAGACAGAGTGAAGTTAAAAAAAAAATTGTGGAGGGATTGGAATTAAATTGTATATTTTTTACAATAATAAAAATATATTTTATCATTTTAATAACTTGTATTCTTATAAATTTTAAAATTTTTATTATTTCTTGGATATATCTACTTTTTTTGACACAATAGCTAAAATCACTCGTAACCCCTCTTCAACTCGCAAATAGAAAGATAATACACTTCAATACACTCGAACCCGTTGTCTCCTGCATTAACAACAATATTTATGTCACTTGAGTTATGACTTAATCAACATTAAAATTAAATTTAAATTTATATAATTTTATTTATGTTACAGTTGATTAAGGAATTAGATATGAGGTACAAGTAATGTGCAAAACAGATTGAATTTTTAAAAGTGTTATTAGAAGTTAAATGGCCTTGTTTAACGTGTGCACGTGTGTTTTCTATAAATTTTAAATTAGTAAGCATAAATGAATCAGGTTTTGGTTTAATGATAGGATTTTAAAATTTTAAAATTAAATTTTATTAAGTGTGATTTTTGTAAGATTTATTTTAATATATTTTGTACTTATTTATTATTTAAAAAAATAAAAATGAATGGGGTTGAAAATGAATAGGAACTTTCATTTTCATGTAACGTCTCTACGCCACACACTATAATTTAACAAGGCCGAGCCAGCCAAAAAGTTCCAAATCGGCCCAGTGTTTCAATTTTAAATATTATGGGGCCGTGACAATAACATGTGGACCCCCATGACAGCTACATCTAACAATTCTTTTTCCTTCTATTTTTATTTTATGGGTAAACTACACCATTAGTCACTAATTATGAGTAAATTTTAATTTTGGTCACTTAATTATTTAAAAGTTTTCATTTAAGTTATTGAACTATTTAAAAAATTTTATTTAAATCATTGGCTGTTAAGTTTTTAAAATAAATTCTACCAACGAGCTCCAAGCAACAATTGGATGTTCAGTATGGTGGATTAGTACCCATTGACGAGTAGAAGAATAAACTTAAAATTCAAGTCAATCTAACGATTAGTGTCAAAGATCAGAAATTAGAGAAAAAATTTGTTTGAATTTGGGTTTGCAAATTTGTGACGTCCAAAGCTATTTCATGAAAAAAATTAAACTGTAGAAGATGAGGGGAAAGAGAACATCCAATTGGTGCAAGCAATACAAATAGAGAAAATCATATAACATCGATTTTACAATCAATTACTTAAATGAAAACTTTTGAATAATTTAATTACTAAATTATAATATTTTTTAATTAAGTGATCCTCGTAGTTTGCCCTTCCTTCATTAACTTTCATGACAGATTACATAGGAACTTTGATGGTTAAAGTACTATAACTCAGTTGCATTTTATCATTTTACTGAAAAAATAAATAAAAGAATCTCTGTAAATTACGTAAGGAGCAAAATGTTCCCTCTGTTGAATTTAGAGGTCAGAAATCGGTAGAGCAATCAGACAAAGAGAGTGATATCCAGGTTGAAGGAAGAAAAAAAAGGGTTTTGATTTTAGAGGTTAATGAATTGGATGAATGGGTAATGGGTAATTGAGTAATTGACTCAATAAAATTATAGACAATCATTTTTTATCTTAACCATCACATTTTTTTCACCTCAAAAATTTATATGAAAATGCTACATCAGAATTTAACAAAAAAAAAATTTAACAGAAAGACTATGCTGCTCCATACAAAATATATTTTTACTAAATTTTGATAAATCTTAAAATTATATATTAATTTTGATTTATCTAAATATTAGAGGACCAGTTGATGATAAAAAATTATTAATTTTTTTTTATATCGTGAGGAATATATTTTATAAGTTTTATCTTTCAATTCTAAAGAAAAATTAAGTGTTAAATATTTATTCATAAAACTTATAAAATTTAATTTGAATTGATTTATTCTTAAAATTAAAAAAAATGGAATTCATCTATTTTAGCTATTCAACTTAACTTACATTAATATGGGAATTTTATAAAAAAATTATGCAAATGGTAAACTATTGAAAAAATTAAACTAAATTAAAAAACACCAAATTCTTATAGAAGCAAAACAAAGCAAGGCAGATAAGTTATAGATCCAAAGTGTTTCAAAGAGGGGAAGGGTTATCTTGATGTAAGTTTACTTATGGCCTAGATCAACCTAAGTTAAATGGAGTCTCTACCATTTTGATTAAAAAATCAAACATGAAACTTCATACACCTTAAGATTCATAGGACGAAAAGAGCATTTTTGAGGTCCTTATACTCATTATGCCTAGCATTGAATAGACCGGGTATTCACCCTATCAATATCTCAAATCAATGATGGGTCCGATTCGGATCTTGCCTAAATGGCACCCGAATCGGACCAAACCATTTGTCAGGCTATTGTTCTCTTGTTTTTTTTTTCCTTCAAAGTAATGGAGTAAGATATCGATTTCTCAAAAAGATTTAGTACACAAATCATACAATCTTTTAATTCCATAAATTAGATTAAAAAATTATTATGCATTTTTTATAGATAATTATTTGATACATCGGCATTGGAGTTTTTTAACTATACAAACAAGGTTAAAAAGTTAACAAATGTCTTTAATTGATGTCGAAACCATTTTTGAAAACGAGAGAATCGACTTAGATTTTGAAAATGAAAACGAATAGAGGAGTCGCCACCAATCCTTTTTGATGAGGTGTGATCGGGTCACCTCAAATTAATCATTTTAATAAAAGTTAAGACTTACTAAAACGATAATTTTTGGCCTACGAAAATCGAAAAATGAGTTCGGGAGTCAGTTACGCACGAGGAAGGATTAGCACCCTCGATACGCCCAAAAATTGGTACCTAGTTGGTTAATTAGTGTCTTAGTGTCGAAAATTTGAAAACTTGAAAGACTTTGAAATACGATCCCTTTTTGCAAAAAAAATGCTCAAATGTTAAAGACCTTCTTGTCTCGAAGTAATAAAACACCATGTCTAGTAAGTTAGGACACGACATCTCGAACTTTGAGAACAAGCTTGCCTTTATTTAAAATTAACGTATTTTAAAGGATATTCGGTTAGTTAGGGTGGACGAGGAAAATCGAAACCCAGTGAGTTAGGGTACGTTTCCTCGAATTTCCTAACACCAAATATCACCTTTATTTGCAAAAAATCTTATTTCGAAGTAACAAAATGTCATACCCGTAAGTTAGGGCACCACACCTCGCATCCCCGAAAATAAGCATTTTTTAAAAATTCGTATTGTGATTTAAAAGAATATTCCGTAATTTAGGTTAAAAGAGAAAAGTTGAAACCCAGTAAGTTAGGGCACGATTGTCTCGAATTACCAAATACGGAGTATTTACTTTTATGAAAGAATTATTTTGGGTTAAGTAAAATTAGTATAACGTAAGTCGTAATAAAATGGGATAATAAAAGGTGCATAAACGGATACAAGTTTGATATTGATAGACATAACAGAATAACCATAGATGCAGATGTAAAGGGTAATGATAAGAGCAAAATAAAATTAACGAATAAAAATAATAAATAAACTAGGAAATATTCGAAATTAAAAGGAACTAGTAATAAATAAACACTCATTACGTAAAACTAAAAAAATGATAATATAACAATGATAATAATAATATTAATAGTAATGATACAATTAATAAGAAGAAAAACAATATATTCGTAATAACAATAAATAATAATAATAATAAGTTAAGTTAATTGATAAAGAAGTATAAGTAAATAAATATGAAAAAGAAGGTATATAATATCTACATGAAATTATTTAGTTTAATAATAAGATGATAATAGTAGGGATAGTAAAGGTAATAACAATATGTTAGGTCATAATAATAATAGAAATAATATTTAAAATATATGTGTATATAAAAACAGTAGTAATAGGGTATGTATATAATAATAATAATAATAATAATAATGGATATAGTGATAAAAATGGCATTAGAATAAAATAAATATAAGTATAAATATAATGATAATAATAATAATAATAATACATTAAAATATGTTCATATCAATAATATTAGTGAGTAAAAAAAGGAATAATGATAGTGTAGTAAAAACAATAGTATATAAATAGAGATAATAGTAGTAAATAAAATTAATAGTAATAATGTTAATGGTAATATTAGTAATAAAACAAAAACAGACATAACAATAAAAGTGATAATAATAACTACTGTAATAATGACAGCATAAAATTAATGATACAATAATATAAAAAAATAAAATAATACAAATAAATAAGTATAGAAAGGAAATGCAACTTTAATGGTAATAATAAGAAAAATAATAACAATAGTGCAGTAATAATAAAGTGATAACGAGAGTAAAAAGAAAAATAACTATAATAGTAGAGTATAATAATAAAATTAATTAATTTAATAATAAAGGAGTTAAATATTCAAACTAGAGACTAAATTGAACTTAAAAAAGGAATTCGGGGCCAATTTAAAAATAGACAAAGAGGAAAGGGACCGATTTGAAAGCACGAACAAAAAGGAGGGACCAAATCGGGCAATGATCCCTCTCTCTAAAACGCGCAGCACTGCCTAGGACCAAAATGAAAACCATGCACAAATTCGAGGCGAATTTAAAAGGAATCAAAACTTAATTGCAAAGTCACAAAAAACGGAAGGACTACGCGGGTAAATATCCCATTTGTAACGAAAACACGCGGATCCTAAGGTGTCGGGTCGGGTCTCGCACGGGTCACGTAAAACGGCGTCGTTTTGGCCTTAATGAGGCCGACCAAAACGACATCGTTTTGATCGGCTATTTAAGGCAGATTTCTTTTAAAAAAATTCATTTTTTCTTTGCTTCAGAAAAAAAAGGGGGGGGATGGCTTCTCTATTCTCTCTGGCCAGAGCCAGAATCCGGCGAGGAGATCGCCGTGGGATCGCCGCCGGCCATTGTCGCCGGCCACAAAGGGTGCCTTTTTTCTTTTTTAGTATTTTCTTTATTATTATTTTTTATATATAATATATATAATGTATAAATGGACTTGAAAGTAGAAGAATATATAGACAAGAAGGAACCTTAGCAACGAATTGATTCCCTCTTCAACTGCTGGCTGCTTTTTTTAATTGTTTGGTATGCTTGAATGCTATGGCTATATTTCTATTTTGTTTTTTTTGTGTTTGAAAAACCTATCGTTTGTATTGATGATTCTTTTTTCACTCAAAAACCAAAACTAAAAAAACCAACCCTCATTCGGTTTTGACATGGCTTCTTATAGTCATATTCCTTTACAACTTGCTTATTAATTAATTGCTCTGTTTTCCTTGCAGAGAAATGGGCGGTGGACGTGACAGGCGGTGGCAGGCCTGGCACGGGGCGACAGCAGCTGATTAGGCTAGGGTTTTTAGTTCTTTTTTTTGTTTTGTGTTTGAGTTGGGCTGCTGTTGGGTTTTGGGGGTTATTTGAACCTGTTTTAGGTTGGGTTTTAGTTGGGTTAGTTGGGCCCGCAAATTGAGCTTATACAATTGATATTTAATCTTTATTTTTTAATACGTTTGGTACGAATATTATTATTTTACTCATGTTTTAGTATAAGAGTGAGCAATAAACTAATTCAATTGGTAATATGTAGCCATTCCCATAACTTATTTTTATCAAAGAGAAGGAAAATTTTCCACTTATTTTGAAGAGTTTTTACTCATCTATCTAATTTTAAGTTTAAAATTTTACAACTATTTTTTTTGTTTAACAATTGTAATACATATGTAATTAATAAGTATTTTCCTCTTGTAGTAACCAAATGAGGCATAAATGTATAATTATATAATATACAAAAGGTGGAAATTTTTAACTCCGTGAGAGGGGTTAAAATTTTGCCACATGTCCTATTTATTTATTTTTCATTGCCAATATACTAGATAATTATCATTTTTAAATATTAATTAAGGACAAAGTGATGTTTTCTTAATCTTGTTTGTCGAGTTGAAAAAACTCAATCACCTTTTTATCAAATAATTACTCTTAATTTATTAACTGATTTTAATTTTAGTATAATATATAAAAATTATTAGTGAGTTTGGATATAAGTATTTTAAAAATTATATAAATATAAATTATATATATCAAAATCAAGTAATTAGCTCGATTTTGGTTTTCAAAATTGAAACCAATTCGACTTAACTATTTTATCCTACCTTTTCACTTTAACCTACAACCGAGATTAAATAATTCAACCTAAATTAAATAATTCAACCTATTAAAATCAAAATTAACTCATTCAACTGGTTTGCTCAGATTAACTTGATAATTCATAAGTTTTCATTTAAATTACTGAATTATTTAAAAGTTTTTAGTTAAGTCACTATTTGTCAAGTCTTTTTTTTTTTTAAATCTGACTAGCGAGCTTCAAGCGACGGCTCGACAATCTGTACAGTGAATCAATACCTATTGGTGAGTAGGAGAATATACCTTAGATCTAATATAATTAATGGTCACTATCGAAAATCAAAGGAAAAAGTAATTTGGATTTTGATTCACAGATTCTTAACATTTAAATATATTCGATAAATAAAAATTGAACTACGAAAGAGAAGGGGAATGAGAGCTTTCTATTGGTATAGGCGGTGCAAAGAAAAAAGGCCATACAACATCAATTTTAATAGCTCGATGACTTAAATAAAATGTTGTAGTTAATAATCTAATCTTGGTCTGCATTTAAAAAAACATAAACCTTTCCTTTATCGTTGAATTAAGCTGAATACTACAGTTGAGGCATGAAAATTTGAGATTTTAAGTTAAAATATTATCTAAATATTGTAGTTTGAAGGCAATTAATTGAAAAATCCTTATGAATTGTGTGTTAGTGATTTTTAGTATATTATTTCAGTAAAATGATCTTCACTATCACCAATTCATTGGATTTATTTTATATATATATATATTGGTCTGAGATTAAAAAAATAATTTAAAATTTGAACTTAAATATTACACATTTTAATGATGATAAAATTAAGAAAAAGCACAGGTTGGGAATCCCATTGCATTTGCATATTAGTGCTATAAAAAGGTGAAGGTGCCTTTAAATTATGTATTACAAAACCACGGAGGACTTGTTGAAAGATTGCGTAGAAAGCAATTAGATTTTACTTGTAATAATTCCTCAAAAATTATTTGCTCTAACGCTCAATATTTATGCTTTTTTTTTTAAACTTATCTCTCTAAATTTTCTTGTCGTACCTATGAGTTGTATGTACTTTCACATTGCCATTATAATTATAAAAAAAAAAAAAGGGAGTTAAGTGAGGGCAGCTCCAATATGGTAGTGTGGGCATGGCAACCCTCTAAAGGTAGTAAGAGGTTGAAAGACTGAAGCAAACCCTTTTTATAGCACAAGTGACAGAAAGAAAGGGCTGATGCTGATGAAGTGATATAGGGTTAGAATTAGTCATAACTTTGAAACTAAAGTTGAGATTTGTTGAAATGGAAAATGGAGTGAGTTGCTAAGCCGGATTGAAGATGTTTTTAATGCTTAATGAGAAAGTAAAATTAAAAATGATATTAGAGTACAAGCATGTGTGGGGCCCAATGCTGCCCGTTACTGTAGAATCTTCTATTTATGTTATGAGGTGCCATGTTTAAGCTATTGGGCTTTTCTTATATTTTGATATGGCTCCGCTTTAGATGAGTTATTGAATGAATATTTTATTTGGGTACATGATTTGTATTTCACTTTTGAGGAGTGAAGGGACTAACTTTTTCTTTACGAGGGAGTTATACTATTTATTATATATATAATAGCGGTTTGATATTACTTTCTAATAAATATTTTTATTTTTGGTATTCTTTATGTTTATTTTAAGATTTATGTTCAGAGTTAATGATTATTCCTTCCAACAATGTCATCTTTAAAATTTGAATCTATATCTCCCTTTAAAAAAATATAATGTGCAACAGTTAATAATATAAACAATCTCTATTTAAAGAGACGATGTATATAACAAAGAAAAATGGACTTTTACCAAATCGTAAAGGAGAAAAAGTTTGACTCTCCTCAATGACTCTGAAAGTCTAATAAATCCTAGTTGTTTACTAAGTCATATATATGAATGGTAGTGCTAGGCAACTATTGAATTGAATCAGAGCTTACATAATTGATTGAATACTTGTCTCAGTATAAGCACACACCAAAGCTCAGAAACTACAACACTCGGAATAAAATAAAATCCCAACATCAGTTGATTTAGTATTAGTTTAATTGGCATTGGTTTTATTGTCAGTACAAGAAGACATAGGTTCAAATGCATTGAAATACATTATACTCTTATTTAAGGGTTGATAAATGATTATGGATAGTTCTACACTATATGATTTGAAATAAATCAAAAAATAAATCTCAACATCGGATATATATAGTTGTCCAAAAGAAAAAATTATTTTTTATAATAAGTACAATAATAAAATGTAACACCCTGAAAATTTCTACAGTAAGATATTATCTTTAATATAGTAAAATAAGGAAATAAAGTGACAAGAAGAGGAAAATTGAGTTATGTCACTGGGAAGTATATTATGACATATTGATTCAAGAAATGACTAAATTGTAAAAGTGAGAAAAGTTTTGTGGCCCAAGAGTAAATATTTTAAGGGTGGAATGATCTAGAAACCAAGAAAAATTGATGAATTAGGACCAAATTAAATAAGTAAAAAATTATGAGGGACTAAATTACAATTTTACCAAATTAAGTGATGACTCAAAAATGAAATTTTAAAAGATCATAAAGGGCAAAATGGTCAATTGGAAGAGAGAGAAATTTAGAAAGTAATGATGATGTTGGTGATATTTTATAATTATTTAATTAGATAATTATTATTTATTTAATATTTTAATAAGATATTTTATTATTTTATTATTTTATTTAGTCTATATATATATGTGTACGTGTGTGTGTGGAAAAAAAGAAACAAAAAAAACACAACACAGACCATCCGTCATTGTCCATGCATCCTACGTTAGAAAGAAGAGAAGAGAAGAAAGAAACTTTTCATTCTTTACAATTTAGTCCTTCCACCAAAAATTCACTATTTTCACCTAGAAATCAAAAGAATTTTCATGATTACCAAGAGAGAAAACTAATAAGGAGACTATGGGAAGCTAGAATATCAAGTTAGATTCAAGTAATAGAAGCTGGAGGAGAGAGAAAATCAACTTAAAGATTGGAAACAATAAGACAAGGTAAGAACATCAAGATTTCCATGTATTTTTAAGTTTGATATTATTGAAAAAGCATGGAAATGAAGCTAAAGTAGAATTTTCTCATATATGATTCTATGTTATTGATATATTAGTGAAGAGAAATAAGAGAAAGTGGTGGGAAATATTGTAGAGAAAGGAAATAAAAGTGTTATAAACTTAATAATTAACATTTTGTACTAAAACTGTTTTGGGCAGCAGCAGTAGTCTAACTTTCAAAAATCACCAAAAATTGTAGAAATTGAATTAGAGAATGAAATATGAAATTAAATCTTATTAAGTCTAGTTTCTTATAGAAGAAACCGTGTAAGCAATGGAATTGTGAATCATGAGATATAATAAATTTTGTGAGACAAGGTCAGAATGATTTCGGGTTCCCCTATTCTGACTTTGAAAAATCATAAAAAATTGGAGAAATATAATTAGGTTCTTAAAGTTATATGTTTAAAATCCTAAATGAGTTTATTTTCAACAAAAACAAACGAGAACATCATCCGAATCCTGTACAATGAGATAATTAATTTTTAGTAAAGAATGGTCGGAACTATCAGACAGCAGAATAAGGGTGACTTTAAAGAATAAACTGTACTTAGTGGTTAAACCAAAAATTCTAAAACTTTTATGGTAAGAAGATACATAAGTCTAGTTTCATGGAAAATTAGCGGATCTTAATTTCGAGTTCTATAGCTCAAGATATAAATAATTTAGTGACTATGACGCAAATAGACAATTTTGAATATACATATAAGTAAATAGTGAAATTATTGATAATGTTACTTGTAGCATGTTATATAAATTAAGGATGTGAAATGGAGAGGATTAGGAGGAAAATATGTATGAATATTCAGCTAGCATGGCTAATTTGCATGATTTTGGCTCAAGAACTAAATTGAATAAAACTACAACTTTATGGGCAATTTTGTAAAAATGTTAGAAATGACCAATTTGCATGAAATGGATTATTTTATTATTTAAAATTTCAAAATTGAATGAAATCATTAATTTAGTTCAAGATCGGGGAAAAACATGTTTTAAGGATTAAATTGAAAAGTGTTGAAATTATGGAAAATTCTGATATTTTATAGAATTCATAGGTTGTTATCAATTTGTATAAGAATAACGGCTAGAAATAAGGATTAAATTGCAAGAATTTTATTTTTTGAGCCTAAGGATGAAATCGTCATTAATTAAAAGTTTAGGGGTAAAATGGTAATTTTATTTAGAGCATTAATTGAATGTATTAGACCATGAAATAAATGAAAACGACAATCAAATTTATTTATAAATATCCGGATAACTCGAATACGAGACTTGAACGTGAAAAAGAAAAGATATTGGATTAATGAAATTATAAACATGAACAAGCAACGAGGTAAGTTAATGTAATTTGAATTGTATTTTTAAATGCATGAAACATCGGTATAATGAATTATTTGATTTATGTTTATAAACTGGCAAGAGAATGATATTTATCATGACATGTAAATATGTGATTATCTTTGATACGTTGATACAATGAAATTAAGTATATTGAGACAAGTAATAAATTCAAGTAAAACATGTCGAGAAAAATAAGTACGTTTAAGGGACAATATGCTTGATTTTAATTAGTTCCAAATATGAACGTTAGATGAAATAAAATATCTTATAAATAAATTGGTAACTTCGGTAATGCTCCGTAACTCTATTCCGGTGACGGATTCGAGTTAGGGGAGTTACAATAAACTTAAGGGTAACTTACACCAACAGTTACTCAATGTTGGGGTAGCTAACAGAACAATCACATTGGTTTCATTTCAGTCACTCAACTTTAAAAAAATTACAAAACAATCATTTTTGTCGTTTTTCATTACAGACGTAACAACAAAGTGACGTGGTAGATGATGGCTTGCTTGGTGCCATTAACCTAACAGTTGGCAAGTTAGCACCAATTTAAACAACCATATCAATAGCCATTTAGGGTTTATAAAAAGAGAAAAAAAAGAAGAAAAAACAGAAGAAGAAGAAGAAAAGGGGATTTGGGATGGTTTTTGTCTAAGGCAAATGGGCTACCAAAAGGAAAGAAGGGATTATCAATGGCCAAAATCAGAAGAAACCAAAGTCGCCCAATTAGCTTGAACCACTTCCCCACTTGATTCCAGTTTCTAAAGCGAATTATTAGTGGCCTAGTATTGAGATGAATTGAAAACTAGCCTTTTACTGTTCCGGAAGATGAATTTATCGTTATTTGAACGAATAGTCGTCCCATTTGTTTTCATTGTCTAGCTGGGTGAAATGGTATCGGTTGGAAAATCGAAACTCTACCAATTCCCATAAATGAGATTCCCCCCATCTTCCAATACCAGCCTCGTCGAATTCTAATTACCAATCATTGATGGTTGTCCCGGTAACAAGTTTTGGCCCGAAGAGTTTATTAAACGAAGCTCACCATTGCCGCCGATGACAAGAGACAAATTTCGGGTCAGCGGAGAATCATCATTAGCCAACCAAACAAGGGTGTTATTTCTAGATAAGTTGTAATACCAAACAGAAAAAGTGTAAAGTTTTGTAGAAGAACCCATTGACTTAAACCCAACAATGAAGACTTTGTTTAGAGAGATAAGAAACTTGTTTTAAGATGGAGTCTATGGGAAATCCGAGAAACTGAAGGATCAGTCTTGCTGGGAAAACAATGGCGGAATGTTACAGAAGAAAAGAGCTAAGGAGAAGAAGAAGAAGGAGAGCAAAGACATGGTGTTTCAATGGTAAAGAATCAGGCCCCGCCAAATTAGGCAAAGAAGACTTATTTTTTTTACAATCTCTTCTTCTCCTTTTTCTCTATTAGTAAGGGGTTTTTTTTTCAATTTCTTCTTAAATTGGATGGGTTTACTGGCCCACGTCAACTAGTTAATTGGCCACGTCACATGCCACATTAGGTCTGTAACGGAAAATGTTAGTGGGTGATTGATTTGTCACTTTTTGAAAACGTTAATGACTATTTTATTATTTTTCTAAAGTTAAGTGACTGAAAAAAGACCAATGTGATTGTTTTGTCAGCTACCCCAAAGTTGAGTAACTGTTGGTATAATTTACCCTAAACTTAATCTCTAATGTTCATATATTTTTTTCATTTTGATTTTAATTAATGTTGTTATTACTTGATTTTCAATCTTTCAAATTAATGAAATTGTCAATTATTTAATGAAAAATTTGACGTAATTGTGAAAATTTTAACAATATGAATGATTAAAAGGAAAGATGAATTGAATCATCTTTCTCAAATTTGACTTTTCATTCTTCTTCTAATTAATTTATATAAACATATATTTGAAATCAATCTTCTCAAAATTGACTAAACATATTAACCAACATCTCTCACAAATTAATTGACTTAAATGTCTCTTATCATTTTTTAACTCATGATTTCTCTGATATTATATATATTTGAAAGAAAACAGGTTGGGCTATTTTATTAAATAAGACAAAATAAAATAAGTCCACAATCAAAAGCAAACAGACTAAATAAATGGGCCAAACTAGAGGCCCAAAACAAAAAAGGAACAATCTAGAAATCCACTGATATGTTACCCAATCATCTTGCGCCAGGCATCCATTCCAACATTTCAATCATTTTAGTCTTAAATGCTTCAATACACAGAGAGAAAACAACTTACATTTAATCCAAAAAATAATTTCTATCATTTTCTTCCTTTCCCTTCTCCGATCTACTTCATTTTGGCTCAAGCAACCTTTCCGCTACCATCAACCTTTCAGCAAATATTGGAACTCCTCCCTCCAGGTAATATTCCTCATTTCTTTTTAATGATTCTATCACTAAGAGGTTCACTTGGCTATTTGCCGGTCTAGGTGTGTGAAAAAAGTCAATATGCTGAAATCTAACTCTTAAGCTTTGAATATAATGAATGTAAGCACTTAATTGAGATTTATCTAAGGTTGATGGCTGACATTATTTTATGATAACTAACCCATCCCCTTCTACTATTACTTCCAGCCAACCTCTCTCTAAACCCACTTGCACTATACGAAAACAAACAATCGCTTCGATGGTGAAGCTCGATGAAGTGTTTTCATGGAGCATTGAACAGGAAAATAGAACCTACCCATCTATATTCCATGCTACTAACCCCATTCTTGATCTGAACATGCTGTTATTAAAAGCACCATCAAAATTTATCTTTATAATTGATCCTGAAGATCTCCTCCAATTTGCTGCTACAAACTCTTGTGTGAGTTTCCTCTTTTCCATTACCTCTAACTCAATGCTATAACTATTGATGAAACGAGCAATATCATGACTAGTATTGACCTTACGTTCATGAACTATGACATTCCTGTCTCCCCAGATGGCCTAAAGAGCTATGCTATCTAGATGCCTCTACTAAGATGAACAAACATCGAAAACCCAAGTAAGCCAATGATCAAAATCCAACTTAGGTTTACTTAATATATGAGAAAAACCTAAGACTAACCATGTCTCAATTGATACATGACAAACTCGAAAAATGTGATCCATTGACTCCACCTCTTGTGCATGTCGTGGACAGACTACATTACTCACCAATCTTTGTCGCTGCAAGGTAACAAGATTAAGAATAAAATGTCGTGACAACCTGCATAATGTAACTAGAAGTTTAAAGGATAGTTTAAGGCTCCACAATTGTTTGTAGAAGTTTCGGAAATGGTTTTGTAAATCATAAGCGTTAAGGCTCATTGAAAGGTTTTGTAATGGTTTGCAGGTGCTGCGGACTGAAAATTCACTCGATGGGGGATGCCACACCAACATATCATCAAGGTCGAACAATGCTAGAGGTATTCAGAGAATCCAATTCGCGTCCTCCTCCGAAAAGGTATTGAAAATTAACTCTCTTTTCCAATTTCTAGTAGCGACATCGATTAAATCGACAACTCTATGATTATACATGTGTTTATTGACATTATATATACAATAATCAACTGTCCCAGGGATACATACATCCTTATTAATTGAAATATTTTCCCCGACCTCACTCTTCAACAAAATACCACACGCAATACCTCATTCGTTGCCCAAATGCTTTTCCACGTAGACGATGGCACATAACCCAAATTTGCATTAAGGAAATCAAAATTAGGGAAGTATTTAGCTTTAAGAATTCAAGCAACTAATAAATATGGGTAATTGATAAGTTTCCACCTTACTTTGCTAACAAAGCAACATTGAAAGTACTCATATTATGAAAGCCCAAACACCATTCTTCTTTTATTAAACACATTTATTGCTAACTGCACCAATGTATACCTCTCTTACCTTGCCCTTTCTTCCACCAAAACCTACTTATCAAACTTTTCAATTCACCAAAAAAATATTTAGGTAATAAAAAGTATATCATGGCATAAGTAGGAATAGCCTTTAAGACGAACTTAATAAATACATTTTTATCGCCCTGTGATAAAAATCTTGTGCTCCAACCTTCAATCCATAATTTGATCTGATCTTTAAGGTTTTGGAATGAAACTTTCTTCCCCTTTCCCACCATATTAGGAATCCTTAAATATTTTTTCCAGATTTGACAAATACCTCATTCCTAACATTCCCGATACACGCATCCTATCTTCTAGAGATGTGTTTGTACTAAAAAAGATTGTAGACTTATGATAATTTACACAATGACCTGAGCAGCTTTCGTACTCATTGAGGATATCTTTTAACAAAGTTGCCCTTATCAGTTGGATTCCCAAAAATAATACTATCATCTGTAAAGAGAAGATGTGATATCTCCGAACACCGCCTACTCACTTTAACACCTTTCATCAATCCTCCACTAATGGCCAATTGCTTTAAAAGATGGTAGTCCTTCATTGCATATTAGAAAAAGAAAGGGGCTAAGAGAGTCACCTTGACGAAGCCCTCGAGTTGGGTGGAAAATCCTCCGTCGCTTTCCATTGATGATTACCAAATAAGACATCGAAGTAATGCATTGCATAATAAGACTCACCCATTTCTTTCTAAATCCCATACATAGTATCACTTCTTTCAAAAAACCCCACTCAACCAGATTATAGGCATTGCTTGTAACACCCTAAATTTTGGGCCTAAAAGTAATGGGCCTTGAGTTTGGAATCAGTTAGAAGGCGGCTTAAATAACTTGAATGTGTTTAAATTGCATGTTTAGTTTAATTGTTAAGTGATTTAGGAAGGGTTGGTATTGTGGAAAAAGTTCTGGGTTCGATCTAGGGCTTTAGCAAAATTTTGCATATTTTTTTCTAAAGGACCCTAAGCATTAGGTGTAGGGCTTATTAATAAGGCCTGGTAAAATCTGACATAAGGAAACACTTGGCCTAATGGTAAAAGGTGTTGGTAGCAAGTAGGAAGTCCAGGGTTCAAGTCCTGGCCTTGGCGAGAATTTTTATTGCGTATATGATTAGTAGGGAAGCTAGCGTTTAGGCCTTATAAATATGCTTGGTGGAAATTCAACACAAAAGATACGCTTGGCCTAGTGGTATGGTGGCGTTAGGAGTAAGGAGAGGTGTTGGGTTCAAGTTGCAGCATGAGCAAAAGTTGTGGTAGGTTTTTTTAAAACAACCTAGAGGTTGGCAGAAAGATTTTATAATTAATTGGGGAGGAGAACGACACAAATAAGGTAGGTGCCATGGTGGCAAGAGACGTATAGCGCAACCAAGAGATTGGGGGTTCGAATCTAAATGGTAGCAAATATTTTTAGGATAACCTGGTTGCGGTTAATAGGCTTTAAAAATAGTTAGGGATGGAATATGGCACAAGAGCACCTGGGGGGTAGTGGCAAGAAGCATGCTATGGATTTGAGAGGTTGCAGGTTTGAATCTCAGGCTTGGCAAAGTTTTAAAATTTATTCTTTAAGGAAACTGAGGCTTAGGCATATAAGCCTTATATTTAATTGTGATCGAATGGTAGCACAAGATGGGTGGCAGTGCAGTGGCCAGCAATATGTTAGGGAAGTTGGAGGGCTAGAGTTTGAGTGGTTTCATGCGCAAAAGGGAATTTAATTTTGCTGCTCAACACAAGGGAGGATTGTCATTTGGTGGAAGCAATTTGAATGCAATTCAAATTGGAATTGTTGGCTAAAATCAAGGTTATGGTGGAGATAAAGATCAGGATTAAGTGTAGATATGATGGTGATAAAATTTGAGAAATTGAAGGGAATTTAGCTTGATGAGTTTAAGTCGATTGGGGAGTGTAGGTTTGTATTTTTATTTTTTTATTTTTTTAGTATATATATGTGTGTCGTATAGGCAAGTAAAGGCATTTGTTGTTTTGTGTGCTTCAGTTGCATATTCTTTGGGGAAATTTCTTCCAACCTCTTGACTCTTTTGTTTTATTTTTATTTTTTTTTGCAAATACCTGAGTAATCTCAAACCCTTCACCTCTTCTTTTCTTTAAGCCAAACTCTTGATCTTTTCTTCCCTATTTTAATCAAATCAACCTCTTCCCCCTTTAACTTAGCCGATTGCTTCTTTTTCATTTAAAAGTCGATTCATACACTTTGTTGGCAAGCGATCCCGCGATCGGTAAGTGAATTAGATCTACTTCGGCTTTTGTTAAATATTTCTAAGTTCTTTCGTTTATACACTCTTAAAAGTTGATGTTTCTTTATCCTTTCCAATACCATTACTTTCGTTAACCTATGGTTTCTCCATTTATTTCTCTTTCTCCCTCTCATTTAAGAGTGTGATCGCTGGCTGAGTATTAGTTGATGGAAAAAGGGGATTCTAGCAGAGAGGTTGAGATAGAGGCTCATAAGTTTAAACGATGTAAGGTGTCAGCCGTTAGGGACTTTTCGTTTGGATGCAGAAGGGGGACTACGTCAGATTTCGAGTTACGTAGGCAGATCGCAGCCAATCAATCTAGTCAAGGCAAGTATAGGTTGTTCTTCGGTAAGTAGTGGATTTATTTTGAATTAATGGGATGTGACTAATGGAGTATAGTGTTGAATATAGGTTTGGGCGATTATGAATACTTAGTACTCCAGGTGATAAGGTGTGTACTTCTACCCTATGATAGCTTGATATAAAGCCGAAGGTGTGTACATACACTGCACATACGTTAGATCGACAAATCCCGAAATGTCGAAAAGTCAAAATGTCGAAAAGCCGAAAGTCTGGCTACGATAGTCTTGTAAGTGCGCGAACACTCATAAGGGGAAAATCGATACATTGACAGAGGCTCTATAAGCGATCTCATGGATCTGGGCCGTACTTAGGCCATCTGGGCCAGAATGGGCTAAATGGGCCCGACGCGCCATGGGCTCAAAATAAGATATTTATTGTAATAATTATTATTAAATTAATTTATTATAAATATCATATTATGAATTGAATTAAATTAAAGCCAAGTGTACGGTGATAAAAATATACAAATGTAATAATAGTATTTATATATTTTTAATATATTTATTTAATTAATTTTTAAGTAAATAAATATTTATTATATTATTATTATTATTATTATTGTTAACTAATATATATATAATAAAGTAAAAAAAGAAACAAAACAAAACAAAGAAGAAAAGAAACAGAGAGCAATTCGAAACAGGGGGAAAGGAAAAAAGAAAAGAAAATGAAAATGAAAAACTAGGGTTTTGAAGCTTAAAGCTTTAATTGGTAAGTCAATTAAGTCCTTTTTACTTAATTTTGATATTTTAGAAGCTTTAGAACAAAGTTTTGTTGAAATCAAGTTGAAGTTTTGGAAATTCTTAGGTTTTTGGATATAGTTCATGTTGAACAAATTGATGAATTAGGGGTTTAATTGATAGAAATTCTAGTTAGAATTGATTAAAGGATTAAATTTATAAAGTAAGCTATAAGTTTTGCATAGTAGAGGCTAAATTACAAGAATTTTGAAATTAGGTATTATGAGGAAATTTAGATAGTTATGTCTAAGTTTGGTTGAAATTTGAGTAGAAATAAAGTATGAATTAAGATAGGAAATTAAGTGAATTTAATTAGGACAAAATTGAATTTAAGGTAGAAATTGAATAGAAATTGAATAGGAAAATTTAAATATTAAACATAAATTAATATTGTATTAATGATTATGAAAATTATCTTAATTTTTCGTAGCTAATATCGCACTCGAGGCATCCACGAAGAAAGGAAAAGAAAAAGTGGACGAGGAGTAGACACGAGGATCACGGTTTGTATTTCTATAATTCAAATCTATTTATTATTAATTGTTATATTTTAATTAAAATGCATGGTAAGTAAAATTAGGTAAGCAATTGAAATGATAATATTGATTTGAATGAAATTGATTCCAAAATGTTTATGGCTATTGAAATTGAATGTGAATAAATTGGAAATTAAAAGTGATTTGAATTAAGTAATTGAATTATGAATTATGTGAATATTAGAAAGTATTTTGATTACAACTAAAAGTGATTTGAATTGAATCAAATTGAATTGAATGAAGAAAATATGTGAGTATTTGAAATGTATATTGATTGAAAAATAATTAGTGATTTGAATTTGATTGGAAAATGAATTAAAAATATGAATTGAATAAAAATGAATTAAATTATGAATATGTGTGAATATGTGAATTGTGTATTGATTGAAAAGAGGTTTGAATTGAACCGAAGTATGATTATATGTGAATATCTGAAATATGTATTGGTATTGAATTGTATATTGATTAGAAAGTGGAAAGTGAATTTGAATTGAATTGTGATTGAATTGAAAATGAATTTGAAATAGAAAAATGATTTGAATACCCTATTAACTAGTCGGGCTGAGTCGGATATAGTTGGCATGCCATAGGATTGGAAGAGTACGAGAATTTATCGGCTTTGTCGATCAAGCACTATATGTGTCGTATTACGCACCACGTGTTTCATTTTAGGCACTTTATGTGTCGTATACTATTTTTGATATAATGATCAGGTATTGAGTACCGTTTTAGGCACAATGTGTCATACTGGTGTGTTTGGTTGGAATTCGTGTATCCGTCAAGGTCCGAGTTTCTTAATAAGGTGAATAACTGAAATGAAAAAATTAAATAAATTTGATTGATAGTACTATTAAAATATGAGAAAAAAATTATGAGTTGAATGTGAATTGAATTGAGACATGAGATTTGAAGCATGAACTTAAGGTTAATGAATTTGTTAAAATATCGAAATAAGAAGTGAAAATAGAATGAATTGGAAATAATGAAATAGTGTATGAGTTAATTGAATATAATCATATGAATTAATTATAATTATTTTTATTGAAAAATGTTGTTTAAATAATTATTGAAAGACTAATGTTGTATGGTTTTAGATATGAAATAAAATAAGTTATTAATTTAGATATAGAAATGAAATATGTGAAATAATGATTTTATGAAATGGTTATTGATGAAATGCATGAAATGAATATTAATATAGTAGGAAGATATATAAATTAAAATGAAGAAAAGCTATTTAAGATACATATTACTAAGAAAATTTAAAGTTTTAAATGCATGAATGATTTATTGAAAGTAAAATAGTGGTAAGATTAATTGTGCATATTTATTGTTTTTACCTTAAGTATTTGAATTATAGTAATACCACTGGGTGTATACTTAGTGTACGGTTTGTTTTCGTGCACAAATTAGGTATATAAATTTTTGAAAGGTTGAATTTTTAGATTGCAAGCTTTCATCTCATCACATCTTCAAGCAACAACAGGGTATGTTTTAAAATTTTAAATAGAATGGCATGTACTTAGGAAAAATATTAAGTATGTTCCAAGTGTCCTTTTTTATGCTCAAATGTATTAGTAATTAGCCAGGAATTACTTTGGCACCAAATGTAATATTCCTATATCAGGTTCCTGTAACACCCTCTAACCCCAAATCGTCACCGAAATAGGGTTACGAGGTATTACCGGACTTATACACTTGAAATTATACAAAATCGAGTCATAAATCTGTAATTCAATTAAAAATTTCTCAAATTCCATCTTTAAGTCCCTAATATTAACCTACGAGGCCCAAAATATGTTTAGGGAGTGATTTGGGGCTAGACCGGGAACACCGGAAACTTTGGAAACTTTTCCTTGAAAATAGGGGCACACGCCCATATGGCTTGGGACATGCCCGTGTGGCCTGCCCGTGGGGCTCAACATGGCCGTGGTGCTAGCTCGTGGGTAGATCTGTTTTTCTCACACGGCCGTGAGACTAACCTGTGGGCAAATCTGACTTTGCCACACGGCCTAGGCACACGCCCATGTGACTTGGCCGTGTGAAAACATGATTTTTGACCATTTTTTAGTTATTTTCACATACTAAACACACCTAATTCATGCCCAAAACATTTACTTATAAATCTTGATCAAGTAACATTCATCTAACCTTTCAAACTTAGCAAATATTTATTCATTCATTTCATTACCTCTTAAAGATTATGCACCACATTTACATTCAAAATATAAAACATTTACAAGTGACAAACACCAAACCTAGTAGATGCCACATTTCTAAAAGATAGATACATCACCAAAATTGAGCTGAGGTCGGGATTGACTCGGATGCTTGACTGAACTTCAACTTTACCTAACCTGCGCACGAGAAACAACCGTACGCTGAGTATTGGAAATACTCAGTGGTATTATCATAATTCAAATTATAACAACAATAAAATATCATAACATACATAGATAATTAGCAAATCATACATACAAATCATATATATAAATTCATACCAAACTATCATATTTCCATTATATCATTTCCAATGATAGATCCAATAAATCATCAGTGATATTTCAAATAACTCATGAACCTTTAATTCATCTTTCAACCACATATAATTATTCAATTCACATTTCAAATATGAATGCTTCATGAACCTTTGGTTCATACCTTCAATCTCTTTACAAGTTTTATCTGGACATCCTATCTTACAATATCACTTTCTCATTTCATTCAATCACTCAATTAATCAAATTCATTTGATTTTATTATTTTACTTATTTCCCCTATTAACATGACTCGGACTTTGGTGGATACACGGATCCAACCAAACACACCAGAATGGCGACCAACGCCTCATCGGGAAGAAAATAAGTGACGACCAACGTCTCATCTGCTAAGCCGAAGCAAAGTGGCGACCAACGCCTCATCAAATCTATCCGAAGCAATAATGACACACCAAGTGTCTCATCGACTCGAAGTCGAAGTATCCCTGAACCTTTCCAATCCTATGGCATGCCAACTATACCCATAAGCTCGACTAGTTAATAGGGTATCGGATTACTTCCTCTATTTCAAGAAATTCACATCAATTGCACTTTGACCACATTTTCTCACATATTTCTCAATTCACATTCATATGCATACCAACATTATTCAATTCAATCATACAATTCAATTTCACATACATATATTTGTTCATCAAATAAATTTAATTCACATTCAACTTAAGTATCAATATTTACCTCACATTCAAATTCCATACACATATATTAAAATTAAACATTTAATAAGAAATAACTTGAATTATAATAATACAAACCGATATTTTTCTCAAGCTATTCCTCGATCACCTTTTCTTTTCCCTTCGTATTCAACGTCTCGGTTTCCTTGTTTGCTACGAAAATTAGCATAAGTACAATTAATTAATAACACACATATTTTATATAAAATAATAACTTTTCATTCAACTTTTACCTAAATCCCAAATTTATCCTAATCATTTTCATCTTCTTCCTTTTTACAATTCACATCATTTTCTTATTCAATTTCCATCAAAACTTCAATATAACCATTAAATTTTTTATTATTTTACCATAATTTCAAAATTCTTTCAATTTAGCCCATAAACTCAAAATTTATAGCCTAGTTTACAATCTAGTCCTCTAATCAATTCTAATCAACACTTTTATCAATTTGATCCCTAATTTCATCATTTATTCAACATATACTCAAAAGTCTATCAACTTTCAGTATTTCCACACAAATTCAAGAGTACTTACTCTAAGACTCCAAAAACATCAAAATTACAAAGAAAAGGACTTAATTGACTTACCAATTTAACTTTCAAGCTTTCAAACCCTAATTTCTCCTTTTTTTTTCTTTTCTTCTTTCTTTCTTTCTATTTCGTTTGTTTCCTTGTAACTTTTTCTTGTTTTTCTTTCTTTTATTCATTCTTTATTTTATTACCTTATTTACTTAATTAATATTTAATAAAATATCTAATTAATATCAATAAAAATATTACATGTGTATTCATACACATATGTACACATGTATTAATCCCACACCATACATTTGTCATTTTCTCAATTAATAGATAAAATATAATAATAATAATAAGTAAATATCTTTTACTTAATATATAAGTAAATATATATATAACATACATTTGTACTAATAATTTAAATACACATGTATTTATTTTCTGTCTTACACATGTCACTAATTTGGTTTAATTACTAATTTAATCATTTATCCTTTCTCTATTCTATGATTAAGTTTTATACTCTATTCAATTTAGTCATTTCTTACTAATTGTTTCTAATTAGAAATAAATTCACCTAATTAAAATCTAATTCAACCCATAACTATCTTCGGAAATATTTTTAATAAATATTTAAGGACTCGTTTTCCTAAGACGGAGGCCCTAAATTCACTTTTTCGATGCCCGTGAAATATGAGTTGTTACATTCCTTGAGTCAAACATGGTATAGGGGTGTTACAAATTTCTTGTAGCACTTGCCACTTCTTGTCAATCAAGAACGACTTATGAATTTGAGTACATCATGAACAAAAGCCCGAAGGCTGCACGAAAACACGTAAGTGCTAAATTGAAACCCATAAAGGTTGAACGGAAGCTCATAGGAGCTGAACGGAAACCCAAAAGGGATAAAACTGAAACTCAAAAGAGCTAAATGGAAACTCATTAGGGTTAAACAGAAACTCATATGAGTTAACTGAAGCTCATGAGAGCTAAACGGAAAGAAAACATGAAAGTTCGCAAAAAATGTTGATCATCGATTTACTTGGGTAATTTGCGATTAATTCCTCTTTTGCACTAAACGATCGTACTCAATCCTACGTTCCGTTCATTTCGAATATTTGATTTAATTTCATAATTCTTACAATAGTTTTATTTTGAAAAAATAATATGAATAAATACATATTGCCATTCATTAATTTATCAAATGACATTAAATTTAGCCATATGAACTTACTTGGACTAAATTGTAAAATTCGTAGTAATTCGGGAACTATTCTTCTAATTTCTCTTTTTCTCGTTAATCTACAGATTCTTAATCTAAAATATAAAATTATTCATCCATTAGCACATATTTTCAGCCTCACTCCACTTTACAATTTATACCCTTAAATTTTTAAAATTACACATTTACCCCAACTTTTATAGTTATTACAATTTAGTCCATCATCAATTATCCTTTCAATTGAGCTAATTTTTATCAATTGACAATTTATTTAATTATTTTAGGCTACCATATAGACTTTGTAATTCAGATTTTCAACACCAAACCCTAATTCTCAACCTTTTCACAATTTAGTCCTAAAATCAATATCTATCAAAATTACTTAATAAAATCATCATATAAAAAAATTAAAACTTCAAATCCATGATAATTTATCATAAACATTCTACACTCATTAATGGTAACTTTCAAAATTACCTATGAAATCAAAAACTAATGAATGAGATAATTGGACCTAGTTGTAAAAGTATCAAAAACACAAAAATTTCAAGAAAAGAGAAAGAATTGAACTCACATGTAGCAAAAATATAAAAAACCAGCATAGAGGGACTCTTCTATGGATTTTTTGGCTGAAGATTGATGATGAAATGTCTAGAAAATCTTTTAATTATTGTTTTATTTGTTTATTTTACAAAATTTCCAACTTTGCCCTTATTTCATCAAATTTTCTTGATTTTTCTACACCCATGCAGTCCAAGCCTTCTATTTTGGGCTAATTTTCCCTTTTAGTCCTCCCTTATTAAACACTTAAGTTATTTAATCACTTTAGTAAATTTTACACCTTATTCAATTTAGTTCTTTTTAATTAATTAAATATCAAAACGTTAAAATTTTCTAATGAAAGTTTAATACCAGCTTATTGACACTCCGTAAATATTTATAAAAATATTTACAGCTTTGTTTATGAAATTGAGGTATCGATACCTCGTTTTCAAAACCATTTTTCTTAATAATTTTTTCTAAAACACAAACCACTAATTCAAAAATCTTTCTAAAATAACACTTGACTCATAAATAATAAAATTTTTGAAATGACTCGTCAGATTTAGTGATCTCGAATCACTGTTTTCGACACCACTGAAAATTAGATTGTTACAACAATGCCCCTTTTGGGAAATTTCATCCTCGAAATTTGTTACCTGAGAATAAGTTCGGGTATGTAACCTCATTGATTCCTCAGTTTCCTACGTTGCCACTTCCGAACCGTGACGACGCCATAATATTTTTACTAACGGTACCGTTTATTTCGCAATTCTTTAACTTTTCGAGCTAAAATCTTTACCGATTGTTCGGAATACGTCATGTATGGTTGTATTTCTATTTCGGTATGAGGAATTACATGTAAAGGATCAAATCTGTACCGTCTTAGCATAGATACATGGCATACATTATGAATCTTCTCAAGTTTTGGAGGCAAAGCTAACCAGTAAGCCACAGGGCCAATTCTTTCAATAACTTCATACGGTCCAATAAATCTTGGACTCAGTTTCCCTTTTCTGCCAAACCGTAATACTTTCTTCCACGGTGAAACTTTTAAGAATACTCGATCGCCAACCGCAAATTTTATATCTCTTCTTTTCAAATCTGCATATGATTTCTGATAACTTGAAGCAGCTTTCAAACTATTACGGATAATTCGAACTTTTTCTTCGGTTTCCTGGATCAAATCGACTCCCATTAACTTTGATTCACTCAATTCAAACCAATACAATGAAGGCTTACATTTTCTACCATAAAGAGCTTCAAATGGTGCCATTTTTATGTTGGATTGATAACTATTATTGTAGGCAAATTCAGCCAAAGGTAAGTACCTTTCCCAGTTATCTCCAAACTCGAGTATACAACATCTCAACATGTCTTCTAGAATCTGAATCACTCGTTCAGAGTGCCCATCAGTCTGAAGATGAAATACTGTACTAAATTTTAGCTTTGTACCCAGGGCTTCTTGTAGTTTACTCCAAAATCTCGATGTAAACCTCGAATCTTGATCCGACATAATAGATGTTTGAACTTCGTGTAGTCTTACAATCTCAAACATATATAATTCTGATAACTTCTCAAGTGAAAAGTTTGTTCTAACTGGGATAAAATGTGCTGACTTAGTCAATCTATCAACAATCAACCAAATAGAATCTTTCTTTTTCAGAGTCACAGGTAATCCAGATACAAAATCCATCGTGACATGCTACCATTTCCACTCAAAAATCATGACAGGTTGTAATAAACCCGTTTGTACTTGATGTTCCATTTTGACTTGCTGACAAATCAGTCACTTTGCTACAAATTCAAAGATTTCCTATTTCATACTCGACCACCAATACATCTTTTTCAAATCACAATACATTTTTGTATTACTCGGATGAATAGAATACATGCTACTATGAGCTTCAGAAAGAATATCATTTTTCAAGTCTGAATTATTCAGAACACAAATTCTATTGCGATAATGTAACATACCGCTATCATCAATGGTATACTCTGAACTCATATTGTCTTGTACCATTTGTCTTTTCAACGCCAATTTCAGATCATCATCTTGCAACTCCCGAATCCGTTGAAGGAACAAAGCTTTCTTTCTCAATTTTGTTATTACAGAACTATCTTCATTAAGAGATAAATGAACGTTCATCGCCCGAAGTGCAAATAAAGATGACTTTCGACTAAGTGCATCTGCAACTACGTTAGCCTTTCCTGGGTGATAGTCAATAATCAGATCATAATCTTTTAGCAACTATAACCATCGTCTATGTCTCAAATTCAGCTCTTTTTGAGTCATCAAATACTTCAAGCTTTTATGATCTTTGTACACATAACATTTTTCACCATATAAATAATGTCTCTAGATTTTCAAAGCAAATACAATTGCAGCTAACTCCAGATCATGTGTAGGATAATTCTTCTCATGCGGTTTTAACTGTAGAGAAGCATAAGCTACTACTTTTCCTGACTGCATAAAGACACAACCCAATCCATTTAGAGATACATCACTATACACAACATACAGAACTCCTAATTCTGGTTGGGTTAATACTGGAGCTTTAGTCAACACTTTCTTTAACTGATCAAATTAGACCAAACAAACTCAACATTCTTCTGTAGTAATCGGGTCAAAGATGAAGCAATCATCGAAAAGTTCTTAAAAAATCGTCGGTAATAATCTGCTAAACCTAGAAAACTTTGCACTTCTGTAATATTCTTTGGAATTTTCCAATTCACCACAGTAGAAACTTTACTCGGATCAACCCGAATCTCATCGGTAGATACAATGTGACCTAGAAATCCAACCATATGTAGTCAAAATTCACATTTTCTAAACTTTGCATACAACAACTTTTCTCTCAAAGTCTGTAACACAAGTCTCAGGTGTTATGCATGCTCGGATTCTGTCTTTGAATAGATCAATATATTATCTATAAACAAAACCACAAATCTATCCAAATAAAGCTGAAAAATCTGATTCATTAAATCCATGAAAGCAGCAGGTGCATTAATCAAGCCGAATGACATTACTAAAAACTCATAATGACCATACTGAGTTCTGAAAGCAATCTTTGACACATCACACTCTTTTACTTTCAACTGATAATACCCAGATCTAAGATCTATCTTTGAAAATACTGCAGCATCTTTCAGTTGGTCAAACAAGTCGTCAATACGAGGCAATGGATATTTATTTTTAATTGTGACCTTATTTAACTATCTGTAGTCTATACACATCTCAAAGAACTGCCTTTCTTTTTCACAAATAATACAGGTGCACCCAATGAGATATGCCCGATTTCATGAATCCTTTGTCTAACAACTCTTGCAACTGTGTCTTTAATTCTTTTAACTCAGCTGGTGCCATACGGTATGGTGTTATCGATATTGGAGCTGTTCCCGAAACCACATCAATTACAAACTCAACTTCACGATCAGGTGGTAAACCAAGTAATTTCTCAGGAAATACATAAGTAAACTCATTAAAAATTGGTAATTGTTTTAACTTTGATTCAGAACCTCGAGTATCAAGAATGTAGGCTAAAAATGCCTCATTACTTTTCTGCATTAATCTCTAGGCTGAAAAAGCTGAAATAATTCTGACAATTTCTTTTGGATTTACAGACTCAACAGTAATCACTTCCTCTATTTGACCTTTTAGATCAATTCGTTTCTCTCGACAATTTACTACAGCATCATGCTTTGTTAACCAATCCATCCTTAAAATAACATCAAATTCTAGAAAGGGTAGCAACATCAAATCAGTAGGGAATTCATAGCCTTTTACTTCTAGTGGACAATTTCGACACATTAAATTAACTATCACACTTTGGCCTAATGGATTAGTGACTTGAACATCACAATCAGTGGGTTCAATAGGCAATTTCTTTTCTGATGCTAATATAGTACAAACATAATAATGTGTAGACCCAGGGTCGATCAATGCATATACAATAACATTAAAAGATAAAATGAACCAGCAATTACATCTGGAGCTGTAGCTTCTTCTCTTGCTTGAATAGCATAAGTACGTGTCGGCACTTTAGTCTCTAACCGAGTAGCTTTATCTCTCATATTTGAATGGGTAGCCCTAGTAGTACTGTTTGGCCTTAATGTTTACTTCTTTGGGAAGTGGCTAATTGATTTTCTTTTTGTTCATCTTCTTCTTTTTACAATTGAAGACAGTCTCAAATGAAATGGTTAATGGCTCCGCATTTATAACAAGCTTCCACTTTGCCTCTGCATTCACCCAGATGATGCTTTCCACAATATTTGTATTTCGGCCTCGGGACATTCTGTACACTACCCACACTAGCTATAGGTTTAATAGTTACCCTGAATTCTTATTGAGTTGCTCTATTCTTATTTGATCACTCAGACATTGAAGTGGCTCGATTAGACTCCTCTCTAGACTTTTTAACTGGAAATGTTAAAAATGATTTGGAGGAGCTTCTCTTGTAGGATTCTTTATTTCGTCTATCTCGTTGCATCTTTCTGTTATATACCTCTTCCATTTTCTGAGCACGATCTGACAAAACAAAAAATTCTTGTATTTCTATACCCCCAATCATTATTCTAATTTCATCATTTAACCCTTTCTCAAATCGAATACACATTTCTTCTTCAGTTGGAGCAATTTCTCAGGTATATTTGCTGAGATATACAAATTTCCTCTCATATTCAGCTACTGACTGATTTTCTTGTCGCAGATCGATGATTTCCCTATTCTTTTTATTCAGATACCTTTTGCCAACATATTTCTTTTTAAATTCATTCTGAAAAAATTCCCAAGTAATTTTCTCTTCTGGCACGACAGCCTCTATAATCATATACCAATTATATGCTTCATCTTTCAATAAGAAAATAGCACATCTCAAATAATTATCTAGGGAACAAACCATTTCTCTAAAAACTCTTACTATATTCTGAAGATAATATTTAGCTTTAACTGGATCATTATCTGATCTTCCCCGAAATCCTTCTGCCCCAAACTTTTTAAGTTTTTCTATAGGTGCACGTTTACTAGATTCAGTTACTAGGGGAGGTGGAGGTGCAACTAGGGTGCTACAAATGGTGCAGTAGGGGGAAAAGGTTGTTGAGCCTGATTTCTTTCTTGCATAAAGTCGTAAAACCATTTGTTCATAAACTCATAGAACATATATTTTAAGTTCTTGCTCCTGTATTGGAGAAATTAGAACACTAATACTTGCCCCGTGTTCAGATGTTTGTATTCTGTTATTAGCTTCATCACATTCAGCATGTTTAGATTTATCTGACATCTTCACATTCTATAAGAAAAACAAGGATTAGATCGGATCATACATATCACACTATCACAGATTTATATGACATGTATTTCTAGACACTTTACACATCACATTCATTTCAAGAATTGGCTAAACCGTAGCTCTGATACCAATAAATGTAACACTCTTAACCTTATTTCAACGACAGATAAGGGTTAAGGGTGTTACAAAGTGACCCAAAACAAATACACTTTGCGTACAATCACTACATTTTTCAATAACGCCTTGAAGTGTAACAACCCATCTTTAAGTGAAATCGAAAAGTGGTTTCTGGACCACAAATCCGATCCGAAAATAAATTTATTTTAATTTTATTACGTGGTCCGCAATATGTTATAAATTTCATGTGAAAATTCTGATAATAAAATTTTATCGATTAAGTGCTTAAATACGGGATGGACTAAATCGCATAAAATGTAAAAATTGAATTCTAGTAGCTAGAAAGATTAAATAGCTATGGAATTTAAAACTAGAGGTCCTTATATGGTAATTAGACCATTAAAGAAAAGTATGTATATATTTTAGTGACTCATCCATGAAAATTTAGAAAAAAGGGTAAGGACTAAATTAAAAATTGAAATATATTTAATTAATTAAAAAGATGATAAAGATATCATTTTATTTTTCTCTTTTTCTTCCCCAAAATTCTATGGAAACCCTAGAAGAGAGAGAAGAAAGTTTCATGGCTTAATTGGATCTGGACAACACAAATTCGAGTTTAGATCGAGGAAAAGAAAATGTTTCGGATTAGTAGATTTTATACACGAACCATTGTGGAGGTAAGTTCGTGTAACTTAATCGAGCATGTAAATATGTTAACTTGAATGTTATGATTGTATGTAATATGATTTATATTTATGTGAATATTTTAAATGTGTGAAATGATTACATGTTCGGAAATGTTGGAAAAAAAAGGGGTAAAGTCTCGTTTGAATATTGAATTTCGATGGATAAATGTGATTGCCTTATAAAATGAGGTCCTGCATTTGTTACTGACAAGATTTAGCTTAGACGAGTAATCCTATTGATCTCATTGTGAAAAGGATTTAGCCCAGATGAGTAATTCTGATATAATCCCTCTCGAGCATATGTTATAAGTAGGGTTTAGCCTAAACTGGTAATCCTGTAATACGATAGGTGGCTTAAGAGTGTGTTCTTTGATTAAATTCCCTAATTGGTACTCTTGAATAAAAATTGACGGGTTATTGAATTGTACACCTTGAGTGTACTACTTGAATATCCATCGAAATTTCAATGTTTCAACGGAAAAATCTCTTGGCATGATAAGTGAATTATGAGATGAAAATGATAATGTCTTCAAAGAATATTGCATGATGAGCTCATCTATGTTTACTTGATGTATATGAAAATTTTGTAACTAACAAGTTTGATTGAATGCATGTGTTTAGGCAATTTTGCCAAGTTGATGAAAACCATGATATTGTATACTTCGATTTAATAAACGAGATTGGTAAGTTTAGTTTTTGTTATACGAACTTACTAAGCATGTAATGCTTACTCCATTTTATTTTCCCCTATTTTATAGTGCTCGGAAGCTCGCGAAGGTTAGAGATCATTAGAGCATCATTACACTATCCGCTAGCTTATTTTGGGTATATATAGAGTAAAATCATTTTGATATAATGACATGTATAGGCTAACTTGGTCATAGATGGCTTAAATATGTGGTTTGTAATCTAGCCATTGGAATGGCTAGAAATGGTTGTTTTTTATATACTTGTAATGTCATACTATGGTAGCTACATACATGTTAAATGGTTGTTCAAATTATGCCTAACATATGGAATATACCAATGTAAAATTATAAACATGTATGCATGTAATTATATGCCATGTTGAATGATAGGATTTGCTTAATTTGAATGTTTGAAATGGTTGGTATTTGGATGTGAGTTTAAGTGCAGGTTATTGGTGTGATTTTGGGTGAGAAACGAAGCTAGAAATGGCTTTATTTTGTTCACATGGGTAGACACATGGGCGTGTGTCTAGACCATGTGTAACACACGGCCTAGTGCATAGGCGTGTCGTTAGACCGTATGTCCCTTGCACCTTCGAGAAAATAGAATGCTTAGAATTGAGCACACGGGCAGATACACAGGTGTGTGTCTCAGCTGTGTGTGCTACATGGCCTAGAACACGGGCATGTGTCTTCGCCATGTGAAACCTGCACCTAATTTCGAAAGAATTTAATTAACCACACGGCCTAGCACATGGGCGTGTGGCATGGCCGTGTGCACAAGTCAGAGAGTTACACGGGGTCGAACATGGCCTACAGCACGGACGTATCCCAGTTTCACACGTTCGTGTCCATTGGACCACACGGGTGTGTGAGCCCTGTAACTTAGAATTTTTTTTGAAAATTCATGAAAAATTTTTAGAGTTCCCGATTAAGTCCCGACTCGATCTCAATGCTCATATTGGGCCACGAGGGTCCATTTAAAGGACATTTTGAATAATATCAAAAAATTAACAGTGATTGACATGATTTATCTTAAATGTTTTGAAAGTTTCAGTAATGCCCCGTAACCCTGTTTCAGCGATGGATACGGATTAGGGGTGTTACATGAAGCCTGTTTGCCACTACGTTAGCCGCAAGCTTGTAAATGACGGTGCAAATGTTGGTGGGTTTCAAGCTCATCAAATTTGTTGGGTTTGAAATTTTGGGAAGTAATATTATATCAGTAACAATAACAAACTCCAACAATTTACTTTCATTCAGTATGCCCAAACAAAACCCGATAACATCACTTCCAACTAGAGGTGATCATGGGCTGGGCCGGGACGGGTTCGGGTCTGGCCCAGACAAAATTTTAGGCCCGTCTACTAGACCCAGGCCCGGCCCTGCCCGAAATATGGGCCTAAAAATTTGTCCAAGCCCGGCCCGAAATAAAATTGCTAAGCCTGAGCCCGGCCCGGCCCGGTCCATATTTTTTTTTGCTTATTTCATTAAATAAAAAAATTTAAAAATATAATAAATCAAATATATTTAAAAACATAAAAACAAATATTAAAACAAATAAAAATGATACTAAAACAATTCTTAAAATAATACACAAATTAACAATATAATAAAAAATGGTTATATTAAAATTTTAAAATAATTAAAAATAAAATAAAAAATATATTAATATATTATTCGGGCCGGGCCAGGGCAAAAAAACTCTTACCCGAGGCCCGGCCCATTTTCTAAACGGGCCTCTTTTTTTGCCCAAACCCATTTTTCGAGCCTATATTTTTACTCAAACCCTCCCATTTTTTGGACGGGCCTTCGGGCCGGGCCGGGCCGGGCCGCCCAGCCCATGATCAGCTCTACTTCCAACTATATGCCAATATCGTTGGAAAAATACAGCCAAAAAACCATCAATCTCAGGCATTTTTGTTGGACCCATTTCCTTCAAAGCTGTAAAAACCTCATCTATCATATATGTAGACAAAAGGATCACATTAATATCAGATTTAATACTAACTTCAATTCCAGATAAAATATTAGAAATATCCCCCATCCTGCTCGATGTGAACAGACTTTGAAAATAATCAACTGTTGCTTCCCCAATCCCCTCATCGTCAAACACTTCATGTCCACCCTCCCACTCTAATCAAGAAATTGTGTTCATACATCTACGAGCAATAGCAAATTTATGGAAAAAAACGGTATTTTTATCCCCTAAGTGAAGCTAGTTTGCCCTAGCTCGATGCTCTCAAAATACTTCATCTTTATCAATCTCCTAATTTAACTGAATTTTATGATCAATAAATTCAAATAATGTCTCATCATCACATTCTATTTTCACCAAACCTTCAAGTTTCCTTATAAGAGCCCTCTTCAACCCTGCCCTTCTATCTTTGATTAACTTAGACCAAACTGTCAAAGCATGTTGTAAGTTGTTCAACTTAGTTATTATTGACCTCAAAGAAGCCTCCTATAACCTTTCAATTTCCCGTTCTAATGACTCGTCTTTTGTCCAACAAGCCTCAAACCTAAACCTTTCTACCCCTATCGTTTCTCTCATTTGATCCAAATTTATCAAAAATGGACAATGACCTGAGAAAAAGTGTGGTACGTGCCAAATATGTGCATGAGGAAAATTTGTCAGCCGTTGATCATTCGCAACCCCTTTATCAAGTCTCTCTCTTATGTTTATTTCCACCAGATTGCCTCTCTCCTAAGTGAACCACGCCCCAGAGAAATTGACATTCATTAACCGATATTCTTCCAAAACTTCCGTAAAAACCTCCATCTACCTTTCCTCCCACGGGATGCCACCTACCTTTCCAAAAGAAAACAATATTTTGTTGAAATAACCACTAACGAGCCAAGGATAATTATGGTCTTGTCTAAGCCGTCGTAATAAATTCCAAGTATCATTCCTATCTATAATACTAGATGCTCCGTAAAAATCGGTGAATCTCCATTCCTTGTCGTTATGATCATCCTTGACCAATACATCGATATGATTCTTTAAAAAAATCCTTAAGTTAATCGAAACATCATCTTTCCAAACTAAATAAAGACCTTCTCTAGAACCTTCTGCATTTACTTTTATCCCACACAAAAATCTACGCCGCTCATTATTTTTTCCATTATTTTATTATCCAATTTTGTCTCCATAAAGAAGACTATACGAGGATTATATAACCTCAACGTAAGCCGAAGTCTCCACACTGTCCGTTGGTTCACCAGCCCACTAACATTTCAACATATTGTTTTCATTGTGCTTGGTCAGTTGACTTCTTGTCAGCTGTTGATCAAAATTGAGAAAAAACGCAAGAATTTGCATCATGGTCATCATCATCACGTCATCTAACATTGAACATTCTAAGGCATCAAATTCGTCCTAGCCTTCTTTTTTTCGGTTTTCCCATGATCAAAATTTTGAAATTCCTCATTCATTTTTGAATCTAATTTCCTCTTCCCAACCAAGAAATTTAATTTTTTTTAGCAATCAGACTTCCTGTTACCTTCCTTTTCCAACTTCCTTTTTTGGACTTTGGAGACTTTCCTTTAATAGGGTTATTTAATCTGCATATTGATTTCTTATCCACGGGATTAAGTTCTTACCCTTCCCTTACCTGGAGACGCATAATAAGTGCTAGGGGATTATTGGAAATGGGCTTAGGCTGCTACATTGATGATGGGGAGTTTGTGAATATATGGAATGATCCTTGGATTCTGGGACCTGGAGATGGTCGAATTAGATGTCAAAAAATTGATATAAGGTATACAAAGGTGTTTCATCTAATTAATTAGGAAAGTGGTACCTGGAATGAAGCGACCTTCCGTGATATTACAGACGAGGATCAAGTGCAAGCCATTCTGTCTATTCCTTTAGCCAGGATAGACTATCCGATTCTAATATTTGGAGGCTGGACGAATCGAGGGTGTATATAGTAAAGATTGGTTACAAGCTACTTGTACATGGAAACTCTGAACTACAAAAAAAATTGCCTACTCATATGACTACCTTTGCAAATAATTTCTTCTCGAATTTATGGGCATTACAACTTCCAGATAAGATTAAAATTACAACGTGGAAAATATACAATGATTTTATACCTATGTATGCTAATCTAAACAAACGTCATATTACTATTCATGTTCTTTGTCTATTATGTCAAATAGATTTGGAATCTATTGATCACCTGCTAGGTTTCTGCTCAGTAACAAGCCAGATTTTGACATTTTTGCAAATTATAGTGCCCCCTATGTCGAATCATCTAGATTACAAATCTTGGTTAGTAGAGGTTTTCCAAACAACAGATGACAGAAATAGAAAATTGGTGACTCTAATTGTTTGGTCTATTTGGTTGGCACGAAATAAAATAATCCATGAGGGTATAAGACAAACAATGAATGATTTAGTAGTGTTCATTTTAGGCTACCTTACTAAATCGAAGCCCTAGAAACAGCACGATACCGTAGTTACCCCACTACACAAATTTATTGAAGACCACCTAGTCCGGACTTTATTAAATTTAACTTTAATTCATCTTTTAATCTTCAAGAGAAAACATCTATCTCAGGAATTATTGCAAGAAATGGAAAATGGCTGATTTTGGGGGCTTGTACTTACCCTTGTACTAATATTGCAGATGCCTTTTTGTGGAAGCTTGGGCATGCGAGTAAGCAATTCGGTTTGCGCAGGAGATTGGTTTCCACCACGTCTAGATTGAGGGGGATCCATTGATGATTATAAAGAAATTACATACAAACACGAATGATAGATCAGTTCTCAGTCCAATTATAGTTGATATCAAACACATGTTGGGTTTTCTTGAGCAGATTACTTTCCATCATGTTAAGAGAGAAGCAAATACTGCGACTCACACCTTGGCTAAGGAGGGGTGTCGCTATCCTAAGGAACGATTCTGGATTGAGGAAGCACTAGAGATGGTGGAGTGAGTCGCGGAGATAGATAAGTCAAACTATTCCTTTTTGCCCTAGGTTGTTTTGGCTTTGGTTCATGGGAAATTTTATACTTCACTCCGATGATGACACTGAAGCTCCACTCTCTATTGGGTTTTGTTGATGGCTTCATGCATTCTTGGTTTCCAGAGATTGGAGAGTTTTAGTTGGTTCTTTATATTGAGTTTTTTGGGAGAAAGTGGTTCTAATGGTCGGCTTTTTTTTTTTGTTCTTTCTTTACTTTTCTTCTCTGCTTTGTATTTACTTTGAATTCGATTTGCACTTTTCTTTTATGACTTTTTGAGTCCTGATGTATATGCGTATGGGACACATTTTGTGTTTTTCCCTTATTTTTTTTTAATGCTAGCTAGTTTCCATTTCAAAAGAAAAAAGGAAAAGAGAAAATGATAAGAGCAAAAATCATTCAAATATTTTAATAGAAAATATTATTTTCAAATTTTAGAAAACATAAAAATAAAATATTATTCTTTAATATTAAATTGATGTGAAAAATACATTTATTAGTATTGTTTTGTTAATTATGTATTCAAAATACTATTTTTATTATATTTATAGATATTATTTCTTAATTATATTTATAGATATTAAAATTTTATTATTTTGTTTTGAATTTTTAATACATATAATTGATTATTTTTGTAATGTATACAAAAATAAAATATTATTAACTTTGGTTAAGGGTAAATATTTTATATTACATAATTTAATTTATTAAAAGGTGTAATAGGCAAATTTTTGCGTGGGCCCCAAAAAAAATAACCGAAGCCAAAGGATGCAATCAGTCGGAAACAAGTTAAAAAATGGTCAAATTGAAAGACAATCATTAAATTGTGGCCAAATCAAAAAGATGGAGAAAGCCAAGGAGTTATCAAAATTTGTTGACTTGGTAAAAGGTTAAAAATAGGAAGATATGATTTTTATTTTATTTTATTTTATTATTAAATTATTTAGGCTATTTTTAGTAAACCCCATGTATATAAATAGGGGTATTTTGTTCTTTGGAAGAAACCAATTACTTTTGGAGGACTTTTGGTATTCCTACTTCAATTTGGAATTGGATTATTCTCTCTTTTCCTATTTCCATTGGAATTTAATTATTTTCTTTTCTCTTTCAATTACGTAGGAATTTTGCCCGTTTCATTTCAATTTCTTTGTTTTTTTTTCTAAATTCGTCCGATTGCTTTCAACCCTTTTGTTTTTTTATTTGTTTTGCAATTAAGTTTTCATGATTCTTAATTTTGGCCCTAAAATTTGTTTTGACTACATTTTGGTCTTTCTTAAAGCTGTATGTTTTGGAGGGTGGGGATTATTTCTCTTTGGTCCCTCCTTGTTATTCGCATGTTCAAATTGGTCAATTTTCTTTTATTTATTTCTGATTTGCTCCAGAATTTTGCTTTAAAGTTCGATTTAATCCTTTTTTTATTTTTGCTATTTTATTATCAAATTAACTAATTTAATATATTATTGCTATTATTTTTATGTTTCTATTTATATTTATTTTGTTATTCTAATACTATTATTATTTATCTAATTTTTATTTATCTATTTATATTTCTACTATTATTATATTTCTATTTATTATATTTTTATTTCTATTTATATACTAATATTATTTTCATTATTGTTTTTCTTATATATGTTTTTCACTCTTGTTATTAACATTCTATTTATTTATTTTTTTTTTTACTTTTTTTTCGTTATTATCTATTTTAACTTTTTATATAACGCTCATTTCAATTTTTTATACATTATTTACTTTAATATTTTCATATATTATATATTTCAAACTTTTTTTACACATTATATATTTTGAATTGTTTATATATTATTTTTAAAGAGTTTTATATATTATTTTATCTTGAATGGATACTATTTTTTTAAAATTATTTTATATACTTTAGATCGCTTTTATAATCATCCTCATTTTAAAAAACCTCTCAAAATAAGGAAATATTTCATGTTTGGAAATTCGAGAAATCGTGCCCTACCGTGTTGGGTTTCGATTTTTCGTTCAACCGAATAACTGAATATCCTTTTGAAATTTCGTCCATGTTTTCTTAAATTAAAATGAGGCAATATTTTGTGTTTGGAAATTCGAGAAATCTTCTCCAATCATGTTGGGTTTCGACTTACCGTTTGACCAGATAGCCAAATATCCTTTTGAAATTTCAAATGCATGAGTTTTGGAAATTATAAGATGATCTTGTATCGAGGGTTTGAAATGTTGTGTCCTATCGTGCTGGATATGATATTCTATTCCTTCTAAGCGAGAGAATCTCAATATCCAATTCTAGTTATCCAAGCATTTTAAAGGAATTGTATTTTAAAATCTTTTTCAAATTTTTAACAGTTGTTAATTGATCAATACGGTACCAATTTTGGGCGTTGTGAGGGTGCCAATCCTTCCTCACGCATAACTGACTCCAGAATTCGTTTTCTAGTTTTTCGTAGACCAAAAACATTGTTTTAATAAACCGAAATGCTTTATTAAAATGATCGATCACAAGGTGACCCGATTACACCTAAACAAAAAGGATTGGTGGCGACTCTATTTTCATTTTAAAGTCGACCTCCATTCTTCATTCTATTTTATTTAATCAAACCACAGTTATGTCTGTTTAATTTCATTACAACCTTATTTTATTCCCACAGAATGACTATTCTATTATGATCTTATTCTATTTTAATTAATCAAACGTACCATTAATATTTGAAAGGTGAGTTGAGGGATTTTAGTAAGGTTTAGGGTTTTGGGGATAAAGAAATGAGGGGGTGGTTGGACTAATATAGTTAGCTTAATTTTTAACACCCGGACGAAGTTAAATCAAATATGAAATTAAGGGCATATAACACTCTAATCATGTTGTAGAAGAAAAAAGACATTGCTTAAGATATTAGGATCACTTTTATCTCCATTTTGGGAACTTAAAATAATAAATTAAATAAGGGTATTTTTATCATTGTAAAATTTGATCAGATTTAAACCTAAAATAAAATTATTTTTAATATTCTAACTTTATCATTTTAATCAAAACTTTATTTATTTCATCATTTTATGAGTGCCCCATAATTTAATATATATTCCCTAATGTGTTTATCAACTTAATCATATAGTTATTATTGGAATCGATTTTAATTTCTTCACAAGTTTAAGAATTAAAGACAAAATATGAATATAGAAAATATTAATCTACCCTAAATTTATTTTTTATTTTGGAAGAATTTATGTACAACGTAAACAATTTCATGTATGAGTTGAAGTCTAAAAAGTAATTGGTATGAATTTTGGTGAGGGATGGACCAAAATCATTCTAACATACCATTCCAATTTTTGTGATTGATAAGATATTCACTTATAAAAAATCATTTTTTTGGAAACAAAAAATAAATTTTTATTTAAAAAGCTCTTTTCATATAGATATGTGTAAATAGTAATTTTCTAATTATATGATATAACACATAATAATCCAATTTAGTGATACTCAAATGCTTCCAAGTATCAAATTTTATCTTATAATTTGAGTTTTTATCACACCACATTACTTTGCATTCATTACACAATCTAAATAATGGACTGGGAATTTCATGATACCAACATCGGCATAATTATTTATTTGGTCCTCCAACTTTATAAAAATAGTTATTTTAACTCTTCATTTATTTTATTTTTGGTTTTTAATCCTTAAACTTGTATTTTTTGTCAAATCACCCCAAAATGAATAAGAAAATTAACATTTTTAACTTCATTGACATCGCATACACGTGGATGACACATCAGCATTTAATTGATTCTTTAAAAATTATAAACTTATTTTTAAAAAATTAAAAATCATTAAAATTATTTTAAAAATATAAGAAAATATTTTTAAATTTTAAAACTTAATTAAATGTGAACATATTATTCATATAACAATTTAAATAAATAGCTAAAATAATTTATTTATTTTTTTAAAAGTTGAAAAGCTAAAAAAGTTATTTGAAAGCATAAAATATAGAATGTGAAAATCAACATGTAGAGTGTTGAAGTTAAGTGGGGATGGTTGGGTTAAATTGGAATTGGAATGAATGTCTTAGGGTTGACTTAGGTAGGTCAAACTGTAGTTGCAATTTCAGGACAAAGCTCCAGGAGTTCAAGTTTCATGTGTTAAGGGAAAAACACATATTTTGAGAACAAATTCCAAACAACAATTTTTTTGAAAAATAATCCAAAAATTAATTATGAAAAGATAAAATTAAACATTTAAATGAAGTTTTTAATGTTAGAGAAATGAGATAAAAGTGGATAATTACAGTTTGTTTTCCAATATTTAAACAAATTTACAATCTCAATCTCAATGTCTCAAAAAAATCTAAAATGTAGAAAAAAAGGGAAAAACAAATCCAACCCTAAAATTCTCGCTCTTTCTTTTTTTTTTCTCACACGGTACCGCTTTTCTTTTTTTTTTCCTGTTTTCCATTTCTCACTCTTTTTTGCTCTCGGGTTTGTTTCCCGAGAAAAAAAAGTGAAAATAAAAATAAACCAAGAAAGAGAAAGAGGAAAAAGAGGAGAAGGATTGGGATCTCAACAACTGTCACTCTAACCTCAAAACTGTTGTCCTCCATTTTTCTTTTTAATTTCCCGGGAATCAAAGGGACAGTTATTCTTTCGGTCCGTTTTAATTTGATTATCGTTTCAAGCAGCGTTAATTTTGATGGGAAATTGGTGATCAATATAAAAGCTGAATTTCTGTTGAAATAATAGAGGAGATGACCAAAGAACACCCGCCTGAGCCACTCGATTTCTTCATTTGGACTGTTGAGGTATTTCTCTCTCTTTTGTTTGTTTTTACTTTTGATTTTAATTGGATCTTGTTCCTGTGAAGTTTAGATCTTTAGTTTTTCTTTTCGTGAGATTTAGTGTTGCTACTTAATTGTGGAATTCCGCTAATTATGTTGTATTTTTTTTTCACTTGGAAATTGTTCGTCAAAACTTATTATCGATTGTAAGATATTGGGTTATTGATCTTCTGATTTTTGGAAACTGTTAAAGTGAATTGACTTGACCAAAAAGGTGATCACTTTTTATTGCCTATCTTAACTAGTGAAAGATTTATTTTGCTTCCTTTGCTATCAATTTGGTATATATTCCCATCTCTCTTTATTTATCTATTTCCAGGTATAGATAAAAATCATTTGTTTGATGAACACATTTTGTGTTGGCTCTAATTTAGGTGATTTAGAGTCTGCTCTCTTGCTTATATATGGCTTAGTAGCATTCCATTTAAAATGTTTGTTTAAGGTTGTCATTTTCACCCTCCTTCTGTTGGGGTGTTTGGAATGAATAGTTCAGTTATGGGGTTAGACATATTGGTATTTTTTTCTGGTGATTCCACTTGTTTTTTCTTGTTACTGGATCGTGGTTTCACGAATTTAAGATAGCTTGAACTTCTCTGCAATATTTTTGTCTCTGTTAGAACTTTCATTTACGTTGTTGAGCATTCCTATTGAAAGTTGGTGAGGTTGTTTGTGTAGATAAATAAAATGTCTAGATTTATGGCTGCCCGACTGTAACTACAATGTGAGTAGCTTGGTCTAGGTGACTGCAGATATTGTATGGTAAATATGCAAACAATCTCTCTCTTCATTATCAGTATCATTCATTTCTGATAACAGAAACTGATAGTGATGACTCTGATAACGGAAATTGTGCAACAAGGTAATTTGTGCATAACTTGAGCCATTACTAGTGAAAAAGTTGCTGCAAAAGGTGGTTTACTTTATGATGTTAAGTAAAGCAACAGGTTTTGAATTTGAAGCAGTAGGTGAAGCTTTTGGAACATGTTTTTGTTTTTTGTTCTTCAACATGAAAGCTTTTGGCATGGACATTTGATTTGGTAACATACTTTTCCACTTTTATCTTTTTGTTCTGGTAGGATGTTGGAATGTGGTTGGAAGAGATAAATCTTGGTAGCTACCGTCAGATTTTCAAAGAAAATGGTGTCAATGGAGAATACTTGGAAGGCATGTCTATGTTCACAACTGAGCAGATTCTTCGATTTATAAGGCGGTGTCATATGAAATGGGGAGACTTTATCACGCTATGTAAGGAACTCAGACGAATAAAAGGTCTCTCTCTCGGTGCTCTCTCTCTCTCTCTCTCTCTCTATACGTAAACATGCACACCCACACACAAAGCTTTTGCCTCTAGATTTGGAAGTGACTTCAATCTTTAGATTTGCTTGATTATTCCTTATTCTTGTGCTAAGAGACATATTTCTATTAGTAGTATTTCTCTGATTGAACCGTATTTTAGAACATGGGCACTTCTCTCAGCTGCATGCATTATCACCAATGAAGCATAAACATTTTGCCCGTTTTCTTCAAACAACTTCCTTTGGTATCCAAGTTTTGTGGGAGCAATGCCTTCTATGCATGAATTGGTAAATAGGAATATTGATTGGTTGAGATTTGTCGATGCTTTTTTGCATGATAGGTAGGCTATCCTCTATTGTTTGCAGTATATTTATAACGGTTTAATGGTATTTGGATGCTATTCTAGAAAACAATATCTTTCATGCACAACAGCATGGATTTATTCTCTCTTTGTTGTCTGGTGAAACAAGAGTAAGTCATTCTTAGTAGTAGATATGCTTCTTTGTGATTGATATATTGAAAATGTATCCTTCAGTGGCTTGCCTGAAAGGAGAGCAAAAAGTTCGCAGGCCATGGTGGGCTCCTTCGTGCCTTTCAATATTCTTTGTTAAGGTAGCAAAGCGCAACAGACAGTCACGTGTTGTTTCCTTGAAGCTGGAACCTTGATGCAAAATATGCTTTTTTATCTACGTATATGTTGTTTTTTCTTCTCGTTGAGGGAGCAAAAAGTAGGGGAAAAACTGAACTTTTTGTCCTAAAATCTGTTAAAGGTGTTGTTGATAGTTCTTCCTTCAAGAACTCTTTTACGTATACGAGCCTTTCTTTTGATATACATATATGGTATATGTTAATTATTATAGTTGTATCATGCATCTTGTTCTTTGAAACAGAGTGCCATTTATGTTTATATCAAGGAAATGGTGATAATTCGGTTTGTTTTTCTTGAAGAAATTCAGTCTCGGGCATTTCCCTTTTCTGAAAGTGTTGCACGTGTGTAAATATATATTTGTGTTTGTTAATGACAGCAGTAATGCATAATGTAGGAAAAATATATGGTAGTTGGGGAGGTATATTTATTTGTATGGTTGGACATGGAAAGTTGATGGGTCGGTAAGGTATAGCCGCTGACTTGAGTATACCCTTTTGTGTTCCGTTTGTGGAGTAAAAATCTTGGCTGATGAACCCGTAGATTCTCCTTGATTTAAGATGAAGAAAACAATCAGTTTTAAAGGATTATCAAAAAATAAAAAAAGAAATCTTCAGTTTAAAGAAAGGATGAATCTGATATTCTACGAAGTGAATATAAATAAGTCGAGCTTTATTGTAGGATTATGATTGTCCTAAACAACAGAAAACCTGCTATGGTGCAAGTAATGGGATTTTATGCCTCGAATCTTTTCTTTTACTTCAGGCTCTCTTTATGATCTTTTTGGTAAATTGTATTGATGATGGTCCCACAAATTGCCATTATTGATTGATTAAAACTAGCCTAACCTTCTAACCATTCATGCTTCCACAATCAAAACCCGCATGATTTGATATGTTATCGGCTTACCCTCTTAACGACAAACTTCATTATTTTCTTATAATTCCCGGTTGTTATCAACATCTGTTTTTTTCCTTTCTTCCACGGGTCATGTTCCCAGACAACAGTTCAATCCAAGAAAGACGCCCTATTGGCTGTTGAAAAATAAGATCCCAGATATTGATTAAATAACAAAGTTGATGCACTAAGAAACTTGGTGGTTCAGATTCTAATCCCACCTTCAATACAATTTTAACGTTTAGTTAGAGCTATAACTTTTAACAATTGATAAACAAACAAGCGAAAGCAATGTATAAAGAGCCAACCCTCACAAGACGCAAAACAAAAATACAAGCGCTTTTGGACTGGACAGTGTTGCGCAACACAAGATTCTGAAAAATCAAAAGGACGAATGACACAGAAACAAAGTAGATGGTTTTGTTGGCTTCGGAACCTTGCCTTTCTGTAGGTCCCCCCCCCCCCCCAAAAAAAAAAAAAAACCCAATCCTATGACAAGTATTTGCCCAAAGTGAGACTTGGTTTATTCAAGAAAAGCACCACCACCTCATATATTTTGGTAGCAAAAAAAAGCTTGATTTAAGAGCCCAAGTTGACGATGTTCTTACGTCGTTTAGTTATTGATTCCCCAGCAATTAGCTGGCAAAGAACTTTTGTACTGGCCTTTACCACTATTCACAGTAGCATATCATCTAATAGGAACTTAACACAAAACACGTAATGACCTTCAATTTATGTAATAATCCACATCCAAGCCGGATCCATGGCTTAAGCATACCACTGAACGAACAGCAAAGCTCATTCAGAAAACAAATTCAAATGGCAATTTAACTGTAAATACAGCATTTAAAGCTCACATACATTAGGTTTCCTCGAGTACGAAATAACCCAATAACAATACATTAGACTTGCATAAATCAAATAGGTAGGTTACAACTTGCAACTTTTATGATCATAACTACAATGCGGCAATAACTCCTTCACCTCTAAAAGCTAGATCCTGCCTTAGTGAAACTGTTCAATGCCTAAACTTTTGTTGCCAGGTAATCAAGAAAACTTCTAGCATGCAACCTCAGAGTTAAAAAAAAAAAAAAAAAAAAACAAACAAACAAACAAACAAGGAATAGATGCTGCAATAACTCACCAGTCTGCTACAATCGTGAAATGCGTATAGATGTGATGTTGTACCTTCTGAGTGGAAACAACAAATGAGTATTCCATTTTGAAATATCACGAAGGTTGTATCCTTCTTATAATTTACTTTCTACAGGACCAACAATGCAGTCTCATCATCTGAACCAGTCCAATTTGGAAAAGGAGCAACCAGTCACATGGGCTAGTGCCCCAAACAAAGCCATGATCCCACATAGATTAATTTACCTCTAGTCTTTGTGATTCTGCACAATATTGACCTTGCAATTCAATGGAAAAGAAGAGACATGCTTAAGGAAGAACACTTACAAATTACAACAATCAAGAAAATCAGAAGCCACTGCTGGAAGAGACGCTGTCTGATCTAGCAGTTCCTGTGGAACCATTACTCGTTTTACTAATGACCCCCTTTCCAAAATATTCAGCAATCACGGAAAATCCATCCTTTGAGCTCTTGACTTGTTGGAAGAATTGATCTTGATCTTTTGAATTCTGTTCCAAGCTTCTTTTCATTTCCATTACAGATCTGTACTCTGGAGCACACTCAGGGCATTCCTTTTCATTATCACCAAGGCAACGCTGATGAAATGAGTGCATACACATGAAATGCACAGCAGGTAGGTCAAGGGTAAAAGTGCAAGCAGTGCACTTGCTCAGCTGAAATATCCTGGCATTTGTCCTAAGGTCCTGAATTTCTTTTCTCATTGCCATTGTGTCTTCCTGTGCAGTCCAAAGACTCACTGAATTAAAAAAAAATGCTCAAAAAACATGATTTTGTATGACTATCATGGCAAATTTTATGGGGAAAAAATCCATATTTCATCAAAGCTGAAACAATTGAGAAAACAAATGGATTTTATCAAAAAGGGCAGTAAACGTTACCTTTTGCATTATTGCAGCTTTGAATTATAATTAATTAATCTTCTTGTCTCACATGCTCAGAAATTGTCATTTTAATCTCTTAACAATACTATAACATTTTTTCTACACTCTGGCGCTGGTTATATTATGGAATGTTTTTTGGTGAAACTCTCCAGTTACATAATTGGGAAACTATATGCACAGCCATTGCAACCTGGTTAGGTGACCAAAAGACCAGTAACACAATTGCAATATATAAAAAAAATCATTAGAATAACTTAGTACCGACCTGATACTTCTCTATAGCTCGTCTGTCCTCTTCAATCAGCTTTGACTCTTGTTCAAGTTTTCGGGCAATGTAATCCTTAATAACAGATAATGTGAGACATGGGTTCCTGGAAAGTGTCTGAAGAACAATAATGGGAGGCAAGATGTCATCTCTCTCAATATATTTCAATACTTCTTTCACTTCTTTAGAGCAATCTTCCCCAAGTTCACCAAAATACTTCAGAAGATCTGCCCATAGAGTAGGGTCCCCTCCTTTACCAGAATCCCCTAGCCTTTCGCAACATGCAATCAATCCCTCATGGTCATGGACTTGCATGTAGCAAGCAATCACTTCTTTAAAAAGTTTCATTTTCTCATAGAGATACAATAAGCCTTCTTTAAATGCATTCATCTCGCATAGGATGATAGCAAGATCAACATCATAAAGTGGATGTTCCAGATCAGCTGGCCATGCACTCTTAAGCAAACGTAGCCCCTTTTCACGTCTTTCCAGCGTGTCCTTTTCTATGGATGAATTCTTACCATCAACTGCTAACTTCCTGTTGGACACTGTTCTTGCTTTAATATTAAAATCCGTTCCATTGTTAACTTGGGAGATTGATGGGAAGTTCAAATCAATGGACAGGTACAACTCCAAGAGTGTGTTATGAATCTCTACTTGAGCAGGAGAATCTTTTACCTTGTCAGCATATTTTTCAAGGAAATCCATAAGAGATTGTGGATGATGGATGAAAATGTTGAGGAAATCAACAGGAGATGGTAACATAGATAAGTAACCACCATTTGAAGTTACACGTTTAGCCAACTCTATATCCTCAGTGCACAGCCTCATAAGTATATTAATTGTCTCTGCCGGTTTGTGTTCTACGAGAATCTTCCCATATTCCTTCACTGTCACCCCAGCTTGACTTGGTTCAAGGCTAGAGATATATTGCAAAGCTTCATCATATCTGCCAAGGTCTTCAAGCAAAATCTTTAAGTACCATTCATGGCGACCAGCCTTCTTAGCAACATACATGGCATGTTCATGGTAATTTGCTGCTCGGCAAACCCTTATAGCAGTCTCCACATCGAATTTATGTTCCCCAACACCATCCTCACTCTTAATGAACACATTCAACTTTTCAACATCTTTCAATTTAGTATAGCAGTTTAACAGAAGGGTGGTGTGATCTTTAGAGGCAAGCCCCTTCTCATGTAAATTTTCCAAGTAATTTGTAAGGTTGTAGATTCTTTGTGCATCCAGAAACTTTTGTATTACATAAGAAGGTTCAAGGTGACCAATGGTGTTGATGTACTGTGCCATAGCCTCATCATAGTCTTGCTTGCTATAAAGATGATCACCGTACTTCCTAAGTACTTCAGCAGTTGCAGAAGCATCAGCTTGCTGTGTTTGAACCAGGTTGATAGCTACAGTGTAAAGGTTCTTCTTAAAGAGCATATCTAACTTGCTTTCCATATCCTTCTCACCAATACATAAAGCGGATTTGTCAGTCATTATAAGTATTATGTTGCCCCATTCACAAAGCATGTGAGAAACTTCTTTAACAACTAGACTGTGTGCTATTAACCGGTTCTTCAGGTCATAAATATTGAAGGTATTCTTTCCATTTCTTTGATCAGCAATAACACATAATAAATATCCACGATACCACCCTAAGAACTTCTTCTCTCCTTCAAAAGCCCAACAGGGACCACGCCCATCTACTTCATAAAAATACACGGCCTCAGGTCGACCAATTATCAACTCCTAATGACAAAACAACAGAGAAACACTTATCTTCTTAGATAAATATATATGGTTATTAAGGCACGTTAAAGAAAAGTAAAGGGCACAAAAATGCATACCGAGCGGTCACTCATTGCGACACTATTGACATTGCATCCGATCTGATCTAATAATTGCCGCCTAGGAGGTTGGTTCTGCATGCTGAACAAACTCACAGAATTTGGAGTTACAGCAAATAATAGAAGGGCTTGACCATCCAGTCTAAAACCTAGTCCAGTAACTGATGAATTCCCTTCACCAGATGAGCTATCGACCTGGAGCTTGAATCGGGTTATTCTCTCACGTGCAATGTCTCCCTTGATGCAGTAAATGCAACCATTGTCTAACCCAATAGCTATAAGTAATATCGGCGGAGCTTCCTCTAAGACTAGAAATGATGTGATCTGCAATGTGTAAGGACTCCATTAAGAGTTTAGAAATACACTAAACTCTAGTCTCAGGTATTCCACAAGCTGGTTTAGCCTTTTATTACTAGAGGTTATTTGCATATAAAAGAAATAAAATAATAAAAATGAAACAACTAATCAAGACATGATTGTTAGACAAAATTTTTTTTTTTTTTTGACATTCATGCAAAAAAAATCGTTGGCTTTTCTCTGCAAACCGTTTATGCATATAATTGCTTCTGAAAGTAGAAAGAATAGCAGAAGTTATAGCTTTGATTTTTTTTACAACGAGATTGAATTTAAAGAGAGCAAATTTGAAATAATATGAAATAAACAGCTAACTCTAAACACGTTTTAGGAAAAAATAAAAAGAGAGAAAGGAAGAAGAAGACCTTAGCTTGAGGGAATTGATTGGTGAAAATACGCAAAATTCCAATACAATCAGGACTAGTGGTACTCGATCCTTCCGGCTGCATTTTATCAAGATCGAATACCTTCAAGCACATCCCTGATTGCTGAGGTGATATTTGTTCATCTTCTCCAATACTCACCAAAAAATTCCGTTGCTAATTAAAGTCATCAATCAATCAAAAAAAAAAACACTCGATCAATTAAAGTTATTGTTAATTATTATTAAAACATAAAGTTGAATCGCAAAGATTTGAGAGTCATATTTTACCTTGAGCATTTGGAGGAAGAAAGCGGAGGAAGAATGAGCTTGGAAGCCGAAATTGAAGTTAAGGCCGCGATCCAGGAGGCTTACAGTGCCGTCATCGCAGCCGATCACGAGCTTTCCTCTTCCGCTGGAAGCACACTCGATTTTTCCACTGATTTCCTCCGGGATTTTGCATTTGCCTCCTCCCAATTTCTCCTCGAAGAACTCGAATTTCCTCCACTGATACATTTCCCCTTCTCGACGATGGATCGGATTCGGAATCACAGTCCCACGACAAAACCCCTAACTAGTTAGTTTCCTTCCTTCTAGCCTTTTCCTTCCGTGGGAATTTAGTTTTTATCGGCTTATATTGCTTTTTCCAATACCCGTAGTTTTAGAAGAGAAAGGAATAATGTCTGGGTCATAGTCTCCCTTTGGGTTTCTTTCATGTGTTTTTGAGCCGAACTTGGGATCTTCACGTTTTCAACCCTAGCCTAACTGGATCATCCAGATTTTGGGCCTTCAAATTTCTAGAAGAAAATGTAAAAGGCTTAATCCTTTGTTTGGAACTACAATCGTTTTACTATTTTAGTTGTATGAATAGTAGATATAAAGAATCTACACTAAAATATGCATAATCCTAATTCTCTTAAAACAGATATTGCATTGATTGAATACATATACACTGCACCATCTTTTTTATACTCACATTATATGATATCCATCATATATGATGGATGCACTTACTTCAAAATATATATGATGAATCTCATAATTTGCACAAGAAATAGGGTTCATGTCGTAACATCATGTAGAGCTCGTCGCGATGAGTTTGAGACTTCAGGTCACAGTATGATGAGAAACTCCGTTATCCCAACAAAGCCAATTCAGTTTATCATGTCTTGAGAGGAACTCCCTCACATCACAACGTCGTTCTGAACTTTTGAAATCTTTGCAGTTTGGTCATTGTTTGATTTCGGGTCAACTTTACATCTTACACAAACTCGAACAAGACTTCATAAAGGTTTTAAATTGTACTAAATGATTGAAATGATGGAATTTAATGATTTTCATTTTGAATTGTTTGTTAAATGTCTGTAATTTTCTGTTTTTTAGGTAGGGCGAGGGGTGCTATAGAACATTTATGAGTTCATGGAGAATTTTTTTTTTTGAGAGTGCAATAGAGATAGTTAAATAGTTTGTTGTGTGGTTTTACAACTTAAGTTCTCAAGGGGAAAAATTAGATGTGAAAAATCTAGTCATTGGATACAAGGGTGAGTTTGTTATATCAGTATGTGACAAGGCTAAGGTCTCTTGTTATATTGAGTTCAAATATAGTGGATTCATCTATCTGAGCTAAGTTTAACTTTAGGATAGTGGATTTATCTCACTGAGCTAGACTTTATAAGCGTAGAGAAACCGAACTGCATAAATAATATCTCGTCCCTTGTTTTTATTGTGTTTTAGGTAATGATATCAAAAGTGCCCACTTCTGCCTTCATTTCCTTACATAATTTGTTTTCTTATCATATTAATAACCAGTTCGAGTCAACAAAATAAATAGTTACGAAAATCTAAGGGTGTGTTTGTTTCACGGAAAATAACTCATGTGTTTTTTTTTCATGGAAAACATATTGGTCAATGGAAAATGACTTACAGATCAATAGAAAATAACATATTTTTCTTGTAAGCTAACTTACCAGTTTGAAAAGTGTAAATCATTTTTCAGAAAATGGGTCATTTATGAGTAATTTTATTTTTATATAAAATTTAACTTGAATCAAACCTAATATCATTATATTAATAATTTTAATTTTAATTTTAAAAAATATATAAAAACGTTATAATGTTCAACATTATTAACATTAATATTTAATTAATTATATTTAATAATGCAATAAATATATTTTATGATATTAATTAATTATTTTATATTGTAAATTTATTTTAATAATAAATTTCAATTGGCGAAAGTAAATTCTATTACAATATTTTGTAAGAAATATATTTATACTAGGTTTATTTCATTAAAAATAACTTTTAAAAAATAGTTAAAAATTAATTTTATGTATTATTATTCAAACACAAAAAATATTAAATTTTCTAAAAACGCCTAAAATGAATGTTTGATATAGATGTGGTTGTTGCCACTTGTGTCGGTTGATGTTGTTGCATTGAATTACTTGATATTGTACAAGTGTATGAGAATGTTGTACCAATGGTTGATATTAGCAGTTAAGGTTAACACTTAACAATGTGCTCATCATTACAATTCTTCTCATATACAAACCTAACCTAATGTCATGTCTGCTTGCATACCAGAGGGCCTCTTTCTATAAAACCTGGTTAAAGTCGCCACCAATCTTCTGACCTTCATCCCACGTCCACTGCCATAAATTGCAAGGAAGAACAATGTTATTAATTGAATGTAATTGAGAACTGTGGTCCAACAAAAAAAGGAAAATTTATTTTAAAACTGTTTTTAGAATCTATTTATTACATTTTAATGTACCTGCTGATTTTATGTTTGTACTCTATTTAATTTTATTAAATTTGAATTAAGTTTTAAGAGAATTACGATTCGAAGTAAAGTTAAATTACATGTATAATTATGTGATTCAAAATCCCCTTTAGATAATTATAACTATAAGTATTATAAAAAAATAATTAATTAATAATCAAAATATATTCAAACTTAAATTTAAATAAAATTTAAACGAATTAATTTAAAATAAAATTTTAATATAAACCTTAAATAAAAACTATCAAAATTTCAATAAATTGTTATAATTATAACGATTGAATGCGAAATATGAAATATTGAATCTTTTAAAAGTGATGCGAAGATCATGTGAAAGCAAGGGAAGCCACAAATTTGATATATATATATATATATATAACACAGAGACGGGGGATTGATGGTTCCATGTTTTCTGGGTTTCTCACTCTAGAACATGTGAACATGGTTAAGAAGTGGAAATGGAAAGAGACATGACATTCCCTGATTTGTATTTTGGTGGCAATGAGACAATCACTATATCCTCGCCATTCCCACCATCACTTTTGGAAATCCATATGTAATTACTCAATTTTTATTTAATATTAATTTTTTATTATTAGTGCGGTTGAAAAGTTATTTTTTAAAAGTGTGATAGAAAATTACTTTAAAAAGTTGATTCGTTAAATTTTCGATTTTCCTATTGCTGTCAAAAATTATTATTAAATGTTAAAATGTTAGATATGATAGTATATAATAGTACATAATGTATAAATTTTAAAAACTTTTTAAATAATTAATATAAATTATTTGTAAAATTGATGTTACATAATATTTTGAAATTTTATATATAATAAATTATATTTAAATAATTTAATATAATAATACATAAACTATAAATTAATTTATTTTTATATACTTTTTAAATAATTAATATAAATAAATATATTTTAATAATTTTCACTGCTAAAAAATCAAAAGCAGCTAAATCTTAGCTTTTGTATTGGCATTTGGGCGAAAGCACTTGACTACAGCCATTTTGATTCCAAAAATCAGATTTTTTTTCATTGCTTTTGCGATAAAAAAATACTCTTGAAACACCAAATGCAACAAAAAAAAATGAGACTTAAATCTTAATAAATATCACTTTTGATTTATATATACATATATATATATGAACGTGTGTATTATTATGTTATAAAAGTGCTTTTTTAAGTTAAATTAATTTTTCAAATTGGATTAATTTTTCAAGTCAAATAAAAGAAGCTAAAAAATATAGCTTTTATTTTTCAAAACTATTTTGAGCTCTTAATTATAAATTCTCCTTATATATATTAATTATAAATTCTAAATATGATTTATATATTTTACTTAAATTTTAGAAACAATTTATATAATTACTTAGTATTTAAAATTTATATTTCATATATATTTATTAATACCATAAATTAATTTATTATATATGTTAAACTATAATATAAGTTGTATATTTGTTAATATCAAAACAGTAATATGGCATCGTGATAATAATAAACACCTAAAAAATAAGCATATATTTGAGTCAAAGTACTAACGAATTCAATTATTGTTTAAATATATATATACAACATCAAATTTAAAAAAAATATTTTTTAAGGCGTGTTTAGAAAGTCACCTAATAATTAGATTTAAGGGTAATTGCTTGCAATTACACAACGGTGATATATTTTGATAACCATTATAATTGTTTGTAACTGTGAATTTACAATTTGTACTATCAAACATGACATAAGAAATTACGATGTAATTACACTTTGTCAGTCAAACACGTTTAGAGAATTACAATTCTTTATAATTATAAGAGAGTGAAATTACTACCGTAATAATTATACTTTCATTTAATTACTCAGTGTTGTCCAAACAAACCATTTAAAAACACTTTTAACAATAACTAGAAATCCTAACACATGCGTATGCATGTGGAAACCACAGATTTATAACACATGTGTGTATTTAAAAATAACATACATTAAATAATAAAATGTAATGTTTGAAACTAATTAATCATAATAACACATGAAATATGTACGATTTTAAAATTTTAAAAAAAGATTAAATTGTGAATAAAACAAAATTTAAATATGTAAATACATCATATTAAGAATACTTAATGAATACCATTATTTATCATGGTATTGTTATCAATCCTAAGTTAGTGTCAAGTTAACTTATAACACCAACTCAATTAACAAAAGCATTAACACTAGAAATTCTATCACATACGTATGTATTTGGAGATAACGTAGTTAGAATACATAGGTGTGTTTGAAAATAGCATACAATAAATAATAAAATACAGTGTGAACTAATTAATAAAAAACAAAATATGTACATTATTAAATCAGAAAATTTAGATTAAATTATGAGTAAAAAAAATCTAAACACATAAATATAGTGGATTCAGAGTACTAAATGAGTAATAATAGTATAAATATACAATTGATGATGGTAATAAATTGTGCATATTAAAATAAAAATTTATAAAAAACAATAAAATAAATTGTGCATATTAAAATAAAAATGATGGTAATAAATTGTGCATATTAAAATAAAAATGTATAAAAAACAATAAAATGAAGCTTCAATTGATTGGTAAATTTAAGGTTCTATTAATCCATTTAGCATGGGTTCAAATACCACCATATTTATATTTATAATTTTTATTTTGTTAACACAAAAAGGCTAAAGTACCCTAAAATAATATAGCTTATTTTAATTATAGAAATTTAATTGCAGAAAGATATTTCCGTAATTTTTTTAACCGAGTTAGTGTCCGGTTGACTCATGACACCAACTCAATTAAAGATTTTATTAATAACTAGAAATCCTATCACATGAGTATGCACATTGAAACCAAGTATTTAAACACAAGTATGTTTAAAAATAACATACAATAAATAATGAAATGTAAAGTTTGAAGCTAATAATAATAATACACATGCAATATGTACGAAATTAAAAAATAAAAAAAAACAGTTTAAGATGTTAGTAAAAGAAAATTAAAATAAATAAACACATGATATTAAGAATATTAAATATACAATGAAAATAATAATAGTAATCAGTGGTAGAGTCAAGATGTCACTTTTAGAGGGTCAAGGTGAAATTAAAAGTGCTATGTAACAATCGATTGTTAGGAGGGGTCTACTTATATTTTTATATTATTTTTAATACTATAAAAATATTGAAGGAGGCTTATTTATATTTTTAAGAGGGTTATAATATATATAAAAAAGGAAATTGCAAAAATATTAAATTTTGGGGGCTGTTTATATTTTTGAGAGGGCATAGTATATTTAGAAAGAACTAAATTGAAAAAAAAAAATTGGAGGGGGCATGAGGCCTCTACATGTCACCGCCTCTGATAATAGTGATTTAATAAAAAAATATATTAATAATTTTTAACTAAATTGATATTTGATTAATCTGTAGTACAAACTCAATTAAAAAAATATATTATGAAATTTATAGAAACCATTTTAACCTACCTTGATTTTAGATCTCATACAAATAGATGAATCCGAGGAGTTGATGCAATGGCAGTGTTAGTGTGTTACAGAGTTAATCCGTGGGTGAAATAGATTCAAAAGGAAAGGGATTAAGAAGTAGAAAAAGAAATGTAGAGATCCAAAATAGATAAAAGGTTGGAGAAAAATAAATAACTGCATTCGGTCTACCCATTACATATTTTATCAGTAAATTTGGTAACCTACAAGAAGTTGAAAATTGATGATTAACACACGCATTATTGTAAAAAAGGGACATCAGAAGGTGAACAGTAGTGTGTCCTAAGAGTAGTCAGAAAGCAGGAGAAAGATATGAGTGTGTGTAGGTGTAGAGAATCCCGAACCTACCATGCATTTGTTTTAGATACGATGTTACACTTGGTACCAACATTTGACCGTCTTGCTATCACATCCAAATTAATGCAACTCCTCCTTTAATTATTTTCTTCATTCATCATTTTCCCAATGTTTCATGTCTTTGTTTATGTTTATGTTTAATTCAGTGTATGAATATTGCTTACGAAGTTTAATTATTTAATGAGGTGAGTTTGAGGGATGGACTGTTTTAGGGTAAATTTATACATTCACCCACTATTAAATCTCCTTGTAACACTCTCTAATCCCAAATCGTCGCCGGGATAGGGTTGCGGAGTATTGCTGGACCTATCGGACAATTTAAAATTAATTCAAAATAAATTACATACATATTTTGATTTAATTATAAAGTCCCTATAATGGACCCTCGAGGTCCAAATCACACGTTAGAATCGAATCGAGACTTGTTCGGATACTCTGATTTTTTTGTACGAACTCAATATAACCCCTTTTATAAATATCTAATATCCCCTTCAAATTCAAATCGAGACCAATCCAAACAAATCAATTCATGAATTTATACATCTCTAATTATAACAAACTAATAATATAAAGTTCTAACATTTTTATGTTTATAACAATCTAACATAAGATGTCTAATTGATTCATTTAAATTATCATTCAACAAAATTGCCCAAAGCTATGATATAGACTATGTTTAAACATATGTAATTGTATGGAACAACCATTACCATCATTTATCATTAATATTTATGTATCAAAATAATAACAAATTACAACCTAGGTACATGCCATTTTCAAAAGAGAAAAGTACATCACCACGTATTTGAGTTCAGGATTGACTTGGATGCTGAGTCGTTAGTCACTTTTGTACCTAACCTGCACACGGAAACAAACCATACGCTGAGTATGCACTCAGTGGTATTTCTATAAACCAACACTTAAATAATTATAAAATACATATTTAACACTACTCAAATTCAATAACTATTTAAATATTCACCTTTTAATCCAGTACTCTATTGTATTTCAAACTCAGTATCAATCATTATTTTTCAATAACAGTTATTTGTTTATTGTTATTCAACAATAATCACTTATTCAGTATCAAACAATCAATAACAATCAGTTATTCAGTATAGTAATTTAGTCATTCAGTAACTATCAAATATTCAGTGCAGTAGTTTAGTTATTCAATAACTATTAATTATTCAATACAGTAATTTAGTTATTCAGTAACTATCAATTATTCAATACAGTAGTTTACCCCTATTAACATAACTCGGACCTAGACGGATACACAGATCCAACCAACACACCAATATGGCACATTGTGCCTCATCAACTTTGCCGAAGTAAATAGTAGTAGTGCGATACTTAGTACCTCATCAGATTAAACCAAAGTAACAGTATCAGTACGATACTTATAGTGCCTCATCGACTCGAAGTCGAAGTATCCCTGAACACTTCTAATCTTATGGCGTGCCAACTATATCCTACTTAGTCCGATACAGTTAATAGGGTATTCAATTCATTTCTCAATTCACAATAATTAATCATTTCAATATTCATTTCACAATAATCACAATTTCACATACATTCAATTCAATATCAAAACACTAATACTTACCTTAATATCTTTCCATACACATATAATAATAAAAACAACAATTTAAATGTTAAGTTCGGTTTATAGAAATACAAACCGTAATTCTCGAATTACTCTTCGTCAACTTTCTCCTTTCCTTTCTTTGTCGAGGTCTCCGGTATTATGTTAGCTACGGAAATTAAAATAATTATACCATTAATTACAGCATTAATTTATAATAATAATTGAATTTCTATCCAATTTATATTTTAGTTCCAATTTAGTCCTAACTAGATTTATCTACTTTTCTAATTTAATTCACACTCTATTTGTAATAGCCTAATTTTCAGTGGTATCGGGAATAGAGATTTGAGATCACTAAATCCGACGGGTGAGTTGAAAATTTAACAAATTAATACCTATGAGTCAAATGTGAATATAAAAGCATTTTTGAATTAGTGAATTTGGTGATTTAAAAGAATTAATTAGGTAAATTGGGTCGAGAATGAGGTATCGAGACCTCAACTTCATAAATCGAGCCATAAATATTTTTAGAAATATTTATGGAGTGTTGGTGAGGTAGTAATAAAATTTAGTCAGAAAATTTTGACGTTTGAGTGGTTAATTAAATAAAAAAGACTAAATTGAAAAGGGTGTAAAAGTTGCTAAAAGGATTAAACAGCTTAATTGTCAAATGAGGAAGGACCTAAAGTGAAAATAAGCCCAAAGGAGATATTTTGGGCGGCAATAGCTGAGAAAAATCAGGAAATGGGTGAAATAAGGGCAAAATTGGAAAATTGACAAAATTAGCTAAATAAAAATGGGACTAAATTGGAATATCTAGAATTCTCTTCATTTCTCTTCATATTCATCAGCTGAAAAACAGCCATGGAGGAGGGTTCAAGCTGGTTTTCATACTCTAGCTTCATGTAAGTTTAATTCTTGCTTTCTCCTTGACATTTTTATGTTTTTGGACTTTTACAATTGGGTCCAACTTACTATTTCATTAGTTTTTGATTCCATGTCTAATTTTTGAAGTTGTTATGGATGAGTGCTGGAAGTATATTATGATTTAGCATGGAATTAGAGCTTTAAATTGTTTATATTCTGATTTTATTGAAAGAATTGAATAGAAAGTGAATGTTTGGGACCTAATTGTAAAAGAGTTTGAAGTTAGAGTTTTATGTGGAAATTATGAATTTCAATAGTTATGAAATAACTTATAATGTCTAGAAAAAGTATTAATTGAGAAAATTATCTTAATTGAGGGGTTAATTGAGCAAGGACTGAATTGTATGAATTGTGAAATTTGGGGTAAAATGGAAATCAACATTTTGCACTAAAACTATTTTGGACAGCAGCAGTAGTTTAACTTTGAAAAATCACCAAAAATTGTATAAATCGAATTAGAGGATGAATAAAATATGAAATTAAATATTATTGAGACTAGTTTCTTATAAAATAAATTATGTAAGCAATGGAATTGTAAATCATGAGATACAATAACTTTTGTGAGACAAGGTCAGAATGATTTCGGGTTCCCCTGTTCTGAATTTAGAAAATCATAAAAAATTGGATAAAAATAATTAGAGGCTTAAATTCATATGTTTAGAATCCTGAATAAGTCTATTTTCAAGAAAAACAAACGAGGACATCACTCGAATCTTGTACGAGAAGATAATTAATTTTTAGTGAAGAAGGGTCAGAACTATCAGACAGCAGAATAAGGGAGACTTCAATGAATAAACTGTATTAATTGGCCCAACCAAAAATTATGAAATTTTTATGGTAAGAATGCATATGAGTCTAGTTTCTGGAAAAATTTATGGATCTTAATTTTGAGTTCTGTAGCTAAAGATAAAAATAATTTAGTGACTATGACACAGATGGACAGCTTGAATATTCACATAAGTAGATAGTGAAAATTATGGATAATGTTACCTACAAGTGTGTTGTTTATACTAAGGATGTGGATGAAGAGGAGGAGGAGGAAAATATACAAAAATATATGAATGACTCATGTATAAATTGATCACATGCCCAATTATAATCGATAAGTGTTGGATTAGAAATGATATAATGTTTTATTTGGTATATTTATTATGAAATTATAATTATTGTTATAATACAAAAATTGAACTTGTGAGTTTATATGGCTAAATTTTAGTGATTATTTGTTAATTTTATGAATTTCATGATGTGTTATTTCATATGTATTGATGATAAAATCGTGAATAATGTAAAAGCATGAAAATTGAATAAATGATCAAATTGAGCATTTCAGTTCAGTGACAATATGAATTGAAGGAAAAGACCATGGTTGGACCATGGCAACAAGTGATAAGTGATAGCTTCGGCTACACTTATTTGATCAAGGAAAAGTGAAAGTGATAAGTGATAGCTTCGGCTACACTTATCTGATCAATGACAAATGACAAGTGAAAAGTGGTAGTTCCAGCTACCTGATCAGTGAAAAGTGGTAGCTTCTGCTACCTGATCAGTGAAAAGTGGTAGTTCCGGCTACCTAATCAGTGAAAAGTGGTAGTTCTGGCTACCTAATCAGTGAAAAGTGGTAGCTCCGGCTACCTGATCAATGAATAATGGTAGCTCCGGCTACCTGATCAGTGAATAGTGGTAGCTTCGGCTACAAGTGACAAGTGACAAGTGATTTCCGTACAAGACCATATCTGGGATATGGCATTGGTGTGATATATGCTACTGTATAAGATCATATCTGGGATATGACATTAGTGAGATATGTGATTCGTGTAAGACCATAGCTGGGCTATGGCATCGATATATGAATATGTGTAAGACCATAGCTGGGCTATGGCATCATTATGTGAAGATGTGTAAGACCATAGTTGAACTATGGCATCGAGAAAACGAAGTACTCAATTTCGTAAGACGTTCACTAATTTGACAAAGTTTGGTAAGTGTTACATGGAATTATGCAATACAAGGAAGTACGAGTTGATAAGATACGAGTATAGAACTTGGTTGATAAATGAATTCATTTGTAATTATATAATTGTTCATCTTGAATGTACTGTCCATATGTATTGATAATTCAAATGTTTTAATGAATAAAATTCCGATATGGAATAAATTGAACACGAGACAAATAATTATGAAATTGAACTCGAAATTCATGAAAATGACGGTTATTGATATATGGAGACATGAGACATTGATATATGAATATGGAAAATGTTTGATAAATGTGTTTATTCATAATTATAGAATTATATACCTCATGTGTACTATTTGCATAAAGATGATATTTCAAATACTTTGGTTATTTAAGCTTAAATATGAAATAGTCTGAAATCAAGATAAGTTGTTATGAAAATATATTTAGATTACAGAGATATGGCTGATATATGTTGTATGATTACACAACGTGAAATTGTGTATATATATGAGAAATTGAATGAGAATTAAGCCCATACACGTTTGTTGTTATTTATATGAAGTGTACGGCTGACAATGGTGATGAAATTATAAACAGAGAGTTACACGGGTTGAAAACACGAGCGTGTGACTCTCCAAAGTGTGAAAATTTTCTAAGTGTTGCAAAAGTTTCATATGTTTACGGTTTGGTCCCGAACTACCCTGAATGTATGTTTTGGGCCCGTAAGCCCATATAAGGGACGTTAAACATATGTATGAAAGTTTTTAATTTAGAAAAAATTTTATGGCTGATTTTTTTACATGATTGATCATATTAAGTTTGGTAATGCCTCGTACCCTATTCTAGGCTCGGAATACGGGTAGGGGGTGTTACATTATTTCTATTCAAATTTCATTCAAACTCAAATTTAACTACTGAATTTTCAGCATATTTCACTAATTTTAAATTTTCCTCAAATTAGTCCCTACAATATAAAACTTATAGCTTTATTAATTCTAACTTGAAATTCTTTCAATTAAATCCCTAATTCATCTTTTTGCCCAACATAAATTATACTTGAAAACCTATAAACTTCTAAACAATCAACTTAATTTCATCAAAACCTTGTTTTAAAACTTCTAAAACATCAAAATTAAGAGAAAATGACTTAATTAAGCTTACCAATTAAACTCCAAGCTTCAAATTCCCTATTTCCTCTTTTTCTTTCTTTTTCTTCTTTCTTTCTTCTTTCCCCGCTTTATTTCGAAAGCTTCTCTGTTCTTTTACCCTTTTGTTTCTTTTGTCTTTCTCTTTTATTCTTTTATTATTTCATTTTTTATTTATTTTATTAACCTAATGTATTATAATTTAATTATTATAAATATTTATCATATAATTAAAAATATAATACAAATGTAGAGATTTACTTTTCTACATTTGTACATGATCAATGCCATACATTTGTCATGATTTTATCTAATTATTTCATAAAAATCTTATAAATAATTATTTAATTAATAACTATCTTTTTAATTTAATAAAAATAATAAATATCTATTTACTTTGATATTAAGTAAATACATATATAAATTACAAATGTATATATTTTATTTAGTACACTTGGATTCATCATCACCTTACACTTGTCACCATTTAATTTATTTGTCATATAAAAAAATCTTATAATCTTATAATACTATAATAAATATCTATTTAAATAATTATAAATAATAATAAATATCTATTTACTTTAATAAAAGGTAATTAAATAAATTGTTACATTTGTATATTTTTATCACCATCCATTTGTCAAAATCATATTTTGTTTCAAAATAATATCAATAATAATATAATTCAATTTAATAACAATAACATAATAAGATATGCTAATACATAAAACCTTGGATTTTTATTACTTATATGTTGCCTCATTCCTCTTTAATGGCTTAATTGTCATTTTGTTCCTAATTATTTTCTTTTAATCTATTATTAAACTTTTTCCCTTTATTCAATTTAGTCCTTTTTTCCTAATTACTCTAAATTAAGCTAAATTCACTTAATTAAAACCTAATTAAACACACCACTAGATTCATAAATATTTCTAATAATTATTTAAGAACCCATTTTATTAAAACAGAGGCCCGATAATATACTTTTTCGATGCCCGTAAATTTTAGGTAAATACATTTCTTTTATTTTTAAATTCATTTTCTTCAAATATAAGGGATTAAGTTATAAGCTCAAATTTTAATTTTATAATATATCTTGCACCATGTTGAGAAAATTTGGATGGAATCCTAATCACTTGTTGCCTGGAAATAAATGTATATATTTGATGCAGTGTGCGAGGTAAACGCATAAATAAAACAGAGAGATTGTTTTAGAGTAAAAATGAGTATAGTTTACCCTACTCTAAGATTCATACCTTCATTGTGTTGAATGCAACCAATTTGTTCTATTAAAAAGAGAGGGTATGTAGAGTAAAAGAAATGAAATCAATATCAAAACGTACCTTCTTGTGCTTTATTTTTAACTTACTAAACTTCATTTCCAAACAACTTATTACTGTATTTGGAGAGGACCATTGCTTCATTGTCTCCAATTTTTTATGATTTCTCAAATTCCAATTATCTTCAACTTTAATTTCAAACCAAAATCATTTCTAACATATATTTACTCAATCCTAATTAGTTTTGGACCCATACACAAAGAGGGGAGAATAATAAAAATTTACAAAAGGAGAAGTTATAATTATATTTAAATACAACTTTAAGTGTTTATTCAAAAGTTCTTCCAATTTTATTTATTTATGGCGAATTGTACTAACAGTGTATCAAAATGTAATCTCTAATTTTAATTATAATTAAATAAAGTTAGTCATTTATTAAAAAATCTTTCAACTTTTTAATTTATTCATTAACGATGTAGCAATGTGTGATATCTTGATGGTGCATATTATCTTGTTAAAATTATAATTTATTAAAATATTTTCTCTCAAATATATATTTGATTTTCTACTCATAATTAATTTAATTTTTTAATTTTATATATATATATTGTTATTATTGTTAGTTTCAAATTTTACGTTTCATTTTTTATTATATATTATTTTAAATACGTGGCTAGATACACATATATTTAGTTGTGTTTAGTGTCATAACTCACGATTAAAGAGACGTTGGCTTAATCTAAGAAAATTACAATAAAGTCAATAAATTATAAGTTAAATAGCAAAATAGTAAGGGCATTAATGCAGTCTAATATTTTTTTTGTTTGTAAAGAAAATTGAATTCAGTTGATACCTATTCTAATAATATATAATAAGCTTCACCAATGGCATATTTGGTAAACATGTAAAATTAATATTTTTAATGATTTAACTTTTTATATATATTTAATAGTTCAAAATAAAAATAATTTGATAGATTGTTTTTCATATAAAAATGTAGAAAATGATAAATAGATAAGAGCTACTTATCACTTAATAGAGAATATTTTCAATTAAGTCAATTTTATTTTATTTATTTTAATAGTATACTATCTTATACAAAATTTACATTTAAAATTTAACTTTTTTTAAAAAAATAAAATGAAATATTTAAAAATTAAGAATAAATATATAATATAAATATATATTTAACAAATATTCTAATTATATTCTGTAATTAATTTTATGCAAGTCACTAGTTAAAGTGACAATAACTTGATATAAAATCCTTTGAAACACTATTTGCTTCTCTCAATAACTTCTCACTCATAATTACCCATGCATAGTTTGTTCAATATATATATTATCTCTATAGGCATATAAACTTTTTAGAAATTTAATGAATAATTATCCTTAAAATAAAATATTAATTGAAAAATAGTTACTTTATTAAAAATATAAAAAAAGAATTCACCCCTATCTCGCAAGGCGACAAAAATAATTCCATCACGCATCAAAATGTGGTAAAATACATAGGTTGACAATGATAAAGGTGTATAAATCACTCAAGCCTTAATTAAATCATAAAAAATGCCTTTTAGTTAATTGTATTGTCTAGATTTGGCCCACGTGAGTGGAGGACTCCTTATAACCTCAACTTGTTCTCTAATTTAAATGTTTTATCGAAGTTGATGTATTAAGTAACGTTTTACACACGGAATAAATCAAAACTTGTTGTATATAAATGCTCTCGGATTTCTCAACCCCATCCCTATTTACGACGCCATTTCAACCATTTTAAATATTCCATAACTGCTCCTCCCTATTTTCAATTAACTATGAGAAAATTACTTACCAAAAATCAAGAATTTCGGTTTTTAATTTTTTAGAATAAAAATATTATTGTTTGGATGATGAGATAATCATACATGACTCAAGGCCTTCTGGGGAATCCTCACGGACAGAAAAAGATTACGATCAGTTTGATAATGATCGAGTGACAATGAGACCTTCCAATAAATCCTTTGAAATTGACTCTGATTCAATAGAATCTCATCATCTATACATAACGAATTGGTGTAGTATATTCATAATATAACATACAAAAATGTTTCAATAATTAAACACTTCAAATGTACATACAAGATTAAAGCATAAGAAAATTACTTATTTGGAGGATGGAGAATTCGCTTCATTGTACTGATTTTTATTACATTTAAAGCTTTTTTTTTTGAGGGGCAACAAAAATGTCATTGTTTCAATAGTGGGGTAGATTAGGACATTTTTAGTATTGTCCATACAAAATATTAAACCCTCTTTTCATTTTTTGGATTAAATTAAGGTGGAAAAAAGACAGACATAAATTGGAACTAGAAAGTACAAGTTTGAAACCAATAATTAAATGACCAGAAGTTTAACGAGAAGTCCCGGTTCTAACGGAGAGCCATAACGACCCGACATTTTTTCCCGCCAATCTGAAACGCCAAATCAGATTGGATTCCTCAAAATCTAGGTTACTTTCCGTCAGCGGTTCACGGTAACTAGCAATCCGATTTTCCTGCCGTTTGAACCGCTCTCCACAGCATCCATTTTTCCCGCTTTTTACCCTAACTACCCTTGTCTTCCTTTTTCCTCCTTTGACTCCCACCTTTTTTTTTCCCTCTATTTTTATTAACTTCATAATTCAGTAGCCGAATTTTAAACGAATACATATATAAATAAATTAAAAAGAATCCATTTTGTCGTTTTTTTTTTCAGTCAAAAAATAAAAAAAGTTACTGAGGCGGGACTGAGCTCGAGCACCAATCACGGAGAAGCGAACTTAGGTAGGAAAGTGGGATCCACACGTGCCAGGTAAGATATGGACTTAACCGGATGATGTGGGCCCCACCTTATCCTCTGATTGTCCCGTATTTCCCGCGAATCAGATTGTATATCAGCCACGTGGCTAACATGCTCTCGATTAGCTTTCACAATCTTCCATCACAGCCGTTTGTTTTAACTTACTTGACCCCACTACAGTGTTCAACATCTGATCTTTTTCTCCTCTCAATTAGTAATAATTGAAAAAAAAAAAAAGAAGACAAAAACGAAGTTCGAGTTTTTTGTATGAAGAGCTCAGCCGCATAGATATTTCCGAACAAGTTCTTTTTAATTATTATTATATTTTCTTGTTAAAATTAAAATAATTAAGCAGCAAATGGGGGAATTTCATGAAATGAAAAGGGTAATTACGACATTACAAAAATCACTGAACTGTTTCGGAAATCCAGGCGCATTTTCAATAAAATTCCCGCAACTTTCTGCAACGACAACTACAACCTGGAATTTTATAATAATTAATTGACTAATTAATTTCTTTTTGTACATTAAAAAATATGTGGCAACAAGAAAACATTTGAATTTTTTTATAAATATTATAAAGAGAAAAGATAAGAGCAACAGCAACAACAACATAAACTGGAAAAGTAGTGACTTTTTTTTAATTAAATAAATAAAGTCAAATCAAAATTATTTTTTTCTCTTTACTGTAATTAGAAATATGTATAAATATTTTATGTGTATTTTCTTTTTCAGAGAGAGAGAAAGACATGGGAAAATGAGTATATATTGGTTTATTTAAGTGAGTGTTGATTTGAACTAAAGACAAGGCGCCCTTTAAAGGCTATCCTTTCTGTCATTTTGGCAATATTTTTTAAAGCAGTGTCGTTTCTGGGGAGAAATAAGAATTGTAGAAAACCAGAAAGAAGATAGAATTATAGAAGTAGCTAAAAAAGAACTCCATAGAAAGGAAGGGAGAGAAAAAGGAACAATAATGATGGGCATGGAAGAATTTGAGGCCTTGGATTGTTTCTTTTGATTTTTTTTTCTTCAGTTTTCTTCATCTTCTGGAGCCTGTTAGATTTGGTGGGTATCTTAGATCTTTGCTCAACAAAGTTGTGTGTGTGTTTTCTTTATTGTTTTTATTTGATGGGGTTTCTTTGTAATGGTTAGTTCTGGTAAAAACGATGTTTTTTCCGACATTGGTTTTCACGGAAATGTGGTTATGAGTTTTTAAAATGACAGGATACTAAGTTTCGGTTCATGTTTTTGTCTTACAACTGTGTTTAACTTTGTTTTTCTGCTTTTTGAAACACATCTTCAGTTTCATTGGGTATTTTCAAATAGAAAAAACAAGCAGAAACTCTTGACTTTTGTGGCCCCCCTTTTCCTTACTGGTTAATGCTCATGAATTTTGAAACTGTTCTTGCTTCAGGAAAATTAATAAAGCAAAGTGTTCAATTTGCTGAACTATATGTTTCCATGAATGATAATAAACAAACAAACAAACAGAAGATAAACAGAAAGGTTAAGAAAAAAAAAAGAAGAGGAAAGGGTTAATGTTTCTTTCATATATATTGCTTTTGGTTTTATGGTTAATGTTTGAACTTTGAAGCCAATTAATGTTACATGTTTTGCTATAATCAGACACTGATGAAGTTAATTAGCTATTCTGTAACTGGAAAAAAAATTCCAGCTTTTGTCTACTAAGATTAGGCTTTGGTTGTGCTGTCAGTCATTTACAATTGACCTGCATCCGTCCCTTTTTCTTACCCATTTTGGTTTGAACTTTGTGGTTCATTCTCTAGGTATTAATGTTATTTTTATTTTTGGTCCTTCATAATAATTCCTACAGCTAATGTTTTCCCTGTCCTAGAATCTCATATATTGCTATCTTTTTTCAAATCTTATTTCCATTTGCGATTATTTCATTGTGTGTTTTCTCCAATCTTTGCTTGCACTTGCAGGGTCTTTTTGAGAAATCTGCCCTGCCCATGGATTTTACTGAATCCACCAAAATTGTGTACAATAGGATCCAAAAATTGGAGCCTGAGAATGTTTCTAAAATTATCGGTTATCTTCTTTTGCAAGACAATGGGGACCTGGACATGATCCGTTTGGCCTTTAGCCCTGACGCTTTGCTCCACTCTTTGATCCACAAGGCTAAATCGCAACTCAGCTTAAACAAACCACCTGTTTCTCAGGTGAGTCCAACCCCTGTGGTCGACTTCCCCATGCAGTTAACTCCATTTTCCCGTGCAGTTTCAACCCAAAGAGCTGCCGCTACTCCTTTCTGGGATCCCCCAGTGACTGCTGCTGAGCAACATGTGAATAGTTTGGAATTCGCCCCGCCAGGGTATTCGGATGCTGTTGCCGAAGATTATAGCCTCCAAAGCCAAATGCATTTCTTGAACATTGAAGACCAGTTAGAACTTCCCAATTCTGTTGGTTCCGAATTTTCGAGCAGTTACTATTATTCTGAACCTGCATTGGGTGCAAGAACCAGCCGAAAGTCCCCTAGCTTGCCTGAGTTCCCTGTTAAGATTTGCCATTACTTCAACAAGGGGTTTTGCAAGCATGGAAACAATTGTAGGTACTTCCATGGCCAGCCTATGCCGGAGAGCTTTTCACAGCTTTTCAGCTTAAGTTCGAACGAGGCCGGTAATGAAGATAATGTTGTCTCTCCTGGGACTCTTGAAAAGCTAGAGTTGGAGCTCACCGAGCTTCTAAAAGCAAGGAGAGGGTTGCCTGTTTCTATTGCCTCTTTGCCTACATTATATTATGAGAAGTATGGGAGGACACTTCAAGCTGAGGGGTATCTTACTGAGAGCCAACGACATGGTAAGGCTGGTTATAGTCTGACCAAGCTTCTTGCTCGATTGAAGAGCAGCATTCGTCTCATTGACAGGTGCGGAATGCGAATGGTGTTAATGTTGGACCTTGCATTTACACAATTAGCTGAAAAAAGAAATGTTTGGATTTAACTGTCATATTGATTTGCAGGCCCCATGGGCAGCACGCGGTGATATTGGCAGAAGATGCTCCCAAGTACCTTGAGTATGCCAGCGAGAGGAATGATCCCGGTGCAATAGTTGCTGGTTCTAGGCAGATATACCTTACCTTTCCAGCTGAGAGTACCTTCACCGAACAAGACGTTTCACACTACTTCAAGTAAGGAAATCATTATGAAGATCATTTAAGTTGTTCATTTTTATCTTCTGCTGTATTTGATCTTATGTTTCCATTAAAATTATTCTATAGCAAATTCGGACCGGTGCAAGATGTTAGGATTCCATGCCAACAGAAGAGGATGTTTGGATTTGTCACTTTTGTTTATGCTGAGACAGTGAAGCAAATTCTGGCTAAAGGAAATCCTCATTTCGTATGTGGGGCTCGTGTTCTGGTGAAACCATATAGGGAAAAATCAAGGCTTGTTGATAGGTAAAGTTTCCAGTTTCATAGCATATTAAATGATCATATTCTCTAGCACTTCATCTCGTCTATATTTAGTTGGATATTGTTTATATTAAAAACTTTGGGGGTTCAAACTCAAAGGCCAGATGTACGGTGTGTGCTTGACTCCTATGTTCTCCCTGACCTGGTTGCCGTCTTCATATGGTAAAATCAACATATTTTTCATTCCAATGAATGCTACAACTGGTGCGACCGCCTTATGCAGACATCGCATGGCTTCCATTTGCAATTGCGAATGGATGATTGTTGAAAATGAACCTTTTGTATCTGTCTAATTGCCAAAACATTTGTAGTTACCAAAGCCTGCAACTTTTTGTTTTGCTTCTTAAATAAACTGGTTGGTGAAATAATTTGCTTTGTGATTAATCTTATTGATGTTCTTGTCAATGACACATCGATTATTTCCCTCTCGGTTTTTTCAGGAAGTATCCCGAGAAATTACAGCATCCTCCTATGTATTACGGTCCACACTTCATAGATGGGGATTCTGAACTTCAATCAAGTTACTACCTTTTCATTTTATGCTTTGTTTTATATCCTTTTTTATTTCCGGTAACATATTGGTAGCTTATTCTGATTCAACACCAAATTGCCTGCCCGTTTTACAGTGCCAAGAGTTTGTGATAACTCGAGACCATTTCGGAAACAGCTAATCAACGATCGCGAGCAAACACTGGAGTTGGAGAGAAGGCGTTTCTCGGAGTTGCAATTAGCACCAAAGCAGTATATGACCAATCACTTCTATTTTGGCTACTCTATGGATGAGCTGAAGCACACAGATGGTATATAACCGGATTCTCTTAGTGAAACAACCGATTCTTCAAGTCTCGTTGTATGTGTTTCTAACCATTGGAAAACTACAGTTGTAGCCTGTGCAGACCAAGCGGTGGATTTCCCGACCGCGGAGCGTTTCAACTATCTTTTGGATGTTCTGAATACTGGTTCAACCAGTGAGGACAAAGTGAAGCATATTAGTACCAATTATAATGACCAGGATAGGTACGTATCTGGTTTCTGCGTTCCGAAACCTCAGTCTTTTCACTTATCCAAACCATAATTAATGAACCGCAATCATTAAATGAATAAAGCAACAATAAAAGGTTTTGCATCCTATAATAGCCAATATTCCATGCACTTTTGGTGCATGAGAGGCATTAAAGTGCATAAATTTTATGTTGGCAGCAGCCAGGGACTCAATCTTCCGGAGAGTCCATTTGCATCTCCAATAAGGAGCGGCATTTCAACAGTTATATAGAGAGAAGACTGAGATTTCAGATCCAGAACAAGTGCAAATCCAGGAAAGTGGATACCAACAACAACAAGAGTTTCATTTTCTTCCCATTTCCTTGTCTTTTCTAATCACAATTGAAGTTCACTACCTAAACATCATCGTTCGACAGCAGCATCTTTCATAGTTCATACCAACCCGCAGGAGAGAAACACTAGAAATTCTCCACTTTTACTTCCAATGGAGAAGATTCCAAACAAAACTTAATATAGAAACCTAATATGTTAAAAGGGTAAGTTTTTTTTTTTTTAAAATTAAAAATCACAGGAAAGCAGGCAGAGAGCTGTGACTGTTTTAGAAGAGAATTGTAATATACAGTATTTTTTTTTCTCTTTAGTTGAAAAGAAGAAACCAAAGGTAAAAATATCGTAGAAGGTTGAGATGAAAGAGAAGATGTAGAAATCTCTGCTTTTTATCAGTATTAACATATATCATCATAATTGTAATATACATAGTTGCATGCATCATTTGATTGTGGAGATTGAAATGTGTAATGATGATTAGTGGTGGATGATGTCGCCTTGGGTGGGGCCAAGGAATGAAAAATAAAGTAGGGAGGAGGCAATGAGAATTAGTAGAGATAGGAGGATTAGATGTTGGTTGATAAGATAAGATAAGTGGACCTGATTTGATTCAACATTTCTCCACCCCATTAACGCTTCTAACTCCTTTTTGCTATCAAAATCCCCAAATTTTAAGTTAAGATTTTTATGATTTGTTAACGGGTGAATATATAGATTATTAAAATCATTAAAATTTAAATAATAGTTATTAAAGAAATTAACATTTGCATAGGTTTGTCGTTGGAATGAATGTATTTAATATTTTTCATGCAATATATTAGATGTTTCAGGTATAAAAGAATGATGTATAGATGTGGTCTGGGTTCGAATCATATTCTTGTAATTCATTAAAAAAAGAATAAGTAAGTTAATTTAGTAATTGTTTATTCAAGATAGTTGAGTGAAATAGATTTTGTATTTATTTTATTATTCTTTTTAAAAAAATTGTGATAATGTAAATTGATTAAAGTAGCTGAAAAAAATTATAAATTGAATTTTTAAATATGGATGTAGAAGTGGCATTAAACTTGAAATGAAATCGCATTTATAAGGGTTTAAATATTGGGATGTAAATTTGAAATTAAATAAATAGTTAACGTCATTTTAAGAAGAAAATAAAAATTAAAAGGACTAATGATGATATTTGCCTAATTTTTCTATTATGAAAATGATTCATATTGAGTTTCAGTAAGGAATTAAAACGGACCCTGGGAATATTCTTCATTTTCAGATTTAAAAAAAAAAAATTATAAAGTTGAGATCTGATTCATGCAGAATTATTTTATAACCCGCTAGATCTTGAATATATTATCACCTGAATCCCATCAAGTATCAACATAAAGGAAGGTTAAATAAATATATTGTTAATGAAGATGAAATTGAAATGGACAAAATCTTACTCCTAGTTTTACATCTAATAATTTCTCGCATTTTTTCAATTGAATCAAAGTCAAAGCAGAAGCAACATTGCGATAAGGAATCACACGACTTTGCAGCGACGCGACGAGACGATGTTCGAAATAGAGCAAAGCAAAGGTGGCGTCATGACGAATTCTAACTTAAAACAATCACGTAATTAGATTCTTAGTAAGGGTACTTTTCTCAATTGAACTCTAATTATACTAATCTTAGCCTATAAAAAAGGCCATAGTAACCTTAAAATAAACAAATTCTTAACATAAGATTTTGAGAGATGATAAAGAGAGAGCTTTAAGAGAATTTTGTGTTGTAGTCAAAGAGTTTTGTTTTTAGGGTTAGAGCTTGTTTTGAATTTTTTCATATTATACTCTTTGTTTGTTTGTTTATTAGTGAAGTCTTTTTTTTATTTGATTTTTTATCCTCTCGAAGGAGGTTTTTCATGTAAGTTTGTATACTCAAATTTCTCTATTCTTTTTTTTCTCATTGTTTATATGAGTTGATCCCTAACAAATAATCTTGTCTCCATTTATAATTTTATTTTTCTTGAATGAATAACTTAGGTTTAATTGTGTCCATATAACATTTAATTATGATTACCATAATTTGTGGGTCAAATATAAATATTTTTATTTACAGTTATTTATTTAAATTTATATTACCTTTTACAGTTAGATTTTCAAATAATTATCTAAGTTATATGTCGAAACTATTTTTAAATTTTGAAAAAAACGGGGATCGACTTTAAAAACGAATTTTAGAGTCGCCACCGATTTTTTTTGAGGTGTAATCGGATCACCTAGAGATTGATCATTTTAATAAAACATTTGATTTATTAAAACGATAATTTTAGGTCTATGAAAATTGAGAAAAAGGGTTCGGGAGTCAGTTACGTACGAGGAAGGGTTAGCACCCTCGTGACACCCAAAATTGGTACCAATTGATTGTTTAATGTCCTATCGTTGAAAATTTGAAGAAAACCATTAAAATACGATTCCCTCTTAAAAAAATATGAACAACTCAAATTGGATTTTGAGATTCACTCGTTTAAAGAAAAAAAATACCACATCCAGCATGTTAGGACATGATATTTTAAGCCTTCAAAAATTGAGATCACCTTATAATTTCCAAAACCCGCAATGAAATCTAAAAGGGTATCCCGTTATTTGGCCAAACGAAAAAAACGAAATCCAGCACGATTGGGCACGATTTCTCAAATTTCTGAATATAGAACATTGCATTGTTCTAAAATTTAGAAAACATAGATGAAATTTCAAAGGGATATTTGTTTATTTGGACAAACGGAAAGATCGAAACCCAGCACGTTAGGGCACGATTTCTTGAATTCCCAAAAACATCAAATATCACCTTTGTTTTGAAAGTTTTTCAAATAAACAATTGCAATACTGGCTCAAAGTATATTTATTTGGTTCACTTTAGGGTAAAAACGACTGATCTTGGGCAAAAAGTTGGAATTTAAAGATCATGATGCAATAACGTGTATACAAGCTTAGTTTTGTACATGAGATAAAAGTATGTGACAAGTTTTAAAACAAATAATATATAGATAATATAGAAGAAATGCAATTTGGAATCATTAGTATGCAATCAAACAAATGTATAAAAAATTTAAGGTAACATACATGACAGTTCAGAATAGGTCAAAAAATAATAAAAATAAAAATAATGTATGAGATAATAATATATAAATGAGATTTCAAGACACATAATGTATATATAAAAGAGTAAGTAATACATAGTATAGTATTTGTCAATCTAAATAAATAATACTTGAAATGAAAATTTATACATAAAAAAAACAAAGGTACTAGTATATGAAAATAAATAAAATATACCATTTAAAATAGGGTCCTTAGAAGAAAATAAATATGCATAGAATAATATAAAATCAATAAAATATACAGAAAAAATAAAATAAAAGGAAGTCAATAATGTACACTTAGAGTATAAAAAAAACTTAGTATAAGTTACGTATATACATAAAATAAAGAAAACTTAATATAAGTAAAGTATATAAATACAAAATAATATATGAAAGTATTTTGGAAGAAAAAACAAATAAATATGCACATGAAAAAAACAGTATATTCTTATTTTGTTAAAATAATATATACAAAAATATATATCAATTTTGTTAAACAAAACTATATGTTAAAATAATATATTCTTATTTTATAGAAAAAATGAATAAAAAACTTAACTGGAAGAAAAACAAAATTAAAGGGACAATTTATGAACAAAGCAAACCATTTAAACAAAATTTTTGGCCAAAGTAAAACGAGCTCCAACGTTTGGGGACTAAAACTGCAAATTAACCAAACCCTAAAACGAACCGTTTCAGTACGGACTAAGATGAACACCTGCGCAAATTCCTGGGACAATTTAAAAGAATTAAAGAAAGCATGGAAAGGGCCCAATCGAACACTAGCGTAAAAAGGGAAGGACTGGCCGCGAAAATTACCCATTTAAGGTAAAATGCGCGGATCCAGCCTAGCAATTGGGTTAACACGCTTTAAAGTCAAGAACCTTTATTGTCCTTTATTGTATTATTAAAAGTAAAGCTTGTTTTAAAGTCATTCTTTTGCTAAAGAAAACATTTTAACTTTGATTTCTTTCTAAAAAAAACCCTAAACTCTTTCTTCTCCCCCACTTTCCTCTTTCTTCTAGCCGCAAATAAGGCCAACACCAAGCCTTCAATCGCCTCCGTGATTGATTGCGACAACCAGAGTAAGGCCTTTCAGTGGTGCGAGTGCGACGTAACTCCGGTAAGTTTCCCTCTTTCTCTTATATCATTTTTTACACACAAAAGAAAAAAAATAAAGCAAGAAAAATAACAAAACTGAAAAAGGAAAAAAACTAAAAGAATCACCTTTAACAAATGTTGTTATTATATATCTCTGCTTGCTTTTTATTTTGAATCTATATTCTCTCCAAAAAAAGGTAAAAAAAAACCCAACCCTTTTACAATCGAAATTCAAAAACTTTATAGCCAAATATAAAAACCGTTTCTGCCTATTTCTTTGCTCAAATTGCAGGTATCGTGGGGGAGTGCACGATCGTGGGTCATGGACGTGCGAGCTAGGGGTTGTGTGTGGGCGTGCCGACGTGCGTGGGGCGTTAAACGTGGGGGGCTGCGGCACAAGGGGAAGAAAGGAACCTAGGGTTTCTGAATTTGGGCCTTTTGTCACCAGACTATTTTAATGTAATTGAGCTGTGTTTTCTTTTTGGGTTTATTATTTGTAAATGGACATTTAACATTTTGTTTTATTATTTGGTTTTTGTATGTGCATGGGCCTGGGCCAAAATTGGGTCTTACAGCTGCCCCTCTTTTCCCGTTGTTGTGTAACGAGAACGTAACAAAGACCCTAAAAGGACCAATTTTGCCCGGTCTTGCCGAATCTTTGACTTCTTTAGTGTTCTTCTTCTTCAAGTAGTCTTATAGCAACTTCAGGAAGATAAGGTTTGTGACTTCAACCTACTCCACTACAACTTCAAGGGGACAAAGCCAATAGCTAAAATCTGCTCCATAGCCGATACATAGAGATAAGATTCGCCATCTTCGATCTATTCTATAGCCAATACATGGAGATAAGATTTGTAATTTTCAGTCTGCTTCCTTGCTACTTCAGGAAGATAAGACTTGTATCTTCAACCTGCTCTCTTGCTACCTCAGAGAGATAAGGCCGGTGGCTAAAATCTGCTCCATAACCGATACATAGAGATAAGATTCGCCATCTTCGATCTACTCCATAGCCGATACATGGAGATAAGATCTGGAATTTCAGTTTGCTTCCTTACTACCTTAGGAAGATAAGACTTGTACCTTTAACCTGTTCTCTTGCTACCTCAGAGAGATAAGGCTGGTGGCTAAAATCTGCTCTATTACCGATACATGGAGATAAGATTCGCCATCTTCGATATGCTCCATAGCCGATACATGGAGATAAGATCTGCAATTTCAGTCTACTTTCTTGCTACCTCAGGAAGATAAGACTTGTACCTTCAACCTGCTCTCTTGCTACCTCAAAGAAATAAGGCTGGTGGCTAAAATCTACTCCATAGCCGATACATGGAGATAAGATCTGCAATTTCACTGACGTCGCTACACTGTCCCCTAGGGGAACAGGCCCTGTAGACTTAGTTTCATATGTCTATGTTTATGCCCAAATGATTAGAATGCTATGAAAAAAACGAATCAAATGCTCTTAACCAAATGTGCTATGAATGATATGAATGTAGAAATGTCATGAGAATGATTCCTTTTAAATGCTTAAAGTGTCATTCCTCATTATTCATCAGAGTTTTATCACTATCGTATTATGCTGTCTTCTTGCTCAACTAGAACTTCCCAACAAAAACTTGTAGAAACAACCCATTTTGCTCAACTGGTTTGCCCCATTGCAACTTCAGGGTCTATTTCACTGTATTTCTAGAACCTAAGGTTTGTACCATCTTCAAACCCCCTCTTGTCACCTAGAAACTTTCATCAATTCGGTCTATTACACCACACCCTGAGCATCATGACCAGATGTGTACGCCCGACATTTGTATTAATGAGGAATATCATGATCCCCTCTTATGCTTTGGTTGACATAATATCCTGTTTTCTTATTCAATCAATATCTTTGACTGAAGAGATAATCCCAATTTGAACACAAATATTCCACCCCTAAGCTAGGTAAGTTCTAAACGATAGTCCTGTTTCAGGTTCTTGTACCATTTAGAAACTTCCAGAATAATATGCAAAACCTCTTTTGCAAAAGTATTATTAGTCTATCAATCGTTATTTCAATACAAGCACGTGAACATAAAAATAAAGATGGACAAAACTGAAGTTTATTAGGAACAAGATTCAAGAAAAATGGATTAATTACAGGAAGCAAATATTGCCAAAGTACAAAAATAGGTAAAGGGGAACAAAAATGAGCGCCTCAGATATCACAGCCTAAGCTCCTCCGTATGAACTACACGAGAATCATTTTGAGCTTATCATGTGCCTAGGAGATCTAGTGTATTCTGTCGATGCCCCAAGACATGCGTACTTCCTTTTCGTTAATTCCAGCATCGCAAGATTACCACCTGTCCTATCTTTGGTTTAAATTTGGATTGCCCTTTCTGGGTTTTCAATTCAAAACCCCTTTGGTCTCAAGGCGCCCTTTGCGGGTTTTCACATTTTAAGCGAAATACTTCTTGATTGAATCTGAATTTACTTGGTTAGGCAGGCTCTTACCGTCCATCTCAGTTAATATCAGTGCCCCTCCAGAAAAAGCTTTCTTTACCACATAAGGTCTTTCCCGGTTTGGCATCCATTTTCCCTTAAAATCCTTTAGCATAGGGAGGATCATTTTCAAAACCAAGTCTCCCTCACGGAAAACTCTTGGGCGAACCTTTTTGTTGTAAGCTCGCATCATTTTCTTCTGGTACATTTGACCATGACGAATAGCCTTCAGCTTCTTTTCTTCAATCAAGTTCAGTTGATTATACTGGGACTGGATCCATTCTGCCTTGTCAAGCTTCAACTCTGATAAAACTCGGAGAGAAGAAATTTCAACTTCAATGGGCAAAACTGCCTCCATCCCATAAACCAATGAGTAAGGTGTTGCCCGGTAGAAGTTCTGACAAATGTTCGATAGGAATACAGAGCAAATGGTAACTTTTCATGCCAATCCTTGTAGGTCTCAGTCATTTTCCCCACAATCTTCTTAATATTTTTATTAGCTGCCTCAACTGCACCATTCATTTTTGGGCGATATGGTGACGAGTTGTAGTGCTTAATCTTGAATTGCCTACAGACCTCTACTATCACGCTGTTATTCAAATTCAATGCGTTGTCAAATATGATCCTTTCTGGCATGCCATACCGACATATGATCTCTTTCTTCAAGAACTTACTGACTGCTGACTTTGTGACATTGGCATAAGAAATAGCCTCCACCCACTTGGTGAAGTAATTGATGACTATAAAGATGAACCGATGTCCGTTAGAAGCCTTCGGCGAGATTGGCCCAATGACATCTATACCCCACATTGAGAAAAGCCATGGAGACGTCATAACATGAAGAGGTGAAGGAGGCACATGGATCTTGTCTCAATAAATTTGGCATTTATGACATTTTTTTGCGTAACTGATGCAATCTCCTTCCATCGTGGACCAGTAATACCCGAATCTCATGATTTGCTTGGCCATTATGAACCCATTGGCATGCGTCTCGCAGACACCTTCATGGACTTCTTCCAGGATTTTTTTAGCTTCAACAGCGTCAACACATCTTAGTAGCACTTAATCTTTCTTCTTTTTATGCAGGATCTTCTCGTCTAAGACATAGTCGCTAGCCAGCCTCCTCAACATTCTCTTATCATTTTCAGTTGCCTGATCAGGTTATTCATTATTCTTCATGTAGCGTAAAATATTATGATACCAAGGATAATCATCTCTCTCCTCTTCTTCATCGATATTGCAGCAATGAGCTGGTGCCTTACAAATACTCATCTGGATCGGCTTCATATCCTCCTGTTTATTTACTTTAATCAAAGAAGCTAACGTAGCCAAGACATCAGCCATCTGGTTTTCATCTCGATAGATAATAGAAACCGATATCATCGAACCCCTTAATTAACTCCAGGACAAGCTTCCAGTAACTAATCAACTTAGGGTCCCTGATTTCCTATTCACCCTTAAGCTGATATATTACGAGCGCAAAATCCTCATGCACCTCTAGTACTTTAATTTTCCATTCAATGGCCGCCCGGATTCCCATGATACCTGCTTCGTACTCTACCATATTGTTTGTGCAATCAAAATCCAATTTGCAAGTGAATAGATAATGATACCCATTTGAGGATATCAGGACTGCCCCAATTCCGTTACCAACAGTGTTTAACGCCCCGTCAAAATTTAGTTTCCAAGGATGATCTTCTGGAATATTTTCTTCGGTAGTTGCCACATACATTAGATCTTCATTAGGAAAATCAAAATTTAAAGGCTCGTAATCTTCCAAAGCTCTACTGGCTAGAAAATCTACTATTACACTCCCTTTCACAGCCTTTTGGTTCACATACACTATGTCGAATTCAGAAAGCAGAATTTGCCATCGAGCCAGCCTTCCACTCAAAGCAGTTGACTCCATCATTTATTTCAGAGGGTCCAGTTTTGAAATTAACCAAGTCATATGGTATAACATGTATTGCTTCAATCTCCGAGTAGTCCAAACCAAGGCACAACATAATTTCTCAATTGGCGAATATCTCATCTCACACTCAGTGAATTTCTTACTGAGGTAATATATCGCCTTTTCTTTCTTTCCTGTCTCATCGTGTTGGTCGAGCACACATCCCATTGAATTATCAAATACTGTCAAATACAGTATCAATAGCCTACCAGGACTAGGTGGCATTAGTACTGGGGGATTGGACAAATATTGTTTAACCTTGTCAAAGGTTCTCTGGCAATCATCATCCCACACACCTGGGTTGTGTTTCTTGAGAAGACGAAATATGGGGTCACATTTCTCAATTAGTTGCTAAATAAACCAAGCGATGTAATTTACTCTTCCCAGAAAACCTCAAACTTCCTTCTGAGTGCGTGGCGGGCAACTGTTGTATAGCCTTAACTTTGTCAGGGTTGACCTCAATTCTTTTTTCACTGATGATGAAACCGAGCAGCTCCTAATCTAGCCCCGAAAGTACATTTTGTTGGATTGAGCTTTAGCTGAAACTTTCTCAGCCTCAAGAATAATTTTATCAAAACTTGTATATGCTCTTTTTCTGTTCGGGACTTTGCGATCATATCATCGACGTAGACCTCAATTTCCTTGTGCATTATGTCGTGAAACAAGGTTACCATAGCCCTTTGATACGTTGCCCTTGCATTCTTCAACCCAAATGGCATCACCTTATAATAAAAATTTCCCCACAAGGTTATGAATGTGGTCTTTTCATGTCTTCAGGATGCATCTTTATCTGGTTGTACCCAGAGAACCCATCCATGAAAGAGAACAGTGAGTAACCAGCCGTATTATCCACTAGAGTGTCGATATGAGGCAGCGAGAAGTTTTCCTTTAGGCTAGCATTGTTTAAGTCTCTGTAATTTACACACATCCGTACTTTTCCATCCTTCTTAGGAACAGGGACAACTTTGGCTACCCATTCTGAGTAATTAACAACTTGCAAGAACCCAGCATCAAATTGTTTTCTGACCTCTTCCCTTATTTTTACTGCAATATTAGGTTTCATCCTTCGAAGCTTTTGTTGAACAGGCTTGCATTCTTTTTTTTGGGGACGCGATGTATTACAATATCAGCGTTTAACCCAGGCATGTCCTGATACGACCACGCGGATATATCTTTGAACTCTCGTAGTAATTCAATGAGGTCTCGTCTTGTTCCCTCAGTTACGCAAGTTCTAATGTTCACTTCTTTCCCTTCTTTCAAGGTCACACTTTCGATTGTCTCTTTATGGGGTAGAATCTGTTTCTCTTCTTGATCTACCATTCTTAACAAATCCAGAGGTAAGTTATAGTCTCCATCATCTTCAAAATCCTGAGATCCCTTCAGACACATGTCTCGCTCAAAAAGGAACTCTGGGTTCGTAACAGCGTTACTAATGGGCACGAAAGAATATCCAACAAACAAATGAATCTAAGTATAGCTTTATTTGTATGGTATGATTATAAATGAAATGCAAGAAAATAAAATTTGCTTAAGATAAAAGAACATAAACCTATTTCACAAAAGATTCTTATTGCTTTTAGGCTTTAAACAACAAGTGTGTTTTGAACATTACTTTGTATTAGCTCAAAAAACTATAGGAATTTCTTTTACAGCCCAGTTGTTCAGAACACTTCCAGGCTCATAAGGGCGAATGCTTGCTAGGTTGCGTTTCATCACTTTCTCTTCAGATATGACATTGATACTCAAATTTTCCATCATGACTTCAGCCGTTCCTATTTTTGTCATTTTCAATTCAGGATAAATAATTCCACCTGACACAAATGTATAGGATATATGGGGAAAAGTCATTGATTCCCACTTGACCTCTGCCCCACTCAATCGTGCTTTTCGTCTCTCCTGTCTCCTTTCCATCTCCTTTCTTTTCTGCTTTGCATCTAGCCTATACCATAAGCCAAAGCGATCCTGGTTGTCAGCCAAAATTGGCACTTCAACCCATCCATGTAGATATTTCCCAAGTCCTCTACCAAGCAACGCCCCTTTTCCAGCTGTAAGTTGCAAGCCTATCCTCATGGCCTCGGATATTTTTACCCTAGGGATCCTTCCTCCTTCAATGATGAAAGTCGCATTGACAAATTCCAATGACCGAAAGGAATACTCAATTGCTTCATCATCATTTTCTATATACGGTACACTACTAGTAACGGATGCAATAATATCCACATCCACATTTATCGTTATCAACCTATCCTCTGTCACCAACTTTAGCTTTTGGTGTAACGATGACGGTACTACCCTCACCGAATGAATCCAAGGCCTCCCAACAAGCAATTATAAGAAGGCGTAATGTCTATCACAAGGAAATCTACCTCGTATGTGTTTGGTCCGATCAGCAGAGGTACCTCAATCCTTCCCATCACTTTCCTCTCAGTGCCATCAAATACCCTCACTATATTCTGCCATGTCTTCATATGAGAGCTGTCTATTGGCAACCTATTCAATGTGGACAAGGGCAAAACGTTCAACGCTGATCCATTATCAATTAATACCCCCGATAATGTATACCCTTTGTAGCGAGTAGTGATGTGTAAAGCCTTGGTGGATCCCATGCCCCCTGGTGGTATTTCATCATCACTAAAGGAGATAAAGTTATGGTCGCTTATGTTGCTGACAAGACGGTCTAGCTTGTTCACCGAGATGTCTTCAGCGACATAGGTTTCGTTCAACATCTTTATCAACGCATTACGGTGTACCTCTGAATTTTGGAGCAAAGCTAGTACTGATGTGCGTGCTGGCTACTTGTGTAACTATTCCACAACACTATACTCACTGTATTTTAGGAACTTCAAAAATTCTTTAGCTTCATTGTCCGTTACCAGTTCATTAACTAGTGGTTTTGTCTTCTCTTCCCCCTGTTCAAACATCAAGGATTTCCCTGTTACAGGCTCAGTTGGTGCGCTGACTAGACTCCCCTCTCCTAATGATGTCACATTACAGTTACAATTCTAAGGCACCCTTTTGCTATCCTTGTAAAGAAAAGTTACGGGTTTATGAATCACAACTCTTGGCGCAATTCTTGCTCAAGCTTCATTGATTCTCGGTCGTGAAATGATCACCACTGGGTGATTGACCTCACAGACCTTCTCTGTTGGCCCTTCTTCCGAGGTGCATACATCCTTCTCCTTAGCAAACTCAAAGAACTCCAGCTCTTTATTGTCTATTAGACCCTGTACCAGGGCTATGAATTCATCCCTTCTTCAATCTTATGGTCCTCTTCTCTGTGAAACTCACAATAGTTCCCTGCTTCTTGAGATTGGTTCCCAAAGTCTAGCATGATTAAACCTTTCTCCACCATCTTCTTCAAAACCTCTCTCATCGGGGTTTTCACTTTTGCCACATCCAACTTAATTCTCTTCCCCATATTCTCCACTATCGCGTTTACCCCATTATCAGTATGATAGGGTAACAGATTTCCTACACCAGGTGCATCATCAAATTTCACAACATCGATATTGATGAGCCTTTCGACTACCCTTTTTGAACGAGGTGCAGTTCTCTATCGAGTGTCCTGCGATTCCTGCATGTTATTCACATTGGGCACTTGTATCATACCACTTGGGGTATGGGGGTTGCAACAATTTTAAGTAAAACGGGGATACAATATGTGCATCGAATAAGCTTTTCTACAGCTCTCGATACGTTATGGGAATAGGAGTAAATTGACGCTTCTCCGTGTTCTGCTTTCTATTGGGTTCTTGCCTTGTCGATGCTTGCTGGCCCGTGGCTACCGTTTTCGGTTAATTTACCGTGATTGGTTTTGTATAACCAATGCTCACATTGCTGACTTCATTTTCTCTCTTTTTCGGGGCCGACCTCCTGGTGCTTTCTCCAGCCCCTATCCTTCCGCACCTTATCACATTCTCTATCATTTTACCAGACATAACTATGTCCGCAGAACTCTTAGTTGCGCTTCCCAGCATGTGATTAATAAAAGGTGCTTTCAGGGTATTAATAAAAGGCATGGTTGTTTCTTTCTTCAACAATGGTGGTTGGACTTGTGTAGCAACTTCTCTCCATCTCTGAGTGTATTGCCTGAAACTTTTATTCGACTTTTTCTCCATGTTCTGTAATGTGATTCTATCAGGCGCTATGTCGGTCATATGGCCATATTGCTTCATGAAGGCCTGTGCTAAGTCTTTCCATGATTTGAATTGGGTACGACTTAATTGATTGTACCACTTGGCTGCAGCCCCAGCCAAACTGTCTGGAAACAGTAAATCAATAACTGATCATTATTGACATGACCAGTAATCCTCCGACAAAACATCGTGACATGAGCCTCAGGGCAACTGGTTCCGTTGTACTTTTCAAATTCTGGCATTTTGAACTTCGGAGGGAGTACCAAATCTGGGACTAGGCTCAACTTATTAACATCCATTCCGCAATGATAATCAGTGCTTTCCAACGCTTTGAATTTCTCTTCCAACCATTTTTATCGGTCTTCCAATTACTTTGGAAGTTCCGCTCTTACCTTTCCTACTTCCGCTACTTCATCAAAGTCAGGGACTACAAGATTTGCCCGATTGTCTTCAGGGTTAGAACACGAGCCTGTCAGGACATTTATTGGTGCCGAAGTACTAGCTTGATATTGAGGTTTAATACAGACAGACACTCTTTGCGGAGGTACTGGGGTATTTGTTGGGGTGAAACTCGGAGGGTAAGCAAGGATCTCGCTATCGTCCTCATTATTGGTAACAGGACTCTTCCCTTTTTTCGGCCTTCCAACTAGTAGCTGAGTCAATTGGCTCATCATACTCTTCTGAGATTCCAGTATTTGATTCTTCATATCTTGCTGGATCTTAGCTAATTGCTCTTGTATTTGTGCTTGCATCCGTTCTTGCATTTCTTTTTGCATTTGCTCTAATTTTTCCAACCTTTGATCCACAGCTTTAGTCTTTTTTAGTGTGTAGTATTGATGTCCTAGGGTAACTATAACGCGATTTCGAATTAATTAGGATTCTTTTGTGAAATTTAAAGCACATGATGCGATAAAATGCAAATGCATGAAATGAATACAAAACTAAAAAGACATCGATTCTGATTCAATTCCATTTAAAAAAACTTTATTAAAAAGCAAAATCCTTTACATAAAACAGGTCATATATACGACTTTGCCCTAATGCCTAAAGTTTTAACTTTCGTAAGAAGGCGAGCTTGCTCACGACCCTGATTTTACTCTAACTCATACTTTACGCTCAGCACATCAGCTTGAGCCGCTAAGGTATGTAAATGATCAGCCATTTCTTGAATCTGAGCCATGGCTTCACCTATGATATGATCTCTATCCCTGACCTGGTCTTGCGATTGACGGAGCTGTTTCTTCCACTACTCTTTATTCGACTCAAGAAATTTGATTCGAAGTTCACAGTTCTGTAATGCAGACTCGAATTCTTCTACCTTCCTTTTTAAATCATTGATCCTGCTCAAGCTGGCTCTTAATTCAATGTCGGAGTTACAACCACAGTGTTGATGTAGTGCCTTCTCTAGTTCCGCTACCCGAGCTACTAACATCTCCCTCTCATCTTGGCCTTCAACCAAGCTCTTTTTCAAGGCATTTTTACGTGCTCGAGCATCATGAAACCTCTTCTCCCACTGATCAGCTCTAGCTTTTTCCCCTTGAACTTCTTGTCGCCACTGCTCTGACGTCTTTCCCAATCCAGTAGTTCTCATCGACATACATAGCTTCTTGTAATCAGTTTTCAAACTGTCCAGGTCTTCCTCAACCTTCCTTTTCCCTTTCTGCAACTTTTCAGCCTCGAGTTTTTGAACGTCGACATCTAACCTCAAATGCATCTTTTCCTCCTCTAATTGTTCTATCTTTTTCCCTAACTCTGAATTTCTCTTTTCGAAGTCCTGTTTTATGATTTCTAACTCAGAGGGGATTACTTGCAAGTATTCCGCTATCGATTGAATACTCTCCAAATTCAGCCTAGGGACATTATCGTTGACCTTTTTACTCAACCACCCTTTGTATTCAGGGGTTGTCATTGACCTTACAGCCAATCTCTTCATCCGGCGTATCTGTTTCCAAGCATCAGAAATTTCTCGAACCTTCTTCTTATAATTGTTCTCCCTATACGAGAACTCACTCTGGGTTAGTCTATGTGTCATCGATATAAACTGCCTTGACTTGTATTGTCTTAAAACGAGCAAATGGGCATATCCAACAGCTCTCCAAATTCTAGGTAGAGGTACCCAATCAAAACTCCCACATCGATAGAGGAAATCATCAGGAACAAACCAATGAGCTCTCCACTCAACATCCTCTTCCTGAATATTTCGGAGGAGCACGATCCAATTTTCTTATGATATGTCATCTCTCCTGGACATGGTTGTTATTTCCTTTAACGAGGAGTAACTCTTGGAGAAAACCCTATAAGAAACCTTATCCACCTTCCAAAAATGGCTGTGGAACCAAGCCAGAAACAACTGTGCACACCCTATAAATCTACCTTCACCTGCCCTCCGACATGCATTTAAAGATTTGAATGTCTCGGCCAAAATTACCGGTATTGGTGTGACCCGTTTGTTAAGTCGATCAAAAAAGTCGGCAACTGTTTCATCTATATGCCTTAAAGCTTTTGGGAAAATTACCAAACCATAGATGCTCAAGGCGAAAACGTCAACTTTCCTCTTTGTATCTGGATGTGCTACGATCAGTTCCCTCAAACTCACCCAAGGAATGCACTTACCATCACCCTTTTGCTGAATTCGGGCTGTAACCCATTGTTCACTCATCCCGGTGATACTCATTAACTTCTTTACAAAAGTCGGGGCATTAACAGCCTTGGAATAAATTTTGTTGACTTGAACCTTTGGACAATGAAGCAAAGCTGTATACTCCACAGTAGGCACCAAGTCCACATTCCCGAAGGTGAAACAACTATACACCGGGTTCTAAAACTGAGCATAGCCCGAAACAAGTACTTGTTCCTCTTGATATCGAGCAAGTAGGGCAAGTCGCCATAACTTTGATAGAACAACTGCTTAATCTCATCATCCCAACGAGCCCATATATCCCTCAATTCCTGGAACTCGTTTTGGGTCACATTGATGCGAGTGAAGTCCAACAACCCCGATGTATACCCCTCAGCTAGGCTATCCTCTTTCTCAAGTTGCATCTTCTCTAACCACATACGGACAGCCGTATTATCCTCTACTTTATCAAGGAATTCGCTCTCCATAACAAGCTTTCTAATTTAGGAATTGAACAGAAATCAATACCTCTTTAATATGAAATGACATGCAAACATAACCACAACAAAACACACCAAGTTAGTATCGAAAAATATAAAATCAAAGCAAATAGAAAATAATCAAACACCTAATTGGGTAATTGCTAGGGTTCCACATAGCTCTACCTAGGGCAGGCTCCTAGAGTTCACTATATGTGGCCCGGTTCTAAGAAAATGGTTCCTGAACCAGCAGATTCCTCAACCCTCACCTATTATAGGCTCATGTGGATCGAGTTCGGTTCAGGGGAATACATTTCCCTATGGTCACGCAGAGGTGAAAACCTCAAGAAGATATAGGTATGGATGTACCCCGGAAGCAGTCCACTAGCCCATGCGGAGGTGAAAACCTCACGAAGGCATAGTTTCTCACTCCTACTTAAAAGGTGTGACCATGATGGTCATGCAATGCAATGCGAGGGGACCTAAAAAACTCCAACATAAAAACATGAATAAGATGATGAAAACCATAACACCAATTAAAAGGATCGTATGTCAAAAACCAAATTTTAAATTTTCAGCAAAAGGACAGAAAATAATCAATTTTACGGCTTGACTCTCTTATGTCGAAACCATTTTTAAATTTTGAAAAAAATGGGGATCGACTTTAAAAATGAATTTTGGAGTCGCCACCGATCTTTTTTGAGGTGTAATCGGATCACCTAGAGATTGATAATTTTAATAAAACATTTGATTTATTAAAACGATAATTTTAGGTCTATGAAAATCGAGAAAAAGGGTGCGAGAGTCGGTTACGTACGAGGAAGGGTTAGCACCCTCGTGACACCCAAAATTGGTACCAATTGACTGTTTACTATCCTATCATTGAAAATTTGAAGAAAACCATTAAAATACGATTCCCTCTTAAAAAAATGAACAACTCGAATTGGGTTTTGAGATTCACTCGTTTAAAGAAATAAAATACCACATCCAGCACGTTAGGACATGATATTTTAAGCCTCCAAAAATTGAGATCACCTTATAATTTCCAAAACACGCAATGAAATCTAAAAGGGTATCCCGTTATTTGGCCAAACGAAAAAAATAAAATCCAACACGATTGGGCACGATTTCTCGAATTTCTAAATATAGAACATTGCATTGTTCTAAAATTTAGATAACACAGATGAAATTTCAAAGGGATATTTGTTTATTTGGACAAACGGAAAGATCGAAACCCAAAACGTTAGGGCACGATTTCTTGAATTCCCCAAAACATCAAATATCACCTTTGTTTTGAAAGTTTTTCAAATAAACAATTATAATACCGGCTCAAAGTATATTTATTTGGTTCACTTTAGGGTAAAAACGATTGATGTTGGGCAAAGAGTTGGAACTTAAAGATCATGATGCAATAACATGTATACAAGCTTAGTTTTGTACATGAGATAAAAGTATGTGGCAAGTTTTAAAACAAATAATATATAGATAATATAGAAGAAATGCAATTTGGAATCATTAGTATGCAATCAAACAAATGTATAAAAATCTTAAGGTAACATATATGACAATTCGGAATAGGTCAAAAAATAATAAAAATAAAAATAATGTATGAGATAATAATATATAAATGAGATTTCAAGACACATAATGTATATATAAAAGAGTAAGTAATACATAGTATAGTATTTGTCAATCTAAATAAATAGTACTTGAAATGAAAATTTATACATAAAAAAAACAAAGGTACTAGTATATGAAAATAAATAAAATATACCATTTAAAATAGGGTCCTTAGAAGAAAATAAATATGCATAGAATAATATAAAATCAATAATATATACAGAAAAAATAAAATAAAAGGAAATATTTACATAAAATAAAAGGAAGTCAATAATGTACACATAGAGTAAAAAAAAACTTAATATAAGTTACGTATATACATAAAATAAAGAAAAATTAATATAAGTATATAAATACAAAATAATATATGAAAGCATTTTGGAAGAAAAAACAAATAAATATGCACATGAAAAAAACAGTATATTCTTATTTTGTTAAAATAATATATACAAATATATATATATCAATTTTGTTAAACAAAACTATATGTTAAAATAATATATTCTTATTTTATAGAAAAAATGAATAAAAAACTTAACTGGAAGAAAAACAAAATTAAAGGGACAATTTATGAACAAAGCAAACCATTTAAACAGAATTTTGGGCCAAAGTAAAACGCGCTCCAACGTTTGGGGACTAAAACTGAAAATTAACCAAACCCTAAAACGAAACGTTTCAGCACGGACTAAGATGAACACGCGCACAAATTTTTGGGACAATTTAAAAGAATTAAAGAAAGCATAGAAAGGGCCCAATCGAACACTAGAGCAAAAGGGAAGGACTGGCCGCGCAAATTACCCATTTAAAGTAAAATGCGCGGACCCAGCCTAGCAATTGGGTCAACATGTTTTAAAGTCAAGAACCTTTATTGTATTATTAAAAGTAAAGCTTGTTTTAAAGTCATTCTTTTGCTAAAAGAAACATTTTAACTTTGATTTCTTTTTAAAAAAACCCAAAACTCTTTCTTCTCCTCCACTTTCCTCTTTCTTCCAGCCGCAAACAAGGCCAACACCAAGCCTTCAACTGCCTCCGTGATTGATTACGACGACCGGAGCAGGGCCTTCTTGTGATGCGAGTGCGATGTAACTCCGGTGAGTTTCCCTCTTTCTCTTATATCGTTTTTTACACACAAAAGAAAAAAATAAAGTAAGAAAAATAGAAAAACCGAAAAAAGAAAAAAACTAAAAGAATCACCTTTAACAAATGTTGTTATTATAGATCTCTGCTTGCTTTTGATTTTGAATCTATATTCTCTCCCAAAAAAGATAAAAAAAAACCCAACCCTTTTACAATCGAAATTCAAAAACTTTATAGCCGAATACAAAAACCGTTTCTGCCTATTTCTTTGTTCAAATTGCAGGTATCGTGGGAGAGTGCATGATCGTGGGTCATGGACGCGCGAGCTAGTGGTCGTGTGTGGGCGTATTGACGTGCGTGGGGCGTTGAACGTGGGGGGCTTCGGCGCAAGGGGAAGAAAGGAACCGAGGGTTTCTGAATTTGAGCCTTCTGTCACCAGGCTATTTTAATGTAATTGTGCTTGGTTTTCTTTTTGGGTTTATTATTTGTAAATAGACATTTAATATTTTGTTTTATTCTTTGGTTTTTGTATGTGCATGGGCCCAGGCTAAAATTGGGTCTTACATTATATGTATATATTTGCAAAGTAAGAATTTGCATTCTTTGACTTTAGGTTAGCAACGTAATTATTGGGAAAGGATACTGAAAAAAATATCCTATAAGTTGCTAGTACGTAATGACCAAATAATTAGGTGAGATATCAGTTTGGTTCCGTCCAGCTTTTTAAATTTTTTAATAGTTGATTATAAGTTGGTTTTAGCTCGATTTGATTTTCAATTTTTTTATGTTAATTTTTAAAAATTATTTTGATAAAATAATTTTTTTATAATTCTTAAATATTATTTTATAAAAATTTAAGGTTTTTTCATAAATATTTTTAAAAAAATAAAATTTTAAGAATTTTTAAATCACTTTTACTATTTTAAATATAAAATATCTATTTTTATATCATAGAAAAATAAAATTAAATATATATGAAATAAATAAAAAATTCGATTCGATTTCAAATAATCACAATTTCTAAACATATATTTTATAGGTCATCTAAATATCTCCAATTTAACATTATTTTTTCTCTAACCCTACTAATAATAATGAAAAATATGCATTAAAAATTTCAAAAGCAAATATTTTAAACCAAAATATACATTGAATGAATGCTTACACAAATTCAACCATAACCAAACCTTCTGTATTCATGATTTCAAGATCAGTTTTCTTTTTTTTCCCCCGGAAATTTCACGTTAATTCAATGGGAAATATATTATTCTCCTATTATTATAATTATTAAAATTATATAGTTTGCATTTTAAATTTTATATTATTGAGAAAGTTGCTGCTCGTTTTATGTTTTGTTATGTCGAAATTGTTTCTTTTCTTGGGCCTTCAATAATTTTCGTTTGTGTTGAGCTCAGTCCATTTAAATTTAACATATTTGACAAAACTAGATACATGGGTTCACTAAGGTGCTCAGACTCCTAAATAAATTGCTTGAGATGATTGGATAAGCACGAAAGTTTTATTATCAAAGTGTTATTTTTAGAGATAAATATCATATTTATTCAAAAGAATTTTGGAGCAGTTGGAAGACTGATTTACGAAGACTTTTATGTGATAAATATTTAGGATAATTAATGGAATAAAAGTTTAAAGCTTATAAAAAAAACTATAGATTGATCACTTGAAGAGATCTATAAATAAGTTGTTTTATGCCACACATCAAGAGTAGTTTTTAAAGTGTCTTTGTCAGCAACTTTGTTTTGTTCTTATCATTATTTTGTGGGACTTTTTTAGGTATATTTGAGAGAGTGTAACACCCCCTAACCCTAGATTATTATTGAAACAGGGTTACTGAGCATTATCGGACCTTTCAGATATATTACGAACATTATACAAATAAATAACATACATATTGTAAAACATTCATAATGTCCCTTTTAAGGACCCTCGAGGCCCAAAATACGTGTTAGAAGTGATTCGGGACCAATTCGAGTGCTCAAGAAATTTTTCGTGAAATTCCAAAATTTTTCTCAAATACAGGGCTCACACACCCGTGTGGACCAGGTTGTGCGAACTTAATATAACCCCTTTTTAATCATCTTGCCAACCCTGCAAACTTAAAATGTACCCAATTCAAACCAATATAACAACCAATACAATTTTATATACAATTACACTTGAATTATAAGAATTTTACATATAATATTCAAATTAATTTAGTTAATTTCATTAATTTCCATTTTTAAACTTTATATCAAAAGTACCATTTCATAGTCTTATCATTTCACATAACCATTCAAACACATCATTTACTACCAATTCAAAAATGACTCATACATAACCTAGGTACATGTCACTTTTACCAAAAGAAATATACATCACCAAAGTTTTCTGAGATCGAGATTGGCTTTGGATACTGGACCGGAACATTTGACTTTAACTAATCTACGCATGGAAAACAACCGTACGCTGAGTATAGATATACTCAGTGGTATTACTATAATTCAAATTACATGATATAACATACAAATGATGCTTATTAAAATTTACAAATCAACAAAATATACTTATTCATTACATAACAACCATAGCCATTCTAAATAGCTTTTCTTTACTCATTTCATTCATCAATACACTATTGTCTATTCATGAACAATGATTCATACTATGATTTTTCATAATCTCATTTCATTGGTTCATCAATCATTCCCTAAACCTTTGGTTCATTCATTCATTCTCATTTCTCAATTTTAATTTCTTATTTCATTTCTCAATCAAGATCATTTACTTTTATTCAATTTTACCATTTCATTCGTTACCCCTATTAACAAGACTTGGACTTTGGCGGATATATAGATCCAACCAAACACTCCAATACGGCACCTAGTGCCTTATCGGATAGTTCGAAGCAAATAATTGGCACTCAGTGTCTCATCGGCCAAGCCGAAGTAAGTTTGTACCCAGTACCTCATCGAATCTATCCGAAGTAATATAGTGACACCCAGTGTCTTATCGACTAGAAGTTGAAGTATCTCTGAACACTTCCAATCCTTTGGCATGCAAACTATATCCAACTCAGCCTGATACAATTAATAGGGTTTCCAAATCACTCTTAAATTTTCAATCAATACACATTTCAATTCAAATAATCACATAAACTCATAATTCAACTTAATTCCATTTTCATATTTCTCACATTTTCAATTCAATCATTTTCCACCTTTCAATCAATATTCAATCCATATATTCACACATTTTCACAATTCAATACATTTTCATTCAATTCAATATCAATACTTACCTTAATTTCTCTTACCATGCATATTAATCACTATTCATAATTAATAATAAATAAATTTGAATTATAGTAATACAAACCAGAATTTATCCTGAGTTACTCTCCGGCAATCTTTTTCTTTTCCTTCTGAGCCGATGTCTCCAGTTTGATGTTAGCTATGAAAATTAAAATAATTTACAATTATTAATACAACAATTGTTCATATCGAATACTTGAATTTCCTATTTAACTTCTACCTTAATTCCAATTTAATCCTTAACCAAAATCATCTATTTTTCCATCTCAATTCATACCTTATTTATATTCAATTTTCCACCAAACTTAAACTTAACTCTAATTTTCATCATAAATACCTAATTTCGAATTTCTTGCAATTTAGTCCCTATTACACAAAAATTTATAGCCTATTCTACAATTTAATCCTTCTCCCAATTCTAATTAGAAATTCTATTAATTCAATCTCTAATTCACACTTTTACTCAACAAAATTAGTATCTAAAAATCTAATACTTCCAAAATTTCAACATATACATAGTAGTATTTTGTTCTAGGATCATAAAAACTCAAAAATTACAAGAAAAGGACTTAAACTGACTTACTAATTAAACTTCAAACTTTAAAATCCCTAATTTCCTTTTTTCCTTTCTTTCCCTTTCTTTCCTTCTTTTCTTCTTTGTTTTCGTCCCCCAATTCTGTTCTTTATTTCTTTTTATTCATTTATTTCATTTATTTTATTTTAATTCCTTTGTTTATTAATTTAATAATAATATATTATAATAATATAAATATCTTTTACTTATATTATAAATATATAATTATATTACAAGTGTACATATATTTATTATTATTACACATTTATGGTTTCATTACCATACATTTGTCTCTATTTATTTTATTTAATAATAATAATAATTTAATAATATATTTTAACACATAAAAATCTTAGATTTTTATGCTTATGCCGCCTCAAAATTAGTAATGGGCATAATTCCTATTTAGTCCTTTTTATTTTCTTTAATCTTTAATTAAGCTTTCACACCTATTTTAATTTAGTCCCTTTTCCTAATTATTCTTAATTCTAGCTAATTCACCTAACCAAAGCTTAATTAAACACACAACTAACTTCATAAATATTTTAAATAAATATTTACGAATCCGCTTTACTAAAATGAAGGCCCGATAACACACTTTTTCGATGCCCTTAAATTTTGGGTCATTATAGAGAGCTTATTGATTGTATTGTGAGGTATTTGAGTGATTGATTTGTGACAATTTGGTCGGTATTGGGGCTGCAGTTACTTCTTTGTGTAAGGGTATATTGGACTTAAGTTAATATGTGATTCAGAAGATTATTATATAAAATCATTCATTGGACGAGGCTTCGCAGATGTAGGATCATTGTGTCTAAATTGTGTTAACAAAGATCGATTGTGTCAATTCTTTTCTGCTCTTATTTTTTACTCTACTTGTTTTCATTCTAACTGTCATTATAACTAACGTTAAGCAAAGTTGATTTATCATATATACAGATTAATTATTTTTCAATTTGTTATAGAGCAGACTTCAAAAGTTATTTGAAGGTGATCCTTTGTCCGATCTGCAACCATGAAATCCATGAAGAAAGGTAGTTCGATTACTCAATAAGAGATTCCATTATGTTTGTCAACGAAGCAAATTGGGAAGCTATTGGAAATTGGTGGACTCAACCCTTGATGGCACCACACGCCCTAAAGAAAGAAGCAAATACATTGATGTAGAAAGAATGACTTTTCATGAAAATTCACAAGCCTTAAATTCCATTTTCAATGGAGTTGACCTAGACCAACTTAAAGTCAGTTATGTATGTGCATATGCTAAGGAGGCATGGACAATCCTAAAAAACCAAAATGAAGGAAATGATATCGTACGCATGTCAAAACTTTAGATTTTAACAGCTAGGTTTGAAAATTTGAGAATGTTTGAGAGTGAAACTATCTTTGAGTTTTATGCAAGATTATGTAAGATTCCTAATGTGGCTTTCTGTTTCAATGAACATTTTTCTGATGATAAATTGGTACTCAAAGTGTTGATGTCTTTACCAAAACGATTCGCCATTAAAGTCACAGCAATGGAGGAGGCCAAAAATATTACAGCTCTCAAGATGTACAAGTTAATAGGCTCACTCTAAACCTTTGAGCTGAATATAAAGTAAGTAAAATTGGCAAAATGAGTTTACAAAGAACGTAGCATTCAATGCTCAAAAGGCTGTCCCGACAGTGGAACAGATGGTGGAGGAAATTGATGAGACCATAAAGCAATTAGCCTTGCTCACAAAAAGCATGAAGAGGTTTTCTAGGAAGGGAACCAAAGTAGATATCAATGAGACAAGGAAGAAGGATGTTCAATGTTATGAATGCAAAGGACTTGGTCATTAACAATCAAAACATATTAATACTAAGAAGAATGAGAAGTCCCTCACAGTCACTTGGAATGATGAAGAAAGTTTCGATGTAGATGAAGATGTGAGCAACTATGTTGCTTTTACTACTACTGCTTCAAACCATGTTCCAACAGATTTTGAAGAAGATTCGGATAATGATGATGTTCCTTTTAAATCTTTAGAGGATGCTTATAGCCATATGTTCCTTGAAGGAAGAAATTATTCTCCTTAAAGGAGAAAAAGAAAAGCTTGAAATTGTGGTCCAAGAAAAGGGTAATGCTTTAAAAGAAACCAAAAGCGAGTTAGATTATAGAAATGCTATCTTGAAGAAGTTTGGAGGCCAAATTGAGAAGCTTGATGAAATTTTGGCTTCAGGGAGAATTGAACCAAACCTAAGAAGACTTGGTTATATTAATAAAAGTAAGGAACTTATCGCTCCTCCAAATTTTTGTTAAAGTTAAAGATGTGAATTCTTCTTTTTGTCATGAGGTTATGAATAAAAATATTAGAAAGACTATATGCTATTGTTGTGAGAAAGCTGGACATATCAAACCCAACTGTTATAGAATGATGTGAGATTGAAAAAAGTTCAATTCTGCTGCAAAACTTGTTAGAACAATGAATGAATAAGAAGATCATAGTATAGGCAGATTTAGGTAACGAAGGATCGAGCACATATGAGTAATGAAGACCGACATTTGACTGATGCTTGTGTGAAACATGATGTTGCAAATCATGGTGACCATGCTAAAGATTTATCGAGGATTGAAGAAACTTCATCTAAGTTTTGTAGAAAAACTATTGTTGTTCCACGAGCTACAACTCCTTTTGTTGATAAGGTAACATTCAATCTCATCTATTAAATTAGCTTTATTTGATAAATTATTTTGATATAACAAATAAAAATGTTTTTAAATGTAAAATTTGTTTTTAGTACAAAGAATTAATAACGTTCAAAGCATAAAAATTATTTCAAGACTTCTAAACATAGTAGAAAATGTTTTGAACACTTAGAATATTTTGAACTAAGTTCAAAAAAAATGTTAAAGTCTTAAAATTTATTGAAACTATCTTAAAAAAATTAAAAAACTACCCTCTACAAAAAGCATCAATATTTTCCAATATGTATCAATATTACCATAATTTCTATCGATGCATCATTTATTATCGATACCAAAACTACACTTTGACTTGAAAAAAAAAGTTAAACAAAAACAATAAGTATTGATCTTTTAAAATTGTATCGATACCTGTTGATTTATATTGATACTAAATTTTATCGATACCATTTTTGCATTCTATGATCTTTCAAAAACTAACAAAAAGTATCAATACCCATTAAAAATATAACGATACTTTTTATATAAGGAATTTTTAATATTAAAATAATTTCTTTAGAGAATTTTCTCTCTACAACTTTCTCTTGAATTCAAGTGTGTGAAAAATAATGATCCAAGGCTCTCTTTATATAGGAAGACTTTAGAGAGTTTAACTTTGATTCAACTTAACCACTTTAATATTAAATTAATATAATACTCATCAAGATAATTATTAAATTAAAATTAATTTTAAGATAATCACTTTAATATTAAATTAATAATATACTATTAAGATAGTAATTAAATTAAATTTATTAAAATAATATTATTTTTGAAATAGTTAATTTGAAATCAAATTATCCAGTAGAGTCCCAATAGGAGTGTGATTCCTTCACTGCTTAATTGTCGAAGGACCACCCATCGTGTTCGACGGTGCCATTGCAGGTGTGATACCCTCACAACACATCGAGTCGGTTCGACTGTTGCCTATTCGGTCAGGGCTAGTGACGACTCGAATGGTCCGATCCTACCACCAATTGGACTGTCGATCCAGTTTCACATACCAGGCCTGATTCAATCAGTTTTTTTTGTCTCAGTCTTGATTTTGGATTCTCGGGCCCAATTTTTGATATAAGGTCTAATTTTCAAGTTTAATTATCCATTGGACCAATTGTCTAACTTGAAAATTAATTTTCAAAACATCATATTTATTTTAATTAACTTGATTAATTTAATTTTACTTGATCAAAATTAATTTTCCAAAAAATCACTTAGATTTTTCAAATGAATTTTTCAAGAAAATTCTTGAATCAAATTTTTTAGTTGAACAGTTCTCATGACTGCCTAATTTAATTCCACATCAAATAAATCGACTTAATTAAATTATTTACAAAGTCATAAAATTTTCTTCTAATTCAAATGTAGTTTGATCAAGTTTTTGTTGAGCTAGCGGAGGGACCAACCAAATATATAGAATTAAGCTCGAGTAATTGCAATTATATCCAGAATGATTATTCCGATAATTCGCGATTTACTTAATCATGGAGTAAGTTTATAAGAAGTACCATGATTGAAAATTCCTTATTATATACTATTTACAAAAGAGATTCAACCAATTGTTTTGTCTAATGACATCGTTATGTGTGTGTTACTCTCATATGATATCCTTGATTCCTTTAAGTTAAATTCGTTCACTCAATACAATCTTATTTTATCTCATTGTCACCATTATGTCTTTTCAATGAGTAATATGATCACTATCAACAAACGACTATGATAAACTACTCGTTCGAGAATAAGTAACCCATGGTCACGTTCCATATTTATCAATCCACACAATGCCAATGAGAGGATATCGTTAGCTTTTTAATCAGGTTATGAATTCCATTATTGTTAGTAAAACCATACCGTACACAAGATGTACCCAACATATCAAAAGCTTCCGCTTATATTAAAGAACATGAGTTACTTACGCATGGTCAGTGGCTAACTCAGGATTTAGATAAATCACACCATGAACGTCACAAGTGAATTAATTTACAAATGGATTCAGAATTAATTCATCTTGGGTCCAGTCCAATATATCATTCTTCTAATGAGTACATCTATGTCTCTACCTATGGAGTCAACTACTTCGATAGCCAAGACTAGTCATCTCTCCAATTGGAATTGTAGACAACATAATAGTCCTTCCAAGTATTCGAATCAAATGCTCACTTTGATTCTTTTACGGGATTACAGATCCGTCAAGATTATCTACTAAAGTAAGTTTTCCTTCTCGCAATGTAAACGTTCTTACAGTGCCAGTTATAATCAGATTGAACTTAGATAATTAATGAGATAATATTTGCTCACAATTTTGCTATGCATGTAAAATATGAAAGACAGAAAAATAAAAGACATAATAGTGAAATATGAAATTAATTTTATTTATTTATTTATCGTTTAAATACATAGAAAATAATTACATGTTTACTACAATATATTTCTCAACAGATGCACCTTAATCTTTTTCTCTTCCAGAACGAACCAAAGAAGAAAATGAAGAAAGAACAAAAAAATAAAAAGTAATACCGGAGAATAATTTCCCCCTTTATATAGTCCTCTTGCACTACCTTCACCAAAACCAATTCCACAACAATCTGTAGGTATCCCTAATCATCATACCTCCACTAAAGAAATTCTAGTTCAAAATTAACCGAACTAAAGTTTGAAATCCAACCTTTCCTCAACATGTCCACCGATTCCCTTTTTTCCCCACTAGAGCCCGCTCAAATTGTAAGCTTTTCAAATTAATAACCAAAATCAAGATTTCGACTTAAACCTAACATTCCCAGGTGTGACATAATTTTTAAATTCTTTGTTAACTTAGCATATAAGAAAAAGGCTTAACACACAAATTTGTACCTAAACTATATCATTTTTCCATCTTGATACCTAAACTACTTTTTTCCCAAGTTAATACCTCCATTAGTCCAACTATTAGTCAAACGTATTCATGAAAGATACATTGTGTGAAAAACAAGTCTATTCATAGATGATATCCCATTGCTCCAATGATAACATTGGCATCACCTACTCTCAAATTCAATTTTAAACTAGTTTATTGCCCAATTTTTTAATAAAAGAAGACGCATGGCATGCCATCCTAACAAAGCTTACATGAAAATTCAGGAGTTAAAAATGAAAAATCTGCTAGCTATTGAATAAAATGTCATGCATCTAAATCAAGCTGCTAATTTAAAAATTAATATTAAGATAATTTCAAGTCATATATGCACTATATGAATATATTTGAATTTATACCTATAATGTAATGAGGAAAAATTTGCAAATTGTATATCTTCACAAAGTTAATAAGCAAGTTGTTGTTTTTAAATGTATTCAAATAATGGATTAGATCAAAACATGAGAAAATCATACTGGATTAATTCAAATATTGGTTAATAATAAAGATTATTGAAAAATATTATTAAATGTTTATTAATAACAAAAAATATTAAAATAATATTAACAATATATTAATATTATTTTTATTTAATAAGGATAGTTTTGTAAAGTATCATTTCATTCTCAGGAATGTGTTGAATGTGCCAAACATGAGATTTTAATCAATACTTACAAACGTTATAAAGTAACATTCACAATAATGACATTCTCCTCGATCACAATTCAGAAAATCACAATCCATTGAAATCTTAACATAGGAAAATAAAAAAAAAATTATTCAATACTTATAAGTATATATCAAACATCGTAAAGTAACTTTTCCAGTACTGACATTCTCATCAATCATAGCTAATTGAAAATAGCAAAAAATTGTTATTGGAATTTTACCAATTAAAAAATAAGTATAAAATAAGAATAAGTATATAAAAAAAATAATATAAAAAAAATATTCAATATGGATATCATTATATTCGTAAATTTCTATAAATAATTTTAATTAAATAAAAATGATTTTTTGAAGTTAAATTTTTTTTATCTTATAATGAGACCATGTGCATTAAATAAAATAAAATTATAAGGAATTTAAAAAAAAATCACCTATTTAGATGGAATTTGAAAAAAGGAAATTGAGCAATTAAAATCTTCTCTAGAAATTAATTACAAACTTTGAAAATCTCTAATGTATTTACCCAAATAAGTAAAACCTTATACAAATAAAATTTCTCACCCAAACACACCTAATAGTCATTTTCTTTTGTCTTATATATTAATAAAAAACTCTCAAACTATAATAACTTATTTGAATAAGCTTTTATAAATAAGTCCCTTTTCTTTAATCTATACTCATAAAAGCCCTTATATTTAATTACTTAGACATTTTTTTACATGGAAATCAATTGTTGGCTTGGGTAGGCACATAATTATTTTATTACCTTTTTTAAAGTTTATCACAAATCTAGTGGTGATAAAATTTCAATGTAAATCTATAACTTCAGAATAATTGTACTTTATTAATATTATTTTAACCGAATATTATTGAAATAAGTGATTATAGCTTAAGAGCTTATGTAAATACAAATTATAAGGTTTATTTAGATAAGTCCCTGTAATTAGGGTTTATTTATGTACAAAATTATTATAAGAATTTATCTAAATAAGTCCCTATAATTTAAATTTTTTTAAATATATATACATTTTCTTTTTTATTTTAGCACTCGTTGCTATATTTGAATTTAAATATATCTCATCTTGGAGATTTAGTTTATGGATCCAATGTATCCGTTTAACTTAAATAAAAAAAACTACATGAAATTATATATCAAATAACAAAATATATAATATAAAATTCTTCCTCTCATTTCATTCTTCTAAAAAATAGCCAATGGGTTATGTTTTGATTTCTTTGTTAATTTAGGTCAAATACACCAACTAAAGCAGTATCCCCTAGGCAAGTGAATACCCAATACTTTCCCCCACTAATTATGTTTAAAACCAGAAAAAAGTACCGAAACCAAACACGCCTGTCACTTCCCCAAGCTAGATTACATTCCTCTCTTAGTTCCCTTCGCCCTAAACAACATCACTACCCTTGGCTTCACCAAACGCTACTATGCACCAAAATCCCATAGGTGTATAGTGGTGTCCCTACTTGTAGCTGCTACGTGCCTATCATCCGCCACCATCGCGTTTATAGCCCCTATGTTCTCATTCAAACTATACAAGTATTGCCCCTATTCTATCTCCCACGTCCTTACCACACTCGCACCGCACATTAGCGCGTACCCTAAGTTCGCGCAACCAATGGCGTTATTATGCCGTGTGTGGAATCTACACACCTCCTCTAACGTACCAACATAGCGGACGATAGCCAGCCCACGGTTGTCAACAGTGATAAACGACTCGTTGTTGGTGTCGAAGCAAGTCACTCTAAGTCCTCTTCTATGCTGTTGATCGTACAATGTGAACTCCTATTTTATCAAGTCCAGAATCATGTAACTCAAATCCGTACATGCCACAGCCGATTCCTGACTTGTCATCCTCACTTAGCCTATGGTTTCAGTGAACTCAGTCAACATATGCCACCCCATCATGGCTTCTGGGTCTGTCAATGATGCATTCAGGTAGACTAGCTCTTCAGCATTACCGTCCCAAATGTGGAAAGCACGACCAGGGACGCTTGCATAAAGGCCAACCCACCAACGCCAACATCTGGTGAAGTCCACCAATGCACCGTCATCCAGGACGTTGCCCATGTGGGCTCGACGAGCAAGGGGCTGCCCATCTATTATGGCCAGGTGGATGTTGTCATCCAAGGTATCGAAAATGATTCTGGGGTGGGTGATGACAATGCCAGATACAACGCGTGAGAAGCGATCGAAACGGTTACGGTGCTAGGGGAGGAAAATGTTGACATGATGGCGAGTGGCAAGCTCGAAAAGGCAAATGGAACTATCATCAAAGCCGCAAGTTAGTTGGATGTCAGATAGGGTGAGGCAACGGCACGTCAGCCCATCCGGTAAGTTAACGTCGGAAGGATCGAAGTAGAGGGTAACGTGAACTGATCTCTTAGCACAAAAATTCTGAGTCGTCCGATGATGATATGTGTATTTATCTTGCCACATCGTGTGCATGTGGCCAGCACGACCCCATATGATGCTTGTGAGACGATACTAGAGTGGACAAGATTGAAAAATAGCTTGCCACGTCGAACAAACCTGCATGCAAAATCATTTGTACGTAAAGGGAAAAAAAACCCCCGAAGTCGAAGTACAAAAATAGAGTTCATGCAGTAAAGAAAATTAGGATTAGGGTAGGATCAAATAGAAGTATAACGATATGATAGTCAGAGGCATCGAAAAGTGTATTTTTGAGTCTTCGTTTTCGTAAAATGGATCGTAAATATTAATTAGTTGTGTAATTAATTAGGTTTTAGTTAGGTGAATTAGCTTGAATTGAGAGAAATTAGGTATAAGAGTGAAAGTTGAATTATAGATTAAAGAAAAATTAAAGGGACCAAAGGAGCAATGATGCCAATGGCCATAATTGAGGCGACATAACATTAAAAACACGTGTAAAATATATATTATAATATTATTAAAACTTAAAATTTAAGTATATATATTATATTATAATGTTTAAATAAAAGAAAAAGAATAGAAAAGAAACAAAAGAATAGAAACAGATAAGTAAAGCGAAAGAAAAAGAAAGAAAAAGAGAAAGAAAAGAAGGAGAATTAGGGATTTCAAGGTTACAAGCTCAATTGGTTAGTTAATTTAGTCCATTTTCTTGTAATTTTTATGTTTTTAGAATCCTAGTATTAAATACTACTTAACCTATGTTGAAATTTTAGAAAATATTGAATTTTTAGATGTTGTTCATGTTGAATAATTTAAGTATTTGGGATTAAATTGCTAGAATTTTAAGTTAGAAATGAAAAAGGGGATTGAATTGTAAAATAAATTATAAGTTTTGAGTAATAGGGACTAAATTGTGAAAATTTTAAAATTTAGGGATTTTAGTGAAATATAGAGTTGAATTTAGTTTAAAGTAGAAATTGAATGAAAATATAGAATTAGTTTTTAAGAAATAAATATAGTCTTTGTTTAGGGACTAAATTGGAATTTAGGCAAATGCTGAATAAAAAATTGAAATATTTAATGTGAAATTGAATTGTATTGTATTGATGAATTTTAATTGTTTTAATTTCCGTAGCCAACATTGTATCGGAAATCTCAACTAAGAAAGGAAAAGTTAAAGTTGACGAGGAATAGCTTGAAAGTTCCGGTTTGTATTTCTATAATCCGAATTTAATTATTAATTGTTGTATTTTGATTAAATGTTTATGGTAAGTGATTGAGGTGAGTATTTAGCATTTTGATATTTAATTGAAATTATTTGAATATGTGAATAATGTGAAATTTGAATATTGGATATTGTTGCATTTGAATTGTGAATTGAAACCGTATTAATTGTATTGAGCTGAGTCGGATATAGATGGCATGTCATAGGATTGGAAGAGTTCAGGGATTACATAGACTTCGAGTCGATAAGACACTGGGTGTCAATTTATTACTTCGGATTAATTCGATGAGGTACTAGGTACCAATTTACTTTGGTTTAACCGATGAGACAGTGGGTGTCAACTTATTACTTTGAATTATCCGATGAGGCACTTGGTGCCAAACTGGTGTGTTTTGGTTGGATCCTCGTATCTGTTAGAGTCCGAGTCATGTTAATAGGAGTAATTGAAAGAAGTGGTATTATGAAAAGTATTTGGAAATACCGAATGTGGAATGAAATTGATACATATGGATTGTGTGACATATTGTGAAAATCTAATTTAGATAGCAAATGATGAGAATTGATTGTAGTATGATTAAATTGATCAATTGAATGACTATTGTTAATGTATGATTAAATGTGTATGTTATATAATTTTAGTTAAAGTATTCGGATTATAGAAATACCATTGAGTTTATACTCAGCGAATGGTTTTGTTTTCCGTGCACAGGTTAAGTACTTAATTCTGATTGCCAAATCAATATCCATCAACGATCCCGAACTCAAAACGTGGTGATATATACTTCTTTTTGTGTTGGCATGTACCTAGGTTGTTTAAAGCTTATCATTTTGTGGAGTGATTGTAATTAATATTATAAGTTGATATTGGTTGATTATATATATGAATATATGTGTTATTGAGGCTATAATATGACATGTTTAGGTTGATGCATGAATGAACATAATATAGGCAAAATTTAGGTTGATACTGGCATGGTTTTAAATTGGTTTTGATAGATGTTATTTGAAATATTTTGATAATGTTTTTGAAGTATCTATAATGGTACATTGGTTAGGTAACTAGGTTGGTTGTTTTGGCATGTTTAAAAGGTAATTGATCGTGTTTTGGATGGATTGAACGAATAGTTTTTGAGTTGCTTAGTGTTTAAGATTGCAGGGAATGGTAAACTTGATGTTCAAGGTTCATTTTGAGTCCACACGGCTAATACACGAGCGTGTGGTTTGGCCGTATGTCCCCTGCAACCTTAAAATTTCAAAACAGAATGCTCAGGTATTTTCACATGGGCATAGACATGGGCGTGTGTCTCAGCCATGTGACCTAAGTTAGAGAGTTACACGGGTATGGACACGGGCTGGGACACGGCCGTGTGTGCCTACTTCAAATACCCACACGGCTTGAGATATGGATGTGTCTCTTGACTGTGTGAGCCACACGGCCTGGAAGCACGAGCGTGTGTCTTATGTTTCTTTGAAAAATTTTGATGTTTTTGGAAACATTTCTTGAGTAGCCAGTTTAGTCTCAATTTGTTTCTAACACATATTTTGGGCCTCGAAGACTAATAAAAGAGACAATTTGATTAATTTATTAATTTATTTGATCTATAAAGTCCGGTAATACTCCATAACTCTATTCTGGTGATGGATAAGAGTTAAGGGTATTAGAAGAAAGGTGTGTTTGCAATGTAAAATCATTTCATTGAGATCTATGAGTAATGAAAATATGATAATAAATTCCAAATGGGAAGCTAAGTGCATGCGCGTGAATAACTTGTAGGGAAAAAGTAGGCACTAGAGACGATAGAGATGGGAGGAGAAGGTTTCAGATGTCAGAAAATGAGATAGAAAAACACAGCTCTTGATAAATAAATAAAAGAAGAGAAGAAAATAAATAGTGGCTGTTTTGTTTTTCGGAATATCGGCGTTGAACTGACTTGTCTTGAATTGAAGCATTGACACAAAGACCTAATCACATAATTCAACCGTCAGGCGCTCTTTTTCTTGCGTATTTTCTTTTCATGGTTTAAATCCTGAATGGGGCTTCCCTACCTCACTAATTTCTTCTGCCCCTTGTTTCACTCTGAATTTCAGTCAATCTTACTTACCCCATACTATTGGGACTTGGGAATCGGGATGCATCTCCACTAGGCTTCATCACCATACATTTGATTTATTAATATTTACTATATTCCACTTGGATAAATTTTTTTATAAATTAATACATAATAAATTTATATTATTTAAATTTCGGATAATGAATTAATGTTTAAAATGAAATTCAATATAAACAAGCATTGGGTTCCATCTCCTTTTGGTCATTTGCCAATGCTAACTTTTGAACCATATCCCCTCATGCCTTTACTACAAAAACCATCATCAGCTACATCTACATAACCATAAAGCCTTGAAATTTTTAATATTTTATTATTTTAAACACCAATCTTTGCTTATAATTATAATGAGAAAGTATTGTATGACACTGTGATTCCACGTTATCCCTATTTCTTTTCAATAAGAGAATGACAAATCAAATTTTTCTTCTTGATTTCCAGTGTTTTCTTCCTAAAAAATCTAAATCCAACTAAAAATGATAAAAATTAATTAGGAAGAAAATTTAGTTTGTCATTCCCCTATTGAAAAATGATAAGAATGACGTGAAATCACAGTTTCATACAATCCCTTCTCAATTATCATATAAAATTTTACCTGTTTCACTCTCTGCTGTTTGTAAATTACTTATCATTTTCTTACCCTGTAATCATTTTTTTGGGTAAAAATTGACAATAATACGCGTTTGAATGGAAATTAGTAGTAATATTATTTAAATGTTACAAAATCTGTTACTTTTTTTTTTCACTTGAATTTCAAGTCTCTTGATTATATACATACCAAAGCTTCTGTTTTCTCATTAACATGCTCCTGCAATCAAAAATTACTATGGGTTGAGTAGGGTAACTGTACTTTGACGCCTTACATAAAATGACAGATGTTATTACTAAATCAAGGGGAGGTAAGCATGAAGCACTCATCATGCTGCACTGCAACCCAGAAATTTTTAAATAATAATCGTTAATGTATTTTGGTCACATTTCTCAATGGTCAAAAGATTCAAAATCATAAATAATGCGAAATATCTAACAAGTTTGGGACATATCTAATGCAGAACATGATGAAGGTAAGAGAACAAAGTACAAAAAGAGAGCATATGGCCTTAAATTATGCTAAAAGCTATATATGATTCGCAGCACATTTAAGAAGTAAAGTAGGCACTCAAAGGGTCAGTTTGCACATTTTAGCACTAATAAAGAAAGAATCCCATGGAGTTTTAGCAGCTATGGCGCCTTAACAATTCAGTCAAAAAAGTTGGAAAAATCTAGAGAGCTTAAAAAGGACCATTCCAAGAAAGGGAATTCAAAAACCAAAACAACCTTTCTTTATTTTTTTCCCCTCCCACGATTCAATATGTGAAAAAGAGGCCGAAAAGTAGACATTTCGAAAGTGGTAAAAAGGAATAAATGAATAACTAACATTGCCCGAAGCTACATCATTCGAAAGGGACATATATTAGTTAGAAAATAGACCAATCCAAAGTCAGTTCCCTTCCCAAAAGCAGTTTTCACCCTTACTAAGACTTGACAGTTGACACTAAATATCTGAGCTGCCAGTGTCTGTAAAATTATAGTCCAGTTTCAGGGTTGAAAATGATATTTTTGACTAGCTAGCTTCTAAAAGGAAATGATTATCTAATGCAATCAAAATTCTCTCTTAGAAGAATCAAACCAAAACGAGGAGTAGGAAGAAGATGAAAGACGTACTTGAAACACATTGGCAAGTGCAACAGCTGCGGCAAGGCGGCCAGAAGAACGAGAAGCATCAATGGCGGCCTGGAGGACAAGGTCTTCAAGAAAAGGCCCTGGCCAGATTTCATTATTGGTACATCTACGAGTCAAAGATGGTCCTTCGGAATCACCGCATCTTCTTGCACCGCCATTGCCATTACCATCCGCAGAAGATGAAGACATCAAATATAAGTAAGTGGAGAAGCTATAAAGGAAAAGAAAAGAAAGAGAGAGCAGACAAAGAAACGACAAAGAAGGCAGTGGATGAAGACAAGAAATGAGGGACCCAAATGATAGTGTTTGAAAATCTTGGACATATTATATATAAAAGAAAACAAGAATTTTAATTTTTATTTTAAGCTATCATTCGTACATTGTTTTTATACTGATATAATTACACTATGAATCAGTACCATACATCTATAAATACATCTAAAAAGTAAATATGTTTGGTTTTAGATTAGAGGTTTTCTCGCCCTGCAAAGGCGGCTGGGAGAGGGGGGCATAGTTTCAGTTTCACTGAAGAAATTGGTGGAGGTTTTGATTGTACAACGTTTTCAGGTGCTTTTATCGGCGTATCTCTCTTTTGTCCACCTTTCTCTTTCATCCTACGTTAAATGCTATTTTATCGTGTGTGGGTGTGTACGTGTGTATATATGATATTTGACGATGTGGTGTAAAAAATATTATTAAATGCTATATTTTTTAGAAGTTTATATAATATCAAATAAAGTTTTGGTTAAATATTTGGAATATTGCTTAATGTTTATTAGATAATACGAGTCCAAATCCTTACAAATGACTGTTTAGGATTGTAATTTAATAACACTTGTCTCTCGGAAATTTAACACATTTTTCTATAACAAATTTATTTAGTTTTTAATTTTCAACAATTTGCAATTAGGATGATAAATTTTTGTAACGCCCTAAAACCCGACCTAGAGGTTTAGTGTAACAACCTATTTTTAGTGAAAATAAAATAGTAGTTTTAGGATCACAAATTTAAAGTGAAAATATTTATTTTATTATTATTTTAATGTCTACAGCATGATACTAGAGTCACATGAAAATTTCGTTAAGAAATTTTATCGTTTGCATGCTTAATTTGATAAAAATGATTATATTGCAAAAGGTGCAAAACCTGAGTTCTATAAGCTAAATGGATTAAATAGCTTTGATAATAAAAGGTTGGAGGGTTTATGTTGTAATTAAACCATCCATAATGTGAGTGGACATATATGGACACATTATTAAGTGTTTTAAAGGTTTTATAATAAAGGTTATTTATGTAATTTAATAAATAAAAACAAATTAAGTAAAACAAAGTCAAATTTTCTTCTTCATTTCATTTTTTTGCCGAAATTAAAGGGAAGAAAAACACCATTTTAGGGTTCATAACATTTAGTCAAGTCTCCTTGTGCATGTAAGTGATTCTTGGTCTCGTTTTTACTGATTTAAATGTTTTTGGAGTCGTTGTAGCTTAACCTAGCTAGCCGAGGGACTAATTTGTGAAACTGTTAAAAGTCTAGAGTTTTGCCATGAATATGTGTGGGTTTTTTTTATGTTTGATGGATGAAAATGAAATTTTAGTGATAGTTAAACAAGATTTGTAAAGTGATTTTGGTTGAAAACGTAAAATAGGGATTTATTTGTAAAATGGGGATTTATTTGTAAAATGTGAAAATTATGTGGTGAAATGTGTGAACTAATGAAATGTATAGGCTGCTTTAAGCTTAGATAATATTCGGCTAGCATGGTTGTGGACTAAATTGCATGAATTTGCATTTTTATGAGCTAGGGACTAAATTGTAAAGAAGTCAAAAGTTTAGGGGTAAAATAGTAATTTTGTCAAATTATGAAATTGGATTGAATTGAATAGAATAAATATTAAAGTGGTTAAATTTGATTATATAGATCAAGAAAAGCCACATTCAGAATTAGATCGGGGGAAAAACAAAGTAGTAGATTGATTGGTCAATTGTCTTCGTACTAATTCGAGGTAAGTTCGTATGTTAATAAATATTAAATAACTGTGTGTTAAATTCTTTAATATTGCGTTATTGATGATTATGATTTCACGGATATACTTGATAAAGATTTGGCGATGTATGAGATTCGGATTGAACCTTAGGAATAGATAGGATACAAATGATATGTCATTAGGGGTTACCGTGTTTTGGGTGCTGGTTTCGTACGTTCTACCGGTGGCTGAGTTTTCTGGCATGTGTTGCTGTTACTTGTTAGCTTGTGTGAGTAGCACCGTGTAGCTACATCTTGACTGTTAGCTTGTGTGAGCAGACCCAGTGATAGCTCGAGAGTGAGCATTTATATGAGATATGAGATTGAGATGGTTTCGACCATGTATTGGCACTTAGTGTGCGAGATTCTCGAGTATCAGATATTATTCCAAATGGTTCAATGGGCATACTGATAATATGAAAGAGTAAGAGGTTGACATGTATCAGTACATGTATGTATGTGAATCATATGTGAATTGAATCTGAGATTCGTGAATTCATGTCTAACCGTGTGATTGAGTATGTGTTAGGCTTTTGGATCAAATTGAGTTGCATTATGCTATGTTTATTTACTTAAATTGTGATTAAATAGTAAGCTAAGTGTTAAAATATTTGAACTTACTAAGCTTAATTGCTTATTCTGTCTAATTTTTTGCATTTTATAGTGATTCGAAAGCTCGCTCGGTTTGGAAGTTGTCAGAGATTGCATCGCACTATCAAACTTTCCTTTTAGTACTTTTGGACTTTATGTATTTTGGTTATATGGCATGTATAGGTCATTTGGCTAATGGAAGCCCATATGTTTTGTTATGTAACTAGCCATTTAATGTGGCTTGATTTGGTATATATTGGTATGTATATATATGTGTGGATAGCCTCATCTTATATGATTTATGATTGCCATGAGAATGCTTTGATTGTGTATTGGTAAATTGGTACTTAATAGGTAAACTTGACAAATGGTATGCATGTTATGTTTAGGCAAGATAGTGCATATATGTAATTGACCATTTAGGTAGTTTTTGTAAATGATTTTGGCATGTTTTTAAAATGATCATTTGAGATGCCTAAGAGCTTATGATTGGTGATAATGAAATTGCATGATTTAGACTTGGTTGTGATTGGTTTGAATGCCTATTGATATTATTTGGTATGTGTAGGTTGGTACCACATTGGGTGAGAAATAAAGCTTGGAAAATGGCCTATTTTTGTCCACAAGGGCAAAGACATGGACATGTGTCTTAGCCGTGTGTGACACATGGCCAGGTAACACGGCCGTGTGTCCCCTGATACTTCTTTAGAAATCAAGTTAGTAGTTTCACACGGCCTAAGACATGGGCGTGTGGCTTGGCCGTGTGGCACAAGTCAATATACTCTTTAGTTTTCGCACGGCTTAGCACACGGATGTGTGAGAGCATTTCGAAGGGTACACGACTTGGCACATGGGCATGTGGTCTGGCCGTGTGACCCAAGTTAGTGAGTTATACAGGGTGGGACAAGGGCTGGGACATGGCCATGTGATCCTATTTCGAATGCCCACACGGCCTATGACACAGGCGTGTCTCTTCGCCATGTGAGACACACAGTCTGGCCACACGGGTGTGTGTCCCTTGCATTTTGAAAATTTTTAATGTTTTCCCAAAATTTCCTTGAGTTCTTAGTTTTGTCTCGAATTGTTTTTAATGCTTGTTTTGGGCTCCAAAGACTCGTGTTAAGGACTATATGACTGAATTTGAATGACTTTTGTTTGGATATGAGAAATGAATATGAAATGTATGATTGTTTAAGTGATAAGTCTGGTAATGCTCCGTAACCCTATTTCGGTGATGGATACGGGTTAGAGGTGTTGCATTTAGGCCGAATCCCGGAGGTCACATTGACCACCGAAGTGATAATAGGAAAATTTTAGTTTTACAAATCGAAAAACATAATAGTATTTAAGTTGTGTAAATACTCTTAGTTATAAAATTCTGATATTTCAAAAGAAGATGCAGTCCCAACGACACTTACGAGCATAAAACATAAAATTTCGTACCACAATTTTCAAATAGTACTTACAACACAAACTGTTTAGTTATAATCTCAAAAATTATAATAACACTATTAAAGCCTATTTTAAATCGTGACTGTCTGAGATCTCCGTATACCGAGAACATGTAAATGTACTTGAAAGGGGAAAACACTAATGGGGTGAGCTACACGAGCTCAGTGTGAGTTCAACACTTGACTAATAATAGAATTACAGAAATCAGTTTGATAGCGAAACATACTTACAGAGATACACAGAATTAGAAAGCAAACTTGAAACTAACGTCCCAACAGAATGTAGCAATTCAAGCACACCATGTCATATACATACACTCAATCACAAATTTTATTCAGTCAGATAGAATATAGTCAAATAATCTTACATTCAGTCACTTAAACAGATACGGATGAATGTAACCAAGTAATAAAAAACCCACCTATCTAGCCAACACCTCTCTGTCCCCCGATCACACCCCAAAAGATCTGCACAAGCTCATCCAACTAAACACACCGCATAAGACCTCGAAAGACCCATCCAACCCTACACACCATATATGTGGACTAAGCCACTCAAAAAAATAATACGCAGCAAAGTTGACGTATATGCGGTAACCGCTGTACAAATATGTTGCAGTCAAAATTGCCAGATCAGATCAAAATCAGTCTTCTTTCTCTTCACAACCAACCAAAAAATTACTTTATGCAAATACAAGCATGCTTACAACCACGCAGAAACAATGAACACATCAACAGATAGTCAGACAGATATAGACATGTACACATTTGGCTAACTGGGTTCATATTCAGATATCTCGCACATCAATAAAAAATAACACATAAACCAGAGCCCAGATTAGAGTTTTTTAACTACCCTCATTAAAGCCTAGCCAAGGGTCGGAACACATAGACACAATTTTAGATAAAAAACATACATGGAACTAAAATTGGTGACTTAGGGCCACACGGTCGTGTTCTCTGACCGTGTGGAGGTCAACAAGCCCACGTGAGGAGGAGGCACACGTCCATGTGAGCCAGTGACATGGCCGTGTAACTCTCTGTCCAATTGTGCTAAAATAGGGTTCAGGGAGGACAAGACCGTGTAAGGGTCTTACATGCCCGCGTGCCCTGTGTGTCCCAAAACACACGCCCGTGTAGAATCCCTAAATCCCTAAATTAGCCATATGATCGTGTGGCACCAAATCACTAAAACCCTAATTCCCAAACACACACGCCCGTATGCCCAGGGGACACGACCGTGTGAAAATTGACTAATTTTCCCAAATTAGCCATACGGTTGTGTGGCATGAATTTTTGTCCAAAAACCCTAATCCCCAAATCCACGCGACCGTGTGAACCTGTGATTTTAAAGAAACGTTTAGTCTAGTGGTTAAACCTGCTACTATTCAGACTATTTTATCTGTTGCTGTCTCGAAGAGTTGGCAGCTACGTCAGGTTGATTTTAACAATGCTTTTCTGAATGATGATCTTACTGAAGAATTGTACATGCAACAACCTCCAAGGTATGTTCAATGTGGTGTGAATGGTGAGCCTTTGGTGTGTCGCCTGACGAAAGCCTTGTATGGGCTACGCCAAGCTCCACGAACATGGTTTGATAAATTAAAATAGTTTCTTGTCTCTTTAGGTTTTGTTTTATCAAAATATGATGCTTCACTATTTGTTCGGATTACAAATGACTCGAGTATGTGTGTGTAAGTTTATGCGGATGATATTATCATTATAAAAAATGCACCTAAAAGTATTGATGCTTTTGTTCAACAGTTGCACGATGAGTTTTCTCTTAAAGACATGAGAGCCCTTCATTATTTTTTGGGCGTTGAGGTTACTAGTTCGTCAATTGGGAGTCCTCATATTTTCCAATGTAAGTATATTCTGGATCTTCTTGGCAGAAGTTCGTTAGCTAATGCCAAGTGTGTCCACACACCCATGATCAGTTCTTTTATGTTGTCTAAAGATGAAGGAGTTCTTCTAGATGATCCTACTGAATATAGAAGTCTTGCTGGCGCATTGTAATATGTGGTTCTCACTTGACCTGACATTGCTTATGCAGTCAATCGGATTTGTCAATTCATGCATGCGCTCACTAGTGTTCATTTGATTGCGTTAAAACGAATCTTACGATATTTGAGTAGCACTATTGATTATGGGTTGGTTTTTTTCCCATTGACAGATTGTCTCTGGTTGGCTATGCTGACGCTAACTAGGGCTTGAATTTGATGATAGACAATTGGAAACTAGTGATTGCGTGTTTTTTGGAACTACTCCTATCTCCTGATGCTCTAAGAAGCAACAAGTTGTGTCTCGCTCCATTGCTGAGGCTGAGTACAGAAGTTTGGTTGCTGCAGCTTCTTATATTACTTGGTTGGCTTCTTTATTGAATGAATTACAATTTTGCTCTGCTGATACTCCAACTATCTAGTGTGACAACTCTAGTGTTGTTGTGGTAACTGCTAATCCAGTTTTGCATTCTAAGTTCAAACATGTTGAGCTTGACTTGTTTTTTGTTCGGGAGAAAGTGGTTGATGGTTATCTTATTGTTGGTGAGGTTCCAGTCTGCGATCAGGTTGCCAATATTCTCACAAAGCCTTTGTCTGCATCCACGTTTGTTCGTTTTCATCGTTTTCTATCAGTAAAGAATCTGTTAGGTTGTTAGTATCGTTAGTGAGTTGTTCACATGTTGTTAGTAGCAATTATCTCTCTATAAATTGTATATAAATACACTAGTTAAAACTATATCAAGGTAGGCAATAATAAATCATTTTTCAATTCATTTCAGTCAGTTCATTTTCTATTAATTTCCTTGTATACACTTACACTCTAGAGCATGTCTTAAGACATTAAGAACAAAAATGATCAATTAGGATTTTTCTGGTCAATGGTCTTGAGACAGAATGAACATGCCTCGGGACATAAACTTATGTCTTAAGACAAGGAAGTCATTGTCTCGAGACATGAACCCCATTGTCTTTAGACAATTGCCTTGAGATAATCGATTTCAAAAAAAAATGGGAGGAATGTCTCGAGACACATCGTTGAATTTTAATATTTTGAGTTAGATTTGAATCCTAACTTTGTGTATGATCCCATATAATCTCAAAATGCTTTAAATGAAACTAGTGAACTTCTATTGTGCATGTTTATGACTGAAATTGGAAATGTACAAGATTCATTAAGATTGTATGTTAAATTACTTAGCAAAATGAATAGAAACAATTTGAGTTATTCTGACAACGTATTGTGATATCATCCATTCGGATCCGACCAACGGATCTTGTGTAGGGTGTCACACAAAAACAGTAACACTCTTCATCTAAATAACGTTTACAAGATCCGATATTACCAGCAATGCCTGGAAAAGATGAAGTGGCTTAGGAATGTGGTTGCCACCGCTTTGCTTCAAATGCCTCGACTAAACCTTGATGTTAAGCATCTTCGTATGCCCTTTTACCGCATTTACATTCAATGCTATGGTCTTTTTTATTTTCGTGTTGCCCTTTCTGTGCCTCATGTAGTTTCATTTTAAAAGTCTGTAGTGATTCAATTAGCTCACCTATACGTATGGTACTCATGTCTTTGACTTTTTCAATTGTTTTGACTTTCATTGTAAACTTTTCAAGGAGTGATCTTAGCATTTTTCAAACTAGTTTCTCATTAAGATACACTTCACCAAGAGTATGCCTCATTAGTAATATCATATTGTTTGGCATAATATTCAGCAACAGTTTCCCTATCATTCGTTCGTAATGATTCAAACTTAGAAGTGAGCATCTAGAGTTTTGAGAGCTTGACTTATGGTGTCCCCTCGCGCATGGTCTCTTGTACGATCCATGCTTCACGTGTGGATACACATTTTGAGACCAATCTAAATTTTTCTAGATCTACAGCTATAAATATAACATTTAAGGTTTTGAGTTATAATTTACTGTTTTATCTTCTTTTGATGTCCATGTTGTCTCAACTATAGGAGTTCGTACACCATTTGCCTCAATATAGAGAGGTACCCATCTAGTAACTATACACCAAAACACCTTTTCATCAATTGATTTGACTAAAACTCTTATTCTAGTCTTTCAATCAATATGCCTAATTTGAACCATCTAATAGTAATGGACATTGAGTTCAACCTTTTTTTTTTTCATTCATTTCATTTTTAGAACTATTAGATATATAATCTTACCAAATACTTTAAATGGATGATTTTAATACCAAACCCCAAAAAAAAATCTAGTAATTAAGTGTATCAAAAAATGTGGTTACATTAATTAGTACACTAATAAGCTTTTACATATTATTACCAAAAATACCACATTATCTTCTTATTAATCATCCATATTATCTTCAATATGTTCATCAACTATGACTTGCATTATCTTAAAGAAATATATGATTATTAAACCTTAACATATAATCTTCACATTAGTTGATCAAGTTCTTGTTGCCTTGTCACACAAGCTATTCATTATCAGCTAAGATAATCACCAAAATGTATCCATCATAAAAATAACCACTATCTGCTCTGGATTATCACAAATTTTGCTGTCAAGTTATCTGTTAAAATAAGAGGTACATTTGTCGTAAAAAACTACCGACAATATGTAGATCAATTTGACTGATATTGGCACATGTTTGACTGAAGTTGTGGCATGAGATATACCAACATTAGTTTCAACATATTGTGGTACACTTCAGCCTATGCACCAACAGTGGTATTATAGGAACCCTAAAAATCAAATTAATACTGGAATGGATATGTAATTCAAAAAAGATAATAGTTTATAAAAATAAGGGTTAATTCATATTTTAAGAATTGAATTTGGTAAAGGTCTGGATTTTCTTTTTTCAAGTTAGATTTTAAATTTGATAATTGTTTCTATATTAGGACATGAATTTTTTTTTATTCAAGGTAGGCTTTGAACTTGACAAATGTTCCTATATTGGGACTTGAATTTTTTTTGTTCAAGTTAGTCTTTGAAAGCTTTATAGTTTAAGTCTCAGTATGAGAAAAATTGCCAAGTTCAACTCCTAATGTGTGAACAATTGTCAAATTCAAAATTTGACCAAAAAAATTTAGACTCCACATGATAAAAGTTGCCAAGTTCAAACTTAAATAGTGATTTAACCCTAAAAATAAAAAATAAGTAATGAAAGAACATATATATATATAAACAACATAAATAATAAGTATAATAGTTTTTTTTAGAAATATATGATAAACTTATCCCAAGTGTCAATCTGAGAATATATATACATGAGCTAATCATGTAGACTCATTTGGCTTAGTTTTAAGGAACACATATATTTCTTAGCAATGGAGGATTACTAAATATTGCAAATTATTAATAATCTCCCACTAATTTGAGATGTTAGTAATCTAGTTATCTTTTGCACAAATAAAGATTATGCGTATAAAATGATGTCTTTCGATTTGAAACATCAATTAACAAATGTAGCTTAAAATTTTAATGAAATTGGTTTATGCATATTAAACTAAAACTTGGTGTATTAAATTGATTAAGTATAATTGCAGACTACTAACAGTTTTCACATCTTCAGTTTTGATACATGCCAAATGCACCAGCATGTGAAATAATGATTTCGATTTGTGAATACAAGTATCACTTGAAATGCACGACACACTTGAACGAAACAGCTCTGCTATGGTTTACAATGAGTATACAGGATTCAATTGTTTGATACTTTTGGAGCACTAGTCGTCTTCACCCCCGAGATCACCCCACCGGACATTGTACTTGGCTGCAAGATAATGTGCTCCGACGGGTCCTCTGCTCCCATAAGGGTATAGCTCTGGAGCAATCTTTTTTGCTTCAAGTTCTTTCAACAATGGCGTAAACAGTGACCAAGCAGCGTCGAGCTCATCGCTTCTAGTGAACAACCTTCGCTCCCCTGCTATAGCATCTAAGAGCAACCTCTCATATGCATCTGGGATTTCTGTTGGATACCTGAATATCATAACCGGAGTCTTAAGTTCATGCAATGAGAGAATCTTGGAAGGAAATAAGGAGTTTCAGACAAAAATTATCTTTAATTTTCAAATTGAATCCTGTTAGATATGCATTTTCTGGCAAGAAATCTTTGTTTTGCCAAGGGTAGTTGTAAAATCTGTGATTTTAAGTGAAAACCGATGGGTTTGCCGGTCTAAAGATGCCGCTGAACTAGAAAAAAATGGCCGACAATGATCGTTTTTACTATGCAGAACATTATAGTTTCCAATATCAAGCTCGTTAAGTGCAGGTCAATGAAAGAAAGCCGCATATAGAGTTGAAAAACAGTTAATTTAACCCTGTACCTGGCTCGATAAAGCAAATTAAGGTCACTGCGGTCTAATCTCATTCCAAGACCAGGAACTTTGTTATTGATCTTCAGATAAATGGCTTCATCAGGTTGCACACGCAGCACAAGCTCATTTGTAGCCTTGTCCAAATCAGTTCCGAAATTACGCTTGTACAAATTACCTGGAACGTGTCTGAACTGAACTCTGATCTCTGCCCTGAGTTTTCAAGTCCACAACTTTTCAATCCATTCAATTATAAGAATGATTACAAGGCATAGGCCCGTGATAAAAATAAAAGAATAAAAAATATCCACCTACCGCTTCCGATGCAAAGCTTTTCCGGCCTTCATGAGAAAAGGGACACCATCCCATCTAGCATTATTGATAAACAAAGCTGCTGCTGCAAATGTAGGCGTTATACTGTTCTTAGGTACAGTTGAGTCATCGGTGTAACCTGGATATGCTCTACCACCCTTGTTGTGGCCCTTATACTGACCAATGATGACATCTTCTAGTTCCAATGGTTTCATTGATCTCAGAACCTTTACCTGAATATGCGCACCATGTTAGATTCTTAATAAATAGAATTTCCGGAAAACTAAAAACAATGTAAAAGTAAATCATGTCAAAGGTAATAACATTACCTTTTCATTCCTAATGTCCTCAGCATCTAAGCTGACAGGGGTCTCCATTGCAAATAGTGCCAGTATTTGCAGCAGATGATTTTGCATTATGTCCCGTATGATCCCGTAATTATCAAAATAACTGAAATCAATAAGAAACACATAAGTGATCTTGGTCACTGAAAAGAACCGTGTTTTTAAATACAAAAAGATGAACAGCAACTCACCCTCCTCGTCCTTCAGTACCAAAGTCTTCAGAAAATATGAATTGCACATTGCGGATATAATTCCTTGACCATAAAGGTTCAAAAATAAGATTCGAGAAGCGAAGCACTGAGAGGTTCTCAACAAGCTCCTTACCCAAGTAATGGTCAATCCTAGAAAAGCATAATTAAAATTAAGATGTTCGTTTAGTTTCATTAACTTCGACATTTTCATTTTAAAAACTGTAAAGCAAGATGTACCTGAATATCTGATCCTCAGTTAGATACTTTTTCAGACATCTTGTTAGCTCAGCCGAGGACTCTGAATCACGGCCAAATGGCTTTTCAACAATGACCCTTGTCCAGCCGTTTGCTGAAGAGGCCTTCATGCTGGCACATCTCACCACATCCACGAATATATTTGGAGGTATCGACAAGTAAAATAACCTGTTTGACAGTTTTCCAGCCTGGAAAATAAGCCATTTCTATGTCAGTGTGCATGTATTGCGTGTTTAGCAGGCAAACAATGAAATCCATCATTAGGTTCAATAGGGCATCCCAATGAGTGATAATCCTTGATATCATTTTCTAACCTTCTGTATTATACTTTATTAAGTATCAGATCTTAATCAATCTTTTCTAGGGCCAATTCCCCGGTATTATCATACAAGAATAAACATGAAAAACCTTCCACTATTGCACCATTCTAAAAATGTCAGGACTTCAATGAGAGGATCGTGTAGGGGTATCACAATTTGTAGGTGAAACAAATTGTAAAATGTTAGAAAATGCTATATGTTGTGCTTGCAATAGTTCGTTTTCAAAAAGTAAATTTTCCATAAATCTGAAGGAAATTTCTCAGATTCTCAAGTCTGTTTCATCCCACTCCAAAAAGATAGCAAACCTAATACCATTAGATATGCATTGCTAAAACCTATCCAGTTCCTGTACCTGCATGTACATTTTTAAGCTAGTCTTAAAAGTAAATACGAAAACAACAGAATAGGATTGATTGGAGGCTGAGGAAACCGAGAAAAAATGCAAGCTAACATGTTACCTTACCTCTTTCTTTTTCAGCTTGCTGTCTAGTTCAGCAAAATTCTCCTCGGAATTATATTCACCTGAATGGTAAAAGCATCTCTTCAAGAACTGCTCCATTTTATCTTTACAATTTTCCCTACAAGTCAACCATGTAATAAATCAACACAACAACATACAGACTTTTTAGATATAACATGATAGAGATTAGTCAAGTTACTCCAGCATGATAATAATCTTACCTCTTATCGATTCGACAAGTTAAAGTTGTGCTAATGATGTTCCTGAGCTCTTCATCTGTGAGTTTAGTACGAGCATAACCGAAAACTATAAAGTTCTGCATAACAAGAGGAAACATAGCACAAACTCACTAGTCATTGCCAATGTCTTATTTTTCTGCCATATAGAAATTATGTAGGCTCCAGTCAAAGAAAATTATTCGATCTTAAGAAAGAAATGAAGAAGATTTTACCTTAGGAAGGCAATCTTCATAGTAAAGAGCAAAAAGTGCAGGGAAAATTTTCTTCTTAGCAAGGTCCCCTGAAGCTCCAACAACAGTTATGCTGAGTGTAGACAGTGCTTCCTCTTTGTCCAAGATGTCGATGAAAAATTCTTCTTGTTCTTCAGGGTTGATCCCTTTCGCCAAAGGGCTACCGTCCATACCTAATCCCAAAAGCCCTCGAGTGAGAAACTAAACCAACCACAAACTTGATGAAGAATACACAAAATCACATGATTTCCAGAATCCAAAAAATACTTTCAAATCACAATTACGAATACATGGTAAAAGAAACTATTGCACCGCTTTGGACTAATCTAAAAACCTCTTTAAATAGTTTATTATTTGACAAATTGATAATTATCCACCAAAATCATATTAGTACACAAAATCAAAGCTTCCCAGAAATCATACATAGGTGAAGTCAAAGTGTTCATATCTCGAATCTTGAAAGGTAAAAGCAGCTTATTCCATTCAACAATTCCAAAATCCAACAACTAGAATGCTTGCCAGTTGTAAATAACAGGTTACATTATTACCAACTAAAAATCAATTATCTAAATTTCATTCGCAAATACAACTCAGTGCATATTATGAACAAATCAAACAGTTTTTTTTTTAAAGTAATAAAATGACTGACCACCCTGCATAGAAATAGCATTTAATGGATGTCCATTAGAGGATTTGATCCGGAAATGGTTGCTTGGACGGATTCTGGGACAAACTTGAGAAACCCATTTAAAGAAACAACATCTCATTGGCTTCCAAACATTGAATTCAGAAGAGAAGGCAAGTGAAGAAGAAGATGAAGAAGGAGGAGTAATCTGTGCAGCCATGCAAATGATGAATAAATAAGGGAATAAAGAAAAAAGAAAAAACTAAACAAATGTTAAAGCAAGCATGTTGCGTGCATTGTTGGATTATGATACGAGTAAGGAGATAGATGTTTGGGGTACTTTGGAAAAGAATGTTAGAAAAATATCGTTGCCCTTTAGAGTTGTTCAAAAATACTAATGAAATCTGAAATGTGAGGTCAGGAACATTTCCTCTTTTAGATTCTGTTTTAATCTTATCAGGTTTTTATTATATATGTAGTGGCGGTAAAAGCGGCTATTTCATCAACTTCAGCGTTCAGGATTCCTTTCTTGGGCTGAATTCAAATCAATAAACAATGGAACTTCAACAAAAAAAAAAAAAACTAATGGAAAGAAATATATGATGCAAGTTTGTGTAATGATCCGGCGAGGGACCAAAGAAAGGAATCAACAAGCAACAATATTTTTATTTTTAATTTTAATTTTATATAATCTAAGAAACAAATATAGATTATAGGAGGATAATGCGCTTCAATATGTTCGAGCTTATATTTTTTTATATTGATAACAATATCGGTACCAAATAAATTAAGACTTAATTGGTTAAAATAAAAAGTTTATTTATTAATAAAACTATAACTGCTGATTATAAAATTATAATTTTTAACGAAACAGTAATAGGTTTAGATAGGTTGAAAAAATATATTAAATAAGTAATTTAAATATGGCAAGTATTAAATAAAAATAGCATTAATCAAATTTATGGTCTTCACTTTTTAATGTTTTACCTTCAATGTGTATATGATATTTTTACGGATGAATTTAAAAATTACATGTAAATTTTGATTTAATTTAATGTATAATATTATAATAATTTTTTATTTGATATAATTGTATATATTAAAATTTGCTTTTAATTTTATTTAAGTTATGGGAAATTTATTAATGAAATATTTTATTAAATTAGAAAATGAATTAATAAATCTAAATTGTGCTATTTTTAAAAATAATTTTAATTATTTCTACAAAATTAATTTTTTTCCACGTGACTATAGTGATAAAAGCGTTTATTTCACTTAAAATTATGTGGAAATAATATAAAATATTATAACGTAAGTAACAATGTTCGTGGGATCTAAAATTTAAAATCAAAATTAAAATTGCACGTAATAATTAAAAATAAATTAAAATCTATTATAAACAAAACTAATAGATAAAATATGGATATGAGAATATGAAGATTTCTATTGCATTGTTTATTTTTTCATCATATTTACAAGTAGTATATTTCACTATATATTTAGGGAGATTAGGCTTTTCATATTCTAATACATAAATAAGAAAAATCGGTTACAATGAGATGAAATGTTTAAGGAAGATGATTAAAGAAGATGAAAGGTGGAAAGTCTAAGGGAGATAAAAGATGAAAAGTTGAACATCCATTAAATAACATTCATAACACTTCCCATTAAATGTTCATTGTATAAATGATATGTCTCGTTAAAAAACCTTACTAGAAAAAACTCTGTGGGACAAAAACCTAGTGAAGGAAAAGGAGTACATAATCCTTTGATACACTGTATGTCACAACCTTAAAAGAACGAATTTAATCCCCCTCATGTAAGTATTACTTAAGATTTTTAAAACGTCGCAATCTAATAATGAAAATTAACTTCTCAACTATAGCAATAGGGAGCGTCTTAGTAAAAAGATCTATCAAATTCTCACTTGAACGAATCTATTGAACATTTATGTCTCTATTCTTTTGTAGATCATAAGTGAAGAAAAATTTTGATGATATACGTTTTGTTCTATCACCCTTAATATATCCTTCCTTAAGTTGTGCAATGCAAGTTGTATTATCTTCATATAAAACTGTTGGAGCTTCTTTTTCAGAGTATATGTAACACCCCCTACCCATATCTGTCATCGGAACAAGGTGCGAGGCATTACCTGAGCTTATCGAATCATTATTAATTAGGAGAAAAAATAAAACAAAGTATACATGTAATATTTAATAAATTCATATAACATGGCAATTAACTTACCACTTCTCTATATTCAACATAATTATGCAAAGCATAATTATTCGAATTGATCATGAGCCCTAATACCTATTCTTATCACATTGTTAGTCATATAATTCATATGAATATCAATAAACATGTATGGGCTCAACTTTCATTAAATTTCTCATATGCATATACTTTTAGACATCATTTATTCACATAACTTATAACAATCATATCTATTTATTTTAAGTACGCTTTCATAACAATTTGTCTTGATTTCAGACTATCTCACATTGGAGCTTTACTCATCAAATCATTTGAAATACTATCTTTATACAAATAGTACACTTGAGTTGCACAATTCTATAATTATGAACGAACACATTTATAAAATATATATTCCATGTTCATATATCATAGTCTCATGTCTCCATTTATCAAATATATAACCATCATTTTCTTGTGTTTCAAATAAATACATATAACCATACATAAGCATGACATTCACTATTTCTTCCTATCTATCACAATTTCAAATGATAGATTCATGTGAATGAGATCAATAATAACAATGAAAATACTTACCACATTCTTTCACACATGTTCCACTTATAACATATATATATATTATATTTGGTTTGACATTTAGTAAGCAATATCGGATATTCATTTATTATGCAATATCAAATATTCAAATTATTCTTTAACATATATAACATTTAATTCAAACATGAATTTATAACATTTTTCATTTTAATAAAGTTTAACATTTACCAAATATAATCGAGCATGTGATCAATTTATGCATAAGCCACTCACATATTTTTCTCCTCTTCCTCCTCTCCATTCCACATCATTAATGTATATAATACGCTTATAAGTAACATTATCTATAATTTAACTATTTACTTATATTTATATTCCAAAGTTGTCCATTCGTGTCATAGTCACTAAATTATTTTTAACTTGAGCTATGGAGCTCCAAATTAAGATCTGCTAATTTTTCCTGAAACTAGACTTACATATCTTCTTACCATAAAATTTTTAAAATTTTTGGTTTAGCCAATAAGTACAATTTATTCTTTAAATTCACCCCTGTTCTGCTGTCTGACAGTTCCGACCCTTCTTCACTAAAAATTAATTATCTCCTCGTACAGGATTCGAATAATGTTTTCATTTATTTCTTTTGAAAATAGATTCATTCAGGATTCTAAACATATAAATTTAAGCCACTGATTATTTTTTTTTCAATTTTTTATGATTTTACAAAGTTAGAATAGGGGAACCCGAAATCATTCTGACATTTTCTCACAAAATTTACTATATCTCATGATTTATAATTTCATTGCTTACATCGTTTCTCTATAAGAAACTAGACTCAATAAGTTTTAATTTCATATTTTATTCATCCTCACATTCAATTTCTAAAATTTTTGGTGATTTTTCAAAATTAGACTACTATTGCTTCCAAAACAATTTTAATGAAAAATATTGATTTCCATTTTACCCCAAATTTCACAGTTCATACAATTCAATCATTGCTCAATTAACCCCTCAATTGAGCTAATTTTTCTCAATTAATACTTTAGTCTATAATTTTAAATTACTTCATAACCCCTGAAAATCAAAACTTTAGCAGTAGACCTTAATTCCAAACTCTTTCATAATTAGGTCATAAAATCAATTTCCATCAATTTTACTTGATAAAGTCATCATATATCAAAATTAAAGCTTTAATTCTATATTTATTCATCATATGCTTCCAGCACTCATCCATAGCAACTTTAAAAATTAGTCATGGAATCAAAAAGTAATGACATATTAAGTTGGACCCAATTATAAAAGTCTAAAATCTTAGAAATTTCAAGGAGAAAGCAATAATTAAACTTACATGAAGCTAGAGTATGAAAACTAGCTTGAACCCTATTCCATGGTTGTTTTTCAGCTGATGAAAATGAAGAGAAAATGAAGAGAATTCTAGATATTCCAATTTGGTCCCATTTTTATTTAGCTAATTTTGGCAATTTTTCAATTTTGCCCTTATTTCACCCATTTCCTGATTTTTCTCAGCTATTGCTGCCCAAAATATCTCTTTTGGGCTTATTTTCACTTTAGGTCATTCCTCATTTGACAATTGAGCTATTTAATCCTTCTAGCAAGTTTTACACCTTTTTCAATTTAGTCATTTTTATTTAATTAATCATCCAAACGTCAAAATTTTCTAACGATATTTTAATACTACCTTATTGACACTCCGTAAATATTTATAAAAATATTTATGGCTCGGTTTATAACACCGATATCTCAATACTTTTTTCTTAATTTCTTAACCAAATAAATCTTTATAAAACACAATTTACTATTTCAAAAATCTTTTAAAAGCTATATTTGGCTCATAAATATTAAATAATATAATATACGAGTTCATTTTTTGGATTTGGTGGTCTCAAACCACTGTTTCCAACATCGCTGAAATTTGGGCTATTATAGTATAAACCACGATCTTTTCATATGTGATGAATTACAGACCTTAGCCACACACATCCACGACTAGCCTCATGGATTGCCAAAATCTCAGCATGATTAGAAGAAGTAATAGCAATTGTTTGTTTCATAGAACGCCAAGAAATTGTAGTACCATCATATGCGAAAACATAACTAATTTGTGATCGAGTATTGTGAGGATCAAATAAGTACTCTGCATTTGCAAAACCAACCAAGTATTATGATCGAGTATTGTGAGGATCAAACAAACTCATATCTCTTGTACCTTGAAGATAACGAAAAACATGTTTAACCCCATTCTAATGTCCTTGGGCTGGACAAGTGATAAATCTTGCTAATAAGTTGCCAGCAAATGATATATCAAGTCGTGTATAACTAGCAAGATACATCAATGCACCAATAGCACTTAAATATGGTACTTCAAGACCAAGAAAATCTTCATCATTTTCTCAAGGACGAAAATGGTCTTTATTTACATCAAGTGACCTAACAAACATTGGGTGCTCAACGGATGTGCATTATGCATGTAAAATCTTCTTAGCACTTTTTCTATATATGTTGTTTGATGCACAAGGATTCTATTATTTAGGTGCTTAATTTGTAGCCCTAGACAAAATCTTGTCTTTCCAAGGTCTTTCATTTCAAATTCTTTCTTTAAGCACTCTATTGTCACTAAAATCTCTTCAGGAGTCCCAATGATATTTAAATCATCAACATACACATCAATTACAACAAATCTTGATCCAAAATTTTTTATTAAAATGCATGGAGAAATGGGATCATTCTTATAGCCTTCCCTCAATAAGTATTCACTAAGGCGATTATACCACATGCACCCAAATTGTTTCAATCTATTGAGGGATCTATTTAATTTGATTGAGTAATGTTCTCGAGAACATGAATTAGCTGCTTCTAGCCATTTAAAACCTTCCGGGAGTTTCATGTAAATGTTATTATCAAGTGGGCCATATAAATAGGCTATAATTACATCCAATAGACATAAATCAAACACTTGTCTTATTGCCAGATTAATCAAGAACTTAAAAATAGTTGCATCTACCATAAGAGAGTATGTCTTTTCATAATCAATACCAGGTCTTTGTGAAAATCCTTGTGCAACCAAACGCGCATTTCTTTTTCTTACAAAAACTCATATATATTCCACAGGTTTTACACTTTCAAGTGTATGAACTACATGTCCAAATACATCTCTCTTTGCAAGAGATTTTAACTCCACTTCAATTGCTTATTTTCATTTTGGCCAATCATCTCTTTGTTTGCATTCTTCAATTGACATTGGTTAATGATTCACATTTTCATTCAAAATATCAAATGCTACATTGCATGCAAATACGTCATCGATGTCGATTTGATTTCAATTCTATTTAATTCTTGACATGACATAATTTGTTGAGATCTCTTCATTATTAGGTACCTGAGATTTTTCTTGAACTTCAGTCATGTCTAAAATCTCTTTTAGAGATCCTTTTAAATTCATTACTTCCTCGATCTGACCATTATCTATTTTTGCTCCTTTTCTTTTTCAAGGATTCTTATTTCTAGAACTGACTGGTCTACCACGCTTCAAACGTGCTTTAGACTCACTAGTAGCTAGAGTTTGTCCTTCAAGGACATCAATTTTGATTGGAGCATTTACAACTGGTATGTGTAATTTTTTCACTCTTTTTGGAGCATTTACAACTGGTATATGTGATTTTGTCACTCTTTTTGGATTAGTAAATGTGTCTGGCAATTAATTTGCTAAACTTTGTAAATGAATTATCCTTTGAACCTCCAATTCACATTGTTGTGTATGAGGATCAATATGTAACAATGATAATTCATTCAAATCTATTTCTTTTTCCAGCTGATTATTTTTTTCCCCTAGCGTCGAGAAAATTGACTCATTAAAATGACAGTCAGCAAATCGAGCCGTAAATAAATTCCCCATTGATGGCTTGAGATATTTAATTATTGATGGAGATTTATATCCAATATATATTCATCACCTCATTTGAGGACTCATCTTAGAGTGTTGTGGTGGAGCAATCGGAACATATACAGCATAGCCAAAAGTTCTCAGATGGAAAATATTTGGATCTTGACAAAGAAACCATTTGTAATGAGGAGAACTTATGAAAATTTGTTGGCCTGACTCGAATTAGTGATGCTGCATGTAGTATGACATGCCCCGAAGCAGAAATTAGAAGTTTCGACTTCATAAGTAATGGTCTTGCAATCATTTGAAGATGTTTGATTAATGATTCAGCAAGACTGTTTTGTGTATGAATATGTGCTACAGGTTGTTCAACACTTATTCCAATAGACATACAAAAATCATTGAAAGCTTGGAAAGTAAATTCACAAGCATTGTCAAAACAAATTGTCTTGATAGGGAAATCTAGAAAATGTGCTCGTAATTTGATTAACTGAGCAAGTAACCTCGCAAATGCCATGTTTTGAGTTGATAAAAAGGATACATGCAACCATCTAGTTGAAGCATCAAGTAAAATCATAAAATATCTAAATGGTCCACACGAAGGGTGTATTGGTCCACATATATCTCCTTATATTTGTTCTAGAAAAGTGATAGATTCATAATTTATCTTGGCTGGTGATGGCCGAATGATTAATTTTCCTTGAGAGCAAGCATCACATGAAAAATTATTAGCTTGAAGAATCTACTGGCTGTTCAATGAATGTCTACATTAATTGTCAATAATTTTTCGCATCATAACTGAACTGGGATGACCTAACCGGTCATGCCAAATAATAAAATCATCAGTAAACTTCTGATTTATTATAGCATGTGCTTCAATTGTATTAATTCTCATGTAGTACAAATCACAAGAAAGTGCAAACAATTTCTCAAAAATAATTTTATTTCCTTGAATTATACTCGTAATTTGAAAATATTTATCATTCCCTTCACTTATTGTCTCAAAATAATATCCATTACGGTAAATATCTTTAAAACTCAACAAATTTCTTTAAGATTTAGGACAGTATAACGCATCATTAATTTGAAACTTAGTTCCTCTAGGCAACAATATATTTGCTCTTCTACAGCATTCTATGATTTTGGTACTACTAGATATAGTACTCACACTAGCTTTTTGCATTATTAAATGAAAAAAAATATTTTTTATTCTTAAATATAGTATGAGTAGTTGCACTGTCTACTAAGCATAAGTATTCACCATTTGTTGCTAATTGAATTTGAGAGATATTTATATTCTTCAAAGAAAACAAATAAATGTCATATAAATTTTTCAAAATATATAAAATTTTCATAAATAATTTAAAACAAAATATAATAACCATGTTGTTAAAAACATAACAAACTTGCATAAAATTTATTCTTTAAAACTATAATAATAAAATTAAAAGATCAATTATTCCCTTTAAGGGTGGTGAAGAAATCAACAGCTTCCAAATGAGTTGTACTAACGATGCCATAATCATCTTTTTTATTCTCACAAACAAAATTTAGTCATAAAATAAATTACAAGTAATTTGACTGTATTATAAGTAATTTTATCATAATAGACATCTTTATAAAATGTATTACATTCATTGATCCAAAGCTCGTGTTGATAACATATTATAAACAAAACTAATAGATAAAAGATGGATATAAGAATATAAGGATTTCTATTGCATTCTATACTTTATCATCATACTTACAATAATAAACTCCACTATATATATATATATATATGGAGATTAGACTTTTCATATTTTAATACAAAAATAAAAAAAAGGGGTTACAAGATGAAATGTTAAATATCCATTAAATAGCATTCATAACAAAATCAAAATTTATATATAATTTTAAAATTAATTTTTTTAATAAATTAAGAATAAGCTTAAACCATAAACTTTTTTTTTTCAATCTATACCAATTCAACCAAATATTCAACTAATAATCTATTATTTTAATGACTAAATAAAATCTAATACATATGGGCTAAATGGAATAATTCTAAATCAAAAGGTGCATGAAATCAACGTTAAAATTTGAATTAAAGAAAAAAAAAAACCAGAAACCTGATATAGCTGAAGAATGATACAAAACAACTTGTATATTACCCACATGTAATATTGATTGACATTGTTCAAAATTCCAAGAATCTTAACATCAGTACTTAATTCTCTGCGACGCTGAATATGAATTCCAAATGTTAGTGTGAGACTGTGGGCAAACTCAGTTTTTTTTCTAAATTTTTATCCCAGTATTTATTCCGATTGAAGAAAAATAATTGGAAGGGGGTGAGCATTTACTAGTCAACAGCTGCCAAATCACCAAACCATGTTATGTATTGGAATGGAGTAGAGCATACTGAACCCCGCTGTGAGCCAAGCAATAGTCAGATTTCAACCTCAGGAGTTGATGATATTCCTCAGATTCACCCCAAGTGTTGCATGCAATTCCCAAGTCAGTTACCAGTAATCTCCACATGAACACTTACCCTCATCAAAATGATGAAATCTGTTTGAGTCCCGTAGTATAATTACCCTACCAACAATCTTCGATATATACTTGAATGCCATGTGACAATCACCACAAACACGAAGGTTTTTCATTATCCTAATCGGTAATCTGGAATCGCGTGTGAGAACAAATGCCACTGCCAGTTTCTCACTATGGTAGCTCAGGATTTCCTCTTTACTCTCTACTTCCAAGTCATACAACGCAAATCTTGTCTCCGGCACGTATCCGGCATCCCTCATTTTTCCGTTAAGTTCCTTGAGTTTTGCATAGATCATATCATTATCCGGGTGTGATTTATCACCAGCCACAAATACATGGACGCCATCTTTCATCTTGACCCAACTACAACCGGCTTCTTTCTTTGCGGCTGCCTTTTTCATTGCCACCCTGGCCTCTGCTACACCATCCCAGTTCCCCCCAGAAGCATACATGTTGGCAAGGAGGACATAGTTCGCTGCATTTTGAGGTTCCAATTCAAAGAGCATCTCAGCAGCCTTCCGACCCAACTCTGTCTTTTGGCCATTGGTTCGGCAGCAAGCCCCTAAAACTGTCCTCCAAATAAGAACATTAGGCTTCATTGGCATGGTATTTATAAAATCTTCTATTTTGTCAAGTTCACCAGCTCGGCCAAGGAGATCCACCATACATGAAAAGTGCTCCATCTTGGGAGCCAACCCATAAACTTCCTTCATAGAGCTGAAATGAGAAAACCCTTCATCAACCAATCCCACATGGCTACAAGCTGATAAAACACCGACGAAGGTTACATGATCTGGTAATTGACCATCTAGCTTCATACGCATAAAGAGCTCAAGAGCTTTGTCTCCATGTCCATGACGAGCACAGCCTGATATCATAGAATTCCAAGAATATACATTCCTTACTGGCATCAAGTTGAAAAATCTTGAAGCATAATCTATCCTTCCACATTTTGAGTACATGTCAATAATTGCACTTCCAACCACAACATCAGATTCTAAACAAGCTCTTACAGAACAAGCATGAACTTCCATGCCACGCTCTAATGTTGCGACTGAAGCACAGGCGCTTAGAACAGTGGCAAAAGTGAAACCATCCAGTTTTTGACCCTTCTGCATCATAAACCAGGCTAAATGAACAGCTTTGTCCAATAGCTCATTATGTATAAACCCAGAAATCATGGAATTCCAACTAGCTTCATCTCTTCTCTCAGACATCCTGGAAAAGATCTTCTCGCATTCATCCATCTCCCCGCATTTTCCATAACAAGCCAAAAGTGCATTCTCGATAGATCTGTCATTTGCGAGAAAGTGTTTAATTACTAGAGCATGTATCTGATGGTTCAATTTGCTGAGTGAAAGAGATGATGCTGCCACAAGAACGTTTATAAAGGTTATTTTGTTGGGAACCCACCCGTAATACATCATGTCTAAAAAGCATTTAACTGCTTCTGGAACTGAAGACTCTGAATCAGCTAATGCTCCAATCACAGAATTCCATGAAACTAGATCATGGTCCAGCATCAAGGAGAAAATGTTCTTGCATTCAGGAGGACCTCCAATAGTGGCATATAATGCAAGAAGAGCATTTGAGACCGAAACATCCACGTCAAGTCCCAATTTTAGAGCTTCACCATGTATCTGTTGTCCGTTTATCCTCCACCCCAAGCTTGCACATGAACTCAGGGCACTTATTACAGTGTAATTCGAAGGCATTAATCCAGTTCTTCTCATTGCGTAGAAGGTTGAGACAGCATCTTCAAAACACTGATTCTGGTCAAGACCAGAAATCATGGTATTCCAAGAGACCAAATCTTTATTAACCATAAGTCTAAAAACAGAAGTAGCAGCAGTAATATCACCACATCTAGCATACATTTTAATAAGTCCATTTCCAAGTGGAACCACAGTGTCATCTAAGCCCCTACGAATTAAATAACTGTGAACTTCTCTACCTTTTCTTCTCCCATGTTCTAACTCGCTAAATTCGGAAAAAGAACTTAACAATATAGAGTAAGAGTCAAAATTTACATCAACCAAGTTCATCATCTCCATAAAAACTTTAGCTGCTTCTTCACCACATTTCTGCCTTACTAATCCAACCATCAAACCATTCATAGAGACTACATTTCTCGAACTCATTTGCCCAAAAATCTTCGTAGCATTGTTAGTTAAACCAAAACTTGCAAATCCATTCACCAAAGCACTACCTACATAGAGATCTGAAAGAAACCCAGATTTTGTAATTGTACTAAGCAATTGCTCGAGCAAACATAAACCAAAATTAATGGAAGAACAAGCGGCAGTTATCAAACTCCCAAATGTATATTCATCAGGCTTGAAACTGGACCCTATACACTCTGTTTGCATCCTCGTGAACAACTTGAATGCAGACACTGGATCTCCAGTTTGTGAATAAACTGATATAACACTGTTCCAAGATATTGAATTCTTAACCTGTATGTCGTCAAAAATGCGACGTGCATTGGCAATGGACCCCAAACAACTCCCATACATTGATATCATCACATTACAAACAACTACATCAAACGAATATTTAGATTTCGAAATCATCCCGTGAATTTGCAAACCAAATTGAAGACCACATGGTCCGAGCTCCTGACAAGCTCGAAGAACACTGCCAAAGGCATAATGAGAAGGCCAAACACCCAAAGAAATCATCTCTTTAAAAACCTCACACGCCTCATTAGGCATCCCATTTTGGTTGTACCCTGAGATCAAGCAAGCCCAGGTAACCGGATTCCTCTCATGCATTTCGTCGAACACTTTTCGCGCAGATATTAAATCACCAGCTCTTACATAAACATTGATGACGGAGTTGGACAAGTACAAATCCTCGTTAAACCCATGTTTCAGGACCTGCAAATGAAACTCTTTAGCATCGGTTAAGCTACGAGAATCTCTGTACCGCGTAACCAAAGACTCGCGTAGCTCGAAACTTGAAGCTGAAAAGGGCGGGGAGGAGAGTTGAGATTGAGACGATTTATAGTGAGAAAGAAACTTTTCCAATGGGATTGGAGAAGGAAGAGAAGGGTTGATTAAGGAATGGAGGACTTGGGGTCTGCAAAGATGCTGGTTAGTGGCGCTCCTGGTAAAAAGTGAAGGGGCGAATGAAGTAAAAGCAAGTGTTGAGTTGCAGGTAACACGCATGGGAATTTGAGTAGATGGGAAGAGAAACCGGAGCATAACGACGGTGAAGGTCGACCTTTCTGGTTCATGCTTTTTCGCCCTCCTTTGTGTTGCTCAAAATTATCAGTTTTTGACGAACAAATGGAAATGCATATTAAGAGTGAAGAGTCGAAAAATGTTATACTGAAAAACGAACTCTCATTGAAACAGACAATTCATTAATATTAACATTCATGCATAAAGATTCGTTTATTATTATTATTATTATTATGGTACAAAAACATAAACTGAATCCGCCCTTTTCACGTAAATTAAGTATATAAGTTCATTGAACAAAAAAGAACACGATAGGTTTACAGCCGTTTTACCAACACAATGATACAGCTGCTTACAAACAAACAGACAGGCCTCCGCCATTTACAAACAGAAACATCAAAGAACACAAACAAGACAACATAAATACTATCAATGGAGGGAACAGCAATTTTAGAAACACAAAAGTCGGTCGCCAATCCTCCCAATATTAACTCTTACTACGGGTATTCTGGAACTGCAACTTTGGACGACTGAAAACTATGGAACTGTCTGCGGTACCAATGGCTTGAAGGAGATTTCTGCAGTTGTTCGAGAACTCAGCTAATTCTTCTGCATTCACAAGCACGACCCACCAATGTCTTTGAATCTGTTTCTCCCCCATAGCTAGAAAAGGGTTTCTCATCAAGTCAATAGATCATCTGGAGGTTTCACTGTACAGTAGCCTCTTATACACCAAAAGCAGCGACATTGGTACCATATGTCCAAGAAATTAGATATTACCTCGGTCAACTGAATTGTAATGCAAGAAAGATACCTAATAGAAGGGGGTTTCTAAGATATTAGCTAATCTTTTATCGGGTGTTCCCATTACCAAAGCCTCGACTCTGCATCAAACTTTTTGCCTGCTTTACATACTTGTAATGGACAATGCTCTTCAACAGGCTGAGCAGCCCCCGGTATCATCCAGACTCGGTATGATCACCCCGAGGTGTTAAGGTGCTTGTTTGCTTGAGATGACAAGCTACTGATACGGTTCATATGGAAGCTGCAGTAGCCTTGTTTCGATGCTTATAAGCTTCACTTGGCTATGGGTTTTCAATGGTGGCCAAGCTGGCGAGCCAATGGAAATTCTAAAAAGATAATGAAGGATGACCTTTCAGCCTCTCTTAGATATTGTACAGTACCATTCATAATCTTTACAAGCTTCTGACTGATGTATAGGCCAAGACCTTCCCTTGAGACACCCTGCCTATAGTGAAACATCTCCCGAATTAAATCTTCGGGGATACCTGGTGCTGGATGAGTGATCCTGCAACATAATCACTCAAAATTAACAACTTCATATTGATTCTTTATATTAGGATATATAGAAACACCGCATGATTGCCACACTGCAAGGGAGAGTATGAATACTCACCCAAAGAGAAGTTAAAAATAATTTATTTCTACATGCCATAAGTACAATAAATGCATCCTTAAAATGGCTAAAAGAAGGTGGAAAAGTAAGACCATTCAAATTAGGTAAACTAAGGAAAGCGAGGAAAGAACCCAAGCAGAGAACGAAAACAATAAATTTATCATTTTCAGGATGTAAACAATACTAATGTCGCTAACCATACTAAAGTTTGTGACTACTCTAGTCACTCCCCCCACTCGCCTATTTTACTTCTGCAAAAAAGGGAAAAAGGAAATTAAAAGGCATGTGGAAATGTGGTGGTTGAGTCATTTCTTCCTTTTTAATATTAAAGAACTTGCCAGATTGCATCAGCTATGAACATGATAAAGCATACAGGAAACGGATTTTACCGAAATTCAAGATAAACAATGTGTATCTTTGTCCCAATACGTTCCTTCCTAGGAATTACCCTGAATGAAACCGATGATTCCTCAAACACAGGAGTGAAGAGGAGTGCATTTGTCAAAAAATCTGAAAGGACTTGCTGAAGCCTCAAATTGTCTCCATACAAGTACATGGATGAGACTTCAGGAGGTAAATCTTGGATCACCTGAACTTGCCGCTCTTGGCTCATTAACATAACTTGTTTCAAGACAGCTTCCAAGGCTTCTCCAAGGTTAAACTCCCCGGAGTCCATTTCCATGTAGCTGCACACGGAGCAACCTTTCGTTAAAGAGAGAGAGAGAGAAGAGATAAGGCCAGCTTATGAACAACACCATACAATAATGAGAAATGTTCAATCCATGAAAGACTGATGGTAACAATGAACAAATATGACGCTAACTAAGGTAAGAAGCATGTTAAGCACTCTTACCACTCCTCAATACTTTCAATGTCTGTGTCATCGACAATCTTGGCCATTTGTTCCTGACACATTACACTTGTCCTCAGAAGCTGCCTCTGATCACTACTCAAATCAGTAGCCCCCATCAGACCCTGCATTAATACAATCCCCTTCAAAGGCTTCCTGAGTTCTTGACGGATGTAAGCCAACTTATTGAGGCTACTAGCTGCTGCCTGTTCAGATATCTTCTGCACTTGTAAAGCATACTGAAGCTCCGGGCTAGCCACATGCAAAAAACACAAAATCCCAGTGATCCTTCCATTAGCATCAGTCCTCCTGTTTGCTGAGAGTAATACTTCAACAAATTTACCCTCCTGATCAAAGAACCCAAATAATAGTTTATCTGCATCCTCACCAGCAGTTATCCCATTGAATAATATCCTGAGTTTGGTAAAGGTGTCAAGATCCTTCACCCTACAGCCGAACTTGTCTACTGTAAAAACCTCCCCTAGAAGCATTCTATCAATGGCTTCTTCCCTCTTCATACCAGTCAACTTTTGCATTGCATCATTCCACTCCAAGCATCTGCCAACCTCATCAATCATAAAAATTGGGGGAATAAGAGCAGATGGGTTCCTCATAATACCAACATAGTCACCTTGGACACGCGTATATTTGTTCATGACCATCTTTTGGCTGGTGAGATCTTGCCCAACAAAGCAAATTCCAACAACATTTTCCTTTAAGTCTCGACTACAACATGCATTAACAACCAAGATGATAGGTCCATTATTTTCCTGACAACCAAAAGTCCTAAGCTTGATTTCAATGCTTCGTTCTTCTATACCTGCCATTTCTCATCAACATTAAATGTAAGCATAAATTCAGGAAACATCTAAACAGTGTAAAGGAAATTTGATTGAATATGAGGAGCCCTATGGACAAAGCTAAAGTGATATTTCCTGCATAAGGAAATGTCCAATTACATGGTTCAATGAAAACCGACAAGATCTAAAAATTAGTCAGCATGATAGCACTAAGTAAACAACCCGTGCTGAACGATGCAGAAAACCTTAATCCCAATCCCAATACTCTGATCAGTATGCCTACAAACATGTCACTAGTAAATAACACAGTTATGCACTCCATAATATGATTGCGCTATCTAAAATAGTGGATGCAAATGCAAGTGAAACAGTTTAACCAAAGGTATATATGAAAGAAACAAAAAATATCCACAATGCTGAAATGCAATGTTCAATTAAATAAGGATATAATTTCTAGACCAAAAAAAAAAAGAAAAAGAAAGAAATATCTAATAAGCAGCGAGTTCAAAAGATAAATCCCACTATCACCTTCCAGGGCTAATGAAAGCATGTTCTTGACAACATCAACTGAATCATCCTCAACAAGATCAAACAATGACATGCCAATTGCTTGCTCAATAGTCAGGCCAGTGAGTTCTGCCGCTTTAGAGTTCCATCCATTTATGTTACCAGAGGAATCAACAGCTAAGATTGGGACAGCAGCAGTCTCAATCAGGCGGACCATTTCATTAGTGACAATACGCAGTTCATCCACCCTCTGAATCCTGTCATCAATGGATGGTACATTCACAATCATTTTGGAATCATCAGCAACTTCGTCTTGCAAGGATCCTTTCAATATCAGCTGTAAGGAATGAACTGCATCCATTTCTATATCCTCCCAAGGCAGGCTACGCCACTTGACAACCTCCAGAAAAGCCTTGAATGATGATCTTGGATGCATCTTTCTTCCATCATCCTTGCCACCAGGATCATGCTTTGCACCACCCCATTTAATCTCTTTAGCTGTATGGGACCGAAACCAAAACACGAAGTCTTTAGAAGTGATCTTAACAGCAGCTATCCCACAAACTGCCTCTCCAAGAACTGAAGCACCTGGATAGCCAGCTTCCATAAGGCTATCAGTACTTAAGCCCGTACTACTACTATGGTACTCAAGAAGCCATTCTGCTATATCCCTAATCTGTGCCTTTGTAGGGGTAACTCCAAGCAACCAAAATTTCTGTCTGTAGTAGAGTGCGGCCCCATCACACTTAACAAGATCCATAACATTCGGAGATTTAGTAACAATTCCTACAGGGGAATCTCTCAACAGCATGTCACAAAGCACAGTCTGGGTTTGCAGAATATGCTTCTCCCTCATTTGGGCTGCCAGCTCCACTTCCTTGTTAATTTGCACTCCAAATACTTGTATAAGAAACTCACAGGCATATCTCAGTGGGAATGGAACAAATCTGGGGCTAGTGTGGTGGCAGACCACTAATCCCCATAATTTTCTTCCCTTGTCTTGCTCACTGTCCATCTCATCATCATTCTCATAGATAGTTACTGACATCACAAGAGATGCAATTGATCCCATACTTGCCATATACTGTGCATGACACCCATGAGGAGATCTTAACGTGGATCCACAGAGACTTAATGGTTGAGCTAATCCTTTGTCTTGAATCACCTTAACTGGTTGGGCAGAACAATCACATATCATTCTAACTTTGTTTTTCATGAAAAGGAATCTTGAGGCTTGTGGTATGTCGGTAGCTGGGTAGTGCAAGCCTAGATAAGGTTTCAAATCAGGCCTACGGCTTTCAGCAATTACTTCTCCATGTTCGTCTTCATGAAATTTATAAACCATTACCCTATCATAACCTGTCAAATCACTAACTTCCTTAACTAAAACATCACATAACAGAGATATGTTCCCACTTGGCAAGGACTGCAACCTTGAAATGGCTTTGGCTGCCAGCTTATAGGACTTCAATGCGCCAGCAGCTGTTACTGGCACCTCGGCTGGGTTAACTGGTTCTAGATCTATAACTAGCGCAGCTTCGATCCTATGCAAAATAGCATAAAAGGGCTAGCCTGATGTTTTACAATGAACCAATATCGGATTGAGAAGGTTAACTTCCCCAAAATTAGCAGCTTTCTGCAGGGCCGTTGCACCAGGAGAACTAAACAGTGTTCTCACATCACTTCCATAAGTAAGAGCCTCTTGCTGCTCTATGTTTGGAACAGCATGAGGCGCCAAGTCCAACAATTCTGGAGCGTTTTCACTATAAGCAAGAACAGTGAAGTTTTGCTCATCAACAGCAATTAAGCAACCAAAGGGCTGAATTAGACTCCCTCTTTGCATCTTTTGAAGGTAAGCTGACACAGTAGAAGATGGAACATTACTGGTTGAATTTGAAATGTTGAAGTCGATAGAAGTGGAGTAATCAAAGAGCCTCTTGGATTCTTCAAAATCCACATGTAGCTTGGCATCGATTGTAGTTTGCGCAATCACACGAGCATTTTGCTTTGACCGTGCCGAACTGCTCCTAGAACAGTTACTCTTGTTTGTTGACCTGGATGACATTTTCTCAAACACCCTTTTTTTCCTCTTTCTTCTTCTGCTTCTTCTTCAACCCATATAAATGTAATATTAAAATCAGCATGAACAAAAGAAAAACCTAAAGCTCTATATGGAATCCGTTAATGTTTGTACAGCCAATGCCAGGACAAAACTTGAGACTTCACCAACATAGTCCGTAACTAAATTGAAATTCCCATACTAAAAGAATCCTATTTGTTGCCAGCACGAATCTACTGGACCCGGGAATCATGACCAAAGTAAAAATCCCCCAACAACCATTAAAAAAAGAAGAAAAAGTTACCAGCTTTTTCTCTCAGATAGATAATTCTGATGATTCCATTCTCAATCCCAAAATAAAAAGGCACCAATGAAATCAAAAGGCTCGCCAGAAAAATAGATTCCACCACCTTGGGCAGGTTCCTCGTAATTTGCCCCTCCAAAATCCTAAACAAAAAGAAACCAAGTAATCAACTCATTATTCTAAACTGTTTCCATTGACAAAGCCCAAGCCCCAGAAGAAAAAGCCGATACTGAAGAAACTAATAAAATGATGACCCTGTATGTGAATTGAAGACGTAGTTATAGGAAAGAAAAATTGCGTATTACTGGGAAAGAGTGCTGGACTTAATGAAAGGAAAAAATAGTTACGGCGACTATTATATAGAGAGAGTGGAGGAGGCTCCAGGAGCAGAGCGATGAATTTCAGGAGGAACTCCTGCTGCTGTCTGATTGAGAATTGACAATTGACAATTGACAATTGAGACCCAAGATGGCGCACAAGGGGTTTAATTCCAGCGACTTCCTAATATGGCTTGGGTTCGGTCCCGTCTTTTCTGGCTCTGAGTTTACGCAATTTTATGAGAAGCTTAGAAATGGCTTTTTGCCTACCTTGTATGTTAATATTACACAACCTGTTTTTTTTTTTTAACTAACTATTGTTATGAAAACTTTTTATTTATTTAGTATCACAAAATAATTTACATGAGAAAATAATAAATTAGCTGGGTAGTTCAAAGGCAACAAGCCCTTACAATCCTCCTTCCCCCACCAAAATTGTAGTTGAAAGATAAGTGGGAAGTGCGTTAAAAGGCCAATTTAAAAGCTAAATAAAGAAATGAACAACACTGACAAGGGTGTAGGATAAGATCCAACTTCTCTCTTCATTTCCTTTATTTTTTTATTTAAAAATGATAATTATAAATTAATATATATTATCTATTTAGACATCAATCTATCTCTCGGATTTCAATTTAAAATTAACAAAAACTTATTTTTTATAAAATAATAAATATTATTTTAAAATTTTAAAAATAATCTTATTTTCAATCTTATAACCTAATTTAAAATAAAATAAATTTCCTTATTTAAAAGAAAAAAAAAACCAATGAATTCGGATTTTGCGTGGTGGTATCATCATCATCACCGCCACAACTCACAGCTAACTACCAATCAGGCTAATACCGTCATCACGTACGTGGTCGTGACACTTACGGGAGAGAAGGCAAATTGACACGTGTATCTGTTTAACGTTGCTGTCTGTACTGTTACCGAGCTCCCAACTGTCTCGGTGTTTTCGCACTACAATGTTTCCTCTATTTGATATTTTGTTAGTAAATTAGAGGCTGTTACATTAATTAAAATAAAGTAAGTTTTTTTTTAAATCTTAAATAACATTAATTACTTGATTCGCTAAAAATATTCGGTATATTAAATTTTCAAGTCAATTTTACAATTTAGGATTAACCAATTCAAATCAAAGTTGTATTCAAATAAAATCCTAATAACACATCTCTAATTCAATTTTACAGTCTAAGATAAATCAAATTCTAGTGTAGATGATATTAAAGTAAAATCCTAATCAAATGTATTTTACCATCTAAAATTAATCTTATTCAAGCTAGAATGTTTATTATTTATATTATAAAAAAAATAAGAAAATAATACCTTTCAACATATTCAAACTCGTGTCCTCCCACATTAGCAATAATACCCATACCAATCGAATTCAATTAGCCATTTTAGTTCATTTTAGATTCAAAATAATTTATATTAAGTCGGGGAAAAAACTGTGATTGGATATGCATCCTTTCCAAATCAAGAAAAAAACTGTTAATTGATTGTATTGACTTTAAATTTGGTGTAGATCAAGCTTCTTTGAGTTTCAATTTATCGCTGAATAATTCACCATAAACAAAGATCTTGACTTAACAGAGCTTCAAGCAGAATACAATTAAAAGCCTAAAAGTAGTATCAACATCTGGAAGGAGAAAATAGATTCTTATCATAGGCTATGCAGCAATTTTCAATTCTATGGGAAAAACATAAACAAGCCATCCTTGCTTGTGCATGTATGAAAATAGAAGAAACACACGATATTGACAGAATCACATAGCTGTTGGTGTGTGTTTCCATTTACTAATATGGTAAAGAAAATTTTGTATGTCAACCAACTTACAAAGCAATCTGAGCTCAAAAGAATCCACTACTGCCAACACAAACTTATTGCTCTCCGCGTTGCTCCAAAGACAAGCAGCCAATTTGGAGAAAGAATGAGAAACGATCTCGATGATACAAAACTATAACAACTTTGAATTTATACGTGTTTCTATAAACTATTGAAGAAAATAATGTAGATCTCACCAGTTACAACAGTGGGAAATCTGAGATGCTCAAGTCTCAACTCATCGTCACAGCTGAAAGATAAGTGTTGTGCGAATGGTACATTTGAGCAAAATTCAAGCATAATTGACGATCTCTGTCATCTCCCCAGCCACCCCAGCCCTTAAACCCGGCTTTATACCCAGGTTGATTGTCATACACATGCACACCCCATTCTGATCTGATATTAGCAACCTTATCAATGTCATCTACTTGCATGTTTACTGATCCATTATCAATGCAAGCATTAGTCTGCCCTTGGCCCTGATGCAAACCACATTTCCCGAAGTGAACTGCACTAGTCCTTGGACCTCGTAACGTGTACACTGGACTGCCAAACGAAGGATAGACTGTCGCCCACATTGTTATATCCCAATTGTAATCATCGAAGAAGCAAAACTCTTTAGCTTTCTTGTGGATTTTTCTCCAAACAGTCCGATTGAAGGCATAACCTACATTTCCCATTCTCTCTGCAATCAAACTATCCCATCCTTCCCCTCTTAAATTCACATCACAAGGTGCCAGATTTGCAGCATAGCAATCTGGGCATTTGATAGGCTTCAGCGAAACAAGAAGCTGTAGGTTGCGATATGCATTGGGGTAAATGAAGTGATCCTCCTCTATGAAAAGAATATGTCCATTGTGCCCTCTGGTCTCCTTCAACCCATCCCACACAGTGTTCATCATCCACCACCAATGATGCTTCAAAGAAACTATCCTTGGAGACCGGTGGTTCCCATACTGATCAGGACTCCCAACACAATGTTTCTTCCCAGCATCATCTTTTTCCTTACAGTCATTTGATGAAACACCTGGAAAACTGTCGGGAAACACATGAGGCGAATACGGGGCAAATATCTGCTTCACTTGGCAAAATTTGATCCCTTCCACAATCTTATTCATTTCTTCAAAGTAGCCATCGTGGCTAACTATCAACAATGTTTCACTTATGCCCACAACCTTGGACAAGCTCTTAACAACCACTTGGAGATATTGCGGCCGATTATGCACGTATAAAACAATGGTTATATGATCTTTAGCTAACTTAGGATACAGATCTCTATTCCTAGGGGGCATCTGGTTTTGCTTTGCCAATCGAATCGAAAACTCATTCTGTTTAGGAAGGTTGAGTTTCTCACTAAAGCTCTGAATATCAGCGATTTCACTTAAATCTTCATCTAATTCACTTAAACCTGGGGTTGTATTGGTCCTAAGAGAAACTATCAAAAGTAAAACTCCTAATAAGGTAACTACAACTACAGATAGCAAACGTTTAAGAGCTGCATCTTTCAAACGCAGTTTCCTGCAATTAGCCATAGAACTAACAATACACAACATCAACCAACTACCAACTCAAATTTGTCTCTTCAAACAAATACCACAAAACTCAAAAAAAAAAATCATAGACAACCAAACAGCAAAGAATAAAAGCAACCCAGTTTACAAGAAACTGAATAAGTAAAAGGGTAAGTGCCAAAACCCTCAAAAGACAGTTCTCTAACACTGAGCTTCTTCCTTGCGGCAACAGGGATCAATGGTTTTAGCGGTTAAAGAGAAACCCCCAAAACTCATGGGAAATGGGGATCAATGTTAGGTTTCGAGGGACGTCGAGAGATCGAGAAAGTGTAAATAAATGAAAATAGGAGATGGATGAAATAGCAGCCACGGCTGCCCGTAATCAGAAAGATTAACGGTGTAAATTACTTGGTTGACGGATTCAAAGTAAGAAAAGAAGAAAAAAGAAGAAGGTAAATTCAACAAGGAGAAATTGACTTTCGTTAAAGACTAAGACGGTGTTAAAGTTCATAAACACGAGTTTGAAAAAAAAAAAAGAACCTCGAAGTAATTAATCTTAAAATTAGATGTAATACTGTGCGGGTCAAGCTAATGCAAGGTAGTTTAAGATGGAGCTTGACTCGAAAAAAGAAACCTTTTTTTTTCTAAGTTTAATCTAATTTTAAAAAACAAGTAAATTCAGATCTGATTCAATTATATTTGATATTTTTTAGATTATTTTTTTATTTTAAAATATCTTTTTAAAATATAATACACTGAAAATATTAAAATAAAAGTTTTTAACATATTAAAAATAGATTAAAAATTATTTATATTAAAAACATTATCATAAATATAATAAATATTTTACTGTATTAAATATAATTTTAAAAATTTTATATTTTAGGTTAGATTATTTAATTGGGTAAGTTTTTAAGTTTTGAAAAATAAATTTAATTATTATTAAATTAGTGATTTTTAATACAAATATATATAATCATTATATAACATATATAATTAATATAATTAATTTTTATAATGGAGTCAGAATAAAAGATTTGGATATAGAAGATGAATTTTAAATTTTTTGGGTTTCATATTTTTATTTAAACTATTTGTAGATAAATTTTTAAATGTGAATAAGTGAACCAAGTGAGAGTAGGTTACTTAAAACTCGTCAAAATTACCAACACTTTATTCCATGGCTCTCCACAATTTTTATCAATAAATATTTCTTATTTTTTCTTTTTTTTTACCAAAGGGTAAATTTCATCAAACGTATCTAAATTATTGTTCAAATGTTAAGTTGATGTTTAATTTTCGGAATGTTTTATTTGACAAGGTAGCTGACAATTAATATTATCATTTAATATAGAATTTTTTTCAGTTATTTTATATTGTTTTGAAAAATATTTTTATTTTATTTGAACACGATATTATCTTTTAAGTACTTTAAAGATAAAATAATGAGAAATATTTTAAAAAATTAAGGATAAACATATAAAATAAAAAGAATTCACAATTTAAAATTTATATTTATCAGATAATCTAATTATATTATGTATTTAATTTTAAGTAATATACCAAATAATTTTATAATTTAAATTCACTACTTCTTTTAGTCATCAATCTAGGTGTTAAATGTCAATATGAACGTAATATAAAATATGTTTAAAATAGAAAAATCTAAATGTAAATACTTGAACACCTTAACATACACACTTTGATTTGGATATGATGTGTTAAAAAACATACAATGTCAAGAAAATTTGTTCATGTTTTTTCTTTTTCTTTTTTTAAATTGATTCTATACAATAGGAACATACGTATTTACAATGTGATCCTTGTGTTATAAATATACTTTGGTCATATTTGAACAGACATTTAACAAGTTAATGACTAGGATGATGGAAGGATTGAGGAAAAGTTTCAGAATTAATTTATAATTTATACTACAGTTTGACGACTTTTGGTGAGATTAAATCAATATAGAAATGTTTTGTTGTTTCCATCGGATTCCACAATGGGAAGCTTCCTTGTTCTCGTTGTTGTCTTGCCCTTGGTCCAATGCTTCTTTTGTTTGATTGGTAACTTGAAAAAGACTTTGCCTTCTCTAAAAAAAAATATTGCTCACCTTTTTTTCATTTGTATTCTCTAAAATTTGGCGAGGAAAATCAATTAAAACTTAAAACTTATTTTCTAAAATTCAGTAAAATTTGAGAATTTTTTAATTAAACTAGGCAAAAAGACATCTAATTGTAAAAAACAAATTATATATTTTAATTTATATTAAATTATATCCCATACATGACCATATTGTATTATCCAATTTCATGTACTAGTATTATTCAAAATAATCCCTAATTAATTTTTTTATACACTGTTGAATCAAAATTTTAAAATCCAAGCCATCAATAGTAATGATGAATATCATAACCACTAAAGAAAATGTGATGATGATAAATAATGAAATCTAAATTTAATACACTGTCTAAGAATCAAATTGCATTGGATTTCATTGGATAAGATGCTTAGTAATCAAGTTTGGCAAAAGAATATACGGTCCGTCACCAACCCTAATATTGGTTTAGCTTTAAGTTTACTCAATTCTCATATTTATTTTCAATTTAATGTGTCTTTAAGTGGCTAGGCAATTAAAAATTGTGTGTTGACCTTTCATGTCTTAATCAATTTATAAAATAAAAACTTATAAAAGACCTATTGTGTCTTTTGGTCAACAATAAGCAGGGTTATAGAATTCTCTACAAGTGGTGGCATCTCCTCCCAACGTGATGAATTGGGAGAGACCAGTATGGCAATGGCTATGAAAAAAGTGCGGCAACGAGAGGAGGATCCACCGGATAGGAATACGATGGCAATGGAGGAAGATATGATAGGCCAGATGACTTTTAAGGCAATGTTCCTTGGTGGGAAATCAGGTAAGGAGGGATCTGAGACCTATATGAAGATGATGGTTTTGATCTTAAAGATGGTAATGTGATTACACAACTCATTGATGGTGTTCCTGATATTCAGTTTTCGGAAAGGGTGCATACGTTGATCCAGAAGAGCATTTCGAAATCCGTTGTCATTAAGTTGCTAGGCCATAGAATTGATTTCAATTAATGCATTTTGTAGCAAACTTTATAGCCTCTGGAGGTCTAAACGAGCATTCCAACTAATGGATTTAGAGAGCGACTATTACATAGTCAAATTTCAGACTCAGACAGACTACAGTAAGGCGCTCTTGCAAAGTCCATGGATGATATAGACAATACTTAACTGTGCAGCCTTGGTCCACCTTTTTCACAACATCACAAGATTTTTTGTATCAAATGGTTGTATAAATTCAACTTCCAGGGTTCTCGGATGCCATGTACAAAAAGAGTTTGTTGAAAGCTAAAGGAAACATTATTGGACAAGTTATTAAGGTTGATGATAACGCAGAAAATGAGTCGAGGGGTCGTTTTGCAAGTATGGCAATCAGTATTGATCTCAAACAGCCCCTAGTTTCCAAGATTTGGATTGAGGGGAGACTACAACGAGTTGAATATGAGAGTCTACTAAATGTTTGTTTTGAATGTGACTTGTTTGGGCACTTATAAGATTTTTGTCCGAAGATTGGAAAGAGTACGAGGGACATATGAGATGATGTCGATGATCGAGGTCATGATGGTACAAGTCATGAACAACAACCAGTGACGACAGACCTTGATAAAAGGGCAAAAGGGGAGGCTTTTGGATCATGGATGGTAGTTGCTAAAAAATTTAAGAGAAAGTCGAAGAGGCCTTTGGATGAGGAGGGTCGACCTCATCCACGGAATACGGGATCACGTTTCAATCTTGTAGCTGAACAAAATGATTAGGATGATGGTCTTATGCCAAAGGATAGTAGCGACTTAATAGTTGTTGTAAGCGTGTTTGAAATGGATAAAAAGTGTAGCCAGTCGAAACGGGCACAGGTAAAGTAGGCTCAATCAAAAGGGAAAGAGGTGGTAGGGCTCAAGTTTAGTATTGGTAAGGGATCAGGTCAAAATAGTCGTTCATCTAGAAAGCCTGGGGCAAAGGGTATTATGATTAGGGACTTATCGAAGAGGCCTGTTATTTCTAAGGTGAGGAATGGTCCAGTTAAGGATCCTGTTGTAAGCAAACTCTAAGTAAAATTTGATCCAAAGTTTAAATCTCTTAGGACATTCTTGTATATTGGTATTATCTTAGCCATTGATTTAATTCAATTTGTATTGTTGGATATGGGGGAGCTCAACTATAAATAGAAGACTTCCTCCTCATTTATAATCATGTTATTGTTCCATTCTTGAGTTAAAATATATTTGAGTTTATCTACTCAAACACTTGGTGTGTATTGCTTTCTTATGACTTTCTAAGTTTTTTTGTTGCTCCTTCATTTTTTTAGTTGCTTCAACTTTACTTTCAGTGTCTTGGAGAATTTTCGGAAAAATTCTTACCTTTCGAGAGTTAAGTTGATTCAAGCAAATTTAAAACAAAAAAAAATCACATAAGACCGCAAGATTTGCTAGTTTCAGCATTTCATAAGTTGTGGCAAAACTTTTAGTCCACCTATGGGGATTTAGTAGTGTGAAAATACAAATAATAATTATAAAAGTCAAAATTTTCTATTAATTTTGTACTATGTCTAATTTACAAATTTATTCATTATACTCTAGCAAGTCAAATTTAATCCCTATATTTTTAAAATTTTGAAATATCAATATTGATCCAAATAGTAACAGTGTCAAATTATGCAAGCAGGGCTTGTACTATACATAAATTATGGGTTTAGTTCATATTCTCTAATTTCATCATTTTTAATTTTTATAAATTTTAAATTTTAAAATTTAAATTTTTAAGTGAAATAATAGCAATGAGTAACCCCTTCTCTTCTGATGCAGCCAAACATAGATATAGTATACATTAACATGGAGATTTAATTCCATATATAATTAATTACTAATTTTTGAGGTCATAAACCAAAAAATTCCTTGGGAAAATTATATTAAAATTTAACGGATCATTATTTAGTATATTGCAAGTAAAAAAGATAAAAATTTTGTCATCCTTTGTGAAAGTTTTATCAGTGCATTTGATATTAATCCATAAGCAAAAAAGGGATGAATTAATACATGGTATTCACACAATATGAGTTTTAAAAAGTAGGTCACAAAAATAACGTAATAATTACATAAATATAACAATTAAATCACTAAAATAAATATGATATTAATCTAGACATATAGCATGAAATGTAAATAATTTTGGTTAAATTTTATCACTCACAACCTGTGTAAAATGAGATAAATAATTGAAAATGACATTTTATACAAATCTACTAAAATAATTTTGGCTCGCTATCAGAGCCGTTTTCCCAATGGCGGGCCAAAGAGGGCTCGGTCACCAGTTCCACACACATCGACCATTCTGTCGATAATGGTTTAAGCTGAGCATCCATGGTCATCCAATTTCCTAGTTCGGCTTCAACCATCTTGTAATCCTTAGATTCAAAAGGACTAGGCTTTGAGCTTCTTTTCCAAAACCCAATGGGCTGCTTCTCCCAAGGCTTCCACTCTCATGCTATTTTGTCTTATCATATTTTATTAATTCATCAATGATGAGTTTTAATTCAAAACACTATAAATTTTACCATTTCATTCAATATTTTATTTATTTCTTAATTTTAATAAATATATTTATTATATTTTTTCGACTGGTATTTTCTCTCAAACCCTTTTTTTTAATGTAAAATGATTACTTTTATATGTTAAATGATTGCTCGAATATGATTTGTAATATATAATTAAAACTTTAATACTTTCAAAATAAGAATTAATCAAACCCGGATATAGATAATAAATCATGAAAAATATATAAAAAGTAATCATTTTAATTAATTTTTATGTATATATTATTTATTTTTAAATCCAACACAATATGTTTATTTTATATAAATAATATAATATTAAAGATGAAGATGAGGGTTATACGATATTAACTCATGTCAAATGAGTGTTTGATAATAACTTTAAATCATTGCTTCATATAAGTGAAGGCTAATATAATAGTGTTAGAATTATAATTAAGCAAAATTTACATATTTTTTGAAAAAAAATGACAAATTCACATTTGAATTATTTAAAAGAAAATTATTTTAGCTAATAATTATTTTTAAACCGAAAATTAATCAAAGAAAAAGCGTATTGCATACCCAGAAAATTAATTTCAAATTACCAAACTTAAGTTGATTTAATTTTAAAAAAGTAAGTTGAAGTCAAATAGATTAAAGTATGAAGTTAAAATAATTAAATGGATAGATGTGAAAGTAAAATTAAAAAAAAAAAAAGCGTCCGAAAAGTACACAGATAAGAGTATTTATGAGGGTAAAAAGATGGAAGACTTCACATGGCAATGGGCAATGGGCAATGGGCAATGGCATATCGGAGAATCGGGTACTAACAATTTGGAAAGCTCCGCAATCTGACGCATGTAACATCAAAGGCTCATGATTTGCCACGTGTACCAAGACAAAGGACGATGAGTTGGCATTGCCAGCTCGATCCAGCTCACCTCAGCCAAGCCAAAAATCGCTGAGCCGCAGCAGCCGCCTAAAGATTCTCTCGTGCTCCTAAAAAGTAAAAACGCACTCTCCCGTTTTCCTCCACCACGTGGTTCGTTTTCAAGCCGTTCAGATCTCCAGGGCCCACAGGAGATCCAACGACCGAAATTCCACTTCATGAGTCCACTCTTATCGATAAACAAACGGTCCAAAACCAACCACGTGTCATCCCCGATGCATTATTATCCCATCTATCCAACGGACCCAAACAACCTCTCTCTCTCTCTCTCTCTGCATCCGACACTCCTTTCCTCATTCTTCGGAACCCGTTCTTCCTTTCCGACCAGCGACAACGATCATCGTGAAATCCCAATTCTACCCTCACCGAACCCCCCAAATTCTCCGCTAGCTTATAGAAAACTTGTCCGGGAATTGTTTCCTTTTTTGTTCTTTTTCTTTGGGGATGGCTGAATCCGACAATGAATCGGGGGGGCATAACAACAGCGGAGGAAACGCTCACAGCGAAACGTCGGCGCGTGAGCAAGACAGGTTCTTGCCGATCGCAAACGTAAGCAGGATCATGAAAAAGGCGTTGCCGGCGAACGCTAAGATCTCCAAAGACGCTAAAGAAACGGTCCAGGAATGCGTCTCCGAGTTCATCAGTTTCATCACAGGAGAAGCTTCAGACAAGTGTCAGCGCGAAAAGCGGAAGACCATTAACGGGGATGATCTGCTTTGGGCCATGACGACGCTTGGATTCGAGGAGTACGTGGAGCCCTTGAAGATTTATTTGCAGAAGTACAGGGAGATGGAAGGCGAGAAGAGCTCCATGGGAAGGGGAGAAAAAGATGGCGCTAGTGGTGGTTCCTCCGGCGGGGCAAGTGGCAGCGGTGGCGGAGGGAGTGGCGGTGGAGGTGGAGTAGGTCCGGGTGGTGGTGGTGGTGGTGGATTCAATGGAGGAGGGATGTACGGAGGGATGATGATGATGGGGCATCATCAAGGTCACGTTTACGGCTCCGGTGGGTATCATCATCAGATTAGCATGGAGAAACGTGGTGGCACAGGCGTTGCCGTTGCCAATGATGAAGCAAGAGGTGGAGCTGCTGTCAGGTCAAGGTAGAAAGTAAGGTAGATGGTTTGGTAGGGGGTATGGAGCATGGTTTAAGAAGAAAATTGTTGATGTTAATTAATTGTTGATTGGGGTATTTAAATTCTACTTGTTAAGCATTAACTCGATTTCTTAGGTCTCTATTTTGTGGGATATGTGATTGTCGGCAAGAAGAAAGAAGAAGATGATGCATAGTAAAAAAAAAGTTGTAACCTTCAATGATAAAAGAGAATTAGTAGTATTCTAATTTAATGGGAAAAAAAACCCCTTGTGTGCAACTACTGCAGATGAAAACTTTAATACATTTTCTGCCATCTCCTTCGTAATTAGTTTATGTGTTGAATTGACGGGGAATATTAGATAAGAGCAGAGAGTTTGGAGAAGCAGTGTGTCAATGTTAAAGGAAAAGGAAAGTTTGGATTGGCATGTTTGTTTTAGAAAAAAAGGAGGAAATGTGTTTTGCCATTTGTGGGACTGGTTGGGTTGGATCATCCTCATCTCAATACAATATAGGGGAGGGGAGACTTCCTCTTTTCACTATTCCATTTTTAGATGCCTCCAATTTTAGATATTATCATATGCATGCCTCAATCCTTCGAATTTCAAATAGAATGTAAAAGCTGATTTTGTGCTTGTTTCAATTGCTGCATGAGGGTCAAAAAAAAAAAAACTTGGTAACTATGGATTTATGTCAGGTATTAAATATAGATGATGTTGTAAAAGGGAAGCCTTTTTCCAGCTTTGCTCCATTTGTTAAAACCATATTGGGTTTCAGCTCAAACATTCTCATGCAGTTTTGTTTGGTTTTAAAATCTTAAACCATATTTGAAGAAAAGATTGATTCATGTGGCAAGTGGGTTTTGGAGAGCAAATGAAAGTGAAGTGGGGGCGGGGGCAACATGAGGAGCACTAACTCCACTCTATTCCATGCATGATAGTTAGTTGCCCACTTTATAGCTCCACCTTCCAGCTGAATTTTTTTAGTTTTTTCGGGATAAGAGCCACATACAATACCTTATTTATTTTTGGCTAAAACTGTATCCTTGAGTCTAATTTTCTTCGCCAAATTATTCATTCAACTTCGTAAAGTCATACTTTCGTTAATTGTTGTTAGTTAAGCTTAATCAATAAATTTAATCTTCCCATTTTATCTTAATACTAAAAAAATAAGTGAAGAAAATTATTTTTTACATTTGTTTGATGGAAAACAACTCATTGCTCCATGGTTTGGCACGTGTCTCACACATGTTTTTGAAAATTAAATTAGATAATAATTAGTTTACTGAAATAGTTCAATTTATGATATGAATTCACTTAAATACCTAGATATATAAAAAGAATCTTCAAACAACTATTTTCATACTCACATGTGCTACACTCTCATCATATTTCCTTTTTCTTTTCTTTTCTTTTCTTTTCTTTTATAAAAATAGTTCATTTTTAATTTGAGATTTGATTTCTATTTACTTTAATTTTGAATATAGTTACCTAAAAAATTTTAAATTTAATTTTGTTTTTTTATTTTTATAATATTATTAATTAATTTAATATTTTTATAATGTTATTAATAAAAATAGAAAGACTAAATTATAAATGTATGAAGTTTAGAGACTTAAAATTACAATTGTTTAAACCAGACCAAACTGACCAATTAAATTAAGAATCAATCGAAATATTAGTTTAAAGAGAGACATCAATCCGAATGGATGATACTAATCTATATAAAAGAAAGGCTTTATGGCCTTACTTACGTGACACATATCCTTTTTCTCTTTCTTTTTTCTATTTTTGATAGGAGAAGATGATGACTAAATTTCACTTGTAATCTCTTACTTTTTTTTAGATTATATAAAAATGGTTAAATTTTAATTTTAATCTTTATATTTCATTAAATTTGAAATTTAATCTCTATAATTTAACTTTGACGTAATTTGCTCTTCAATTCTTATAATGTCACTAGTTAGCCTGAATACTCTATTTTGAGTAAAATTATAATGCGAGTTTTTAAGAATTGTTAACACTATTAAAATTCTCTATTAAATTTAGATTCATTATAATGTCATTTTTTTATTACATAGATACCAAGTTAGTATTGCTTTTTAATTTCAAAATGTCACACCAACAATTTTAATAGAAGAATTATAACAATGTTAAAAAAATAGACCTAAATTTTTAAATTCAAAAAGTAAATGGGCTAAGTTCCTAAAAATAAAAGTATAGAGATTAAATTCCATGTATACGGAGAGTACAAGAACTTTGAACTTATTACAACCTCTAAATTTTTACTCTATAATTTAGCTAAAAAATAAATGGTTAAATTTCAATTCAGACCCTCTACTAACTTAGATTATATAAAATTATACTATTGAATATAAAAGGAAGGCCTTCGACACATGTCCCATTTTTTTCCTTTTTTTACCTTATTAAGTTAACTTGCAATTCTAACCCCCTCTATTAATTTAGATTATATAAAATAGTCAAATTTTAATTTTAGTCACTATTCAACACTTAAATTTGAGAATTAATCTTTATAGTTTAAATTTTGACATAATTTGGTATCTCAATTTTTATAATGTCATTATATAATCTAAATACTTTATTCTAATTAAAATGTTGACATGAAGTTCAAGAATTGTTAACACTATTAAATTTTTTTATTAAAATCAATTTAAATCGTTTACAATGTCAACTTTTTGTCACATGGATATCAAATCAGGTTTTTATTTATTTATTTAGAATGTCACACCAAAAATTCAATAGAAAAATTTTAACGATATTAACAACTTAATTTGAATCTATAACTTCGAATTTAGTTGACTTGATCTAATATTAGTTAAATTTACTTGTTTCATTATGTTTAAGTTCTTTGATTGTTTGTAGTATTTTCTACTTTTTGTATTACAAGGATGATTAAATGTGTGCTAGAAATTAAAGTAATTTATAATGCTGTGTTCTTTACATTTGTTTAGGATACATTATTAGATTCATATGGTGATATACTAATTTTTGCTATTTTTTAAATTCTTTTGAATAATTATAATTATTTCTATGTGACACATAGTGTCATGGGTTGCGCATGAGAGCCCGCAACCATGACACATTTGTACGATCCACCACGTGAGAAGGAGATCATTTTGCCCGATCGGACTAGCCCATTGCCTGAAGAGATTGAAGGTCCATCTACAAGCTTGACATATATGGAAACATAACTTTCAAGGATATGCAATCGTAGATATGATATGTAATCTTAGAAGATATGATTTTGTAATCATAGAGATTTGATTTGTAAAAACCTTTTAATCTTAATCGTTGATGTACTTCTATACCGTTGGATTTAGGGGGCTCAACTATAAATAGAGGCCTATCCCCTCATTATAAATCACTTGAGTTTTGAGCAATAAGAATTCTTGAGAGCATTCACTCAAATTTCTCTCTCTCTCTTGTGTTCTTATTTTTTGTGGCTTGTTATTATTTCATTCTTCGTTCATCCTCGTTTGGCTTTGAGTTGCTTTCATTTGAGTTGGATTTTATGGAGGAGTTCTGTTGAATCCTCATATTGTGGGAGTGAGGCTGACTTAGGCCTTTTTGGAGCAAGAAACTACCTAAGGCTACACGGATTGTAAGGTGAAAATTCTAAGTCCGTGACAATTGGTATTTGAGCCAAGTTTGTGAAAGCACTGTTGAAGGATGTTAAAAGAAATTGGTGAGAATGAGCCATTGGAGACCCGTGGAAGGGCCAAAAAGGCTAGTCGATCGAGGTACATACTGTCGAGCTTGAAAAATTGAGTGGTTAATCTCAAGGAGTCTGTTGGTGACATAAAGGAGACACTCGAGGTGGTCCTGATTCGTATGGAAGAACTGAGGGAAGATAGCAAATAATTTGTGTTGGAGACAAATTAATTGTAAGGGATGAAGCTCTTGAGGCCCTAGTGACTACCATGAAAGAGGAGATTGTTGAGCTTAAGGGGGAGCTCACTATCTGTAAGGCTGCCCTAGAAAGTGGGATGTTGGCTTCGGGACCGAAGCAATGTCATGTGGATGTTTCAAAACTTGAAAAGTTCAAGAGGGCTAGGACCACGAGAGAAGTGGATAACTTTCTGTTAGAATTGGAGCAATATTTTTGAGCAATGGCCATTGAGGATGATGCCACCAAGGTAAACACTGCTTCGATTTACTTTATTAGTGTTGCTCTCTTGTGGTGGAGACGTAGGTCCACGGATGAGAAACATAGAGGAATGACTATTGGGACTTGGGAGGAGTTCTAAAGAGAGTTGAATAAGTAATTTTATCCGTAACATGCCGAAAAAGAGGCTCGTGCTAAGTTGCGTCGGCTTACACAACAAGACACTGTTCGAGATTATGTTCAGGAATTCAGTGAGTTGATGCTTCAGGTCTCAAACTTGAATGAGAAAGAAGCATTTTATTGGTTCGAAGATGGGCTGAAAATGTGGGCTAAGCAAGAATTGCGTCGCCTAGGTATCACTGAATTAACTGTAGGCATGGCTGAGGCGATACCAAAAGCCTTAGTTCGATATTGGTGGTGTTGAAGACAAGACAAGTAATAGGATGATGTTTGTGGACATCATCATAGCTGGCAAAGGATTGAATGCACTTGTCGATACCGGTGCGTCCGATTTATTCATGTCTGAAGAAATGACAAAGGAACTTGGCCTCAAAATTGAGGAAGATTCGGGTCAAATCAAAACATTAAACTTAGAAAGCATTCCCATAATGGGTGTGGTAAAAGGGGTGGAACTCAAACTTGACTAGTGGACTGGCAAATCAACTATTAAGGTAATTCCACTTGATGATTATGATTTTGTACTTGGATTAAACTTATTTGATTGAGTTAATGCGGGTATTCATCCTTCTGAGAATTACATGATGATCTATGATTCAAACCATCAATATTTAGTGTGAATGAAAAAAAGGGAAGCATGGAGGGAAAAACATTTTCGGCAATCCAATTTGTCAAAGGAGTACGTAGAAATGAAGTCTCCTATTTAATCACCTTGAGAGACAATGTAGATGAGAAATCTGAGGGGGAAATTCCAAATGAAGTAAAGCAGTTGTTGAAGTCATTTCAAGATGTAATACCTATGGAGTTGCCCAAAAAGTTGCCACTTAAGAGGGAGGTGGATCACAAGATTGAGTTGTTGCCCAATATTGAACCGTCAACAAGGGCACCATATCGGATGTCTCCGCCCGAGTTAGAAGAATTGCAGAAGCAATTGATAGAGCTTTTAGATGCCGGGTTCATTAGACCATCTAAAGTCCCATTTGGTGCGCCCGTGTTGTTCCCCAAAAAAAATGATGGGTCCTTGAGATTGTGCATCGACTATAGGGCCTTACACAAGATCACTGTGAAGAACAGGTATCCCATTCCTCTTGTTGCATATTTGTTCAATCAACTTGGTAACGCGAGATGGTTTACTAAGTTGGATTTGTGATCGGGGTACCACCAAGTGAGAGTAGCCGAAGGGGATGGGCCGAAGACAAGCTGTGTGACTCAGTATGAGTCTTTTGAATTCCTTGTGATGCCGTTCGGGTTGACAAATGCTCTGGACACGTTCTAAAACCTAATGAATAAGGTATTGCAACCCTTCTAAGATCGTTTTATGGTTGTTTATCTTGACGACATTATGGTGTATAGAAAGACGATTGAAGAGCATGTGGGACATTTGAGGGATGTATTCCAAACCCTACGAGAAAATGAGCTATATGTCAAAGAGGAGAAATGCTCATTTGCCCAACGAGAAGTGCCATTTCTAAGCCATATTGTAGAATGTGGCACGATTCAAATGGATGCAAGCAAAGTTCGAGCAATTGCCGATTGGGAGTCACCTTTGACGGACTTGTTGAAAAAAGGTAAAGTGTGGGATTGGGACCCTCGGTGCGAGAAAGCCTTCAACCAAGTGAAGCAAGTAATAATTAGTGAGCATGTACTTGCTTTACCAGACTTTTCAAAGGCGTATGAGGTATGCACGAATGCTTCAGATTATACGATTGGGGGAGTATTTGTAAAATCCCTAACCCTTAATCGTCACCAAAACACGGTTACGGAGCATTATCGGGCTTTACAAACTATTACATGAGTATTTCACAACATTTAATATACATTTTAAGAATCATTCATAACACAATCATATTGTCCCTTATACGAGCTCTTGAGGCCCAAATTACACTTTAGAAATAAATCGGGACCAAATCGAAGACTCGAAGAATTTTTCACTAAATTTCAAAATTTTCATATGTGCAAGGGACACACCCGTGTGGGTAGGCCGTGTGGCTCACACGGCCAAGAAACACGCCCGTGTCTTAGGCCGTGTGGTAAGTCAATATGAAGCACACGGTCGTGTCCCAACCCGTGTCCTTACCCATGTAACTCTCTGACTTAGGTCACACGGCCAAGCCACACGCCCGTGATTGTTTATGATAATTAAATGTGTGCTAGAAATTAAAGTAATTTTTAATGTTTTGTTCTTTACATTTGTTTAGGATACATTATTAAATTCATATGGTGATATACTAATTTTTTGCTATTTTAAAAATTTTTTTGAATAATTATAATTATTTCTATGTTACACATAGAACTAAGCATTTGTTATAAGATGGCATATTTGTAATTCAATTTTTGTTAGAATAATGGTATTTTGGTCATTTCTCAATAATTATATATTGAATATATTATTTTATACTAATTTGATATGTGGAATAAATTTGGACCTTTTTGGATGTGATTAGAATGAAAAGATGAATTTGTGGACCACACATTTTATATTATAGGCATAATGATTTAATTGGCCTTTCAATTTTACAAAAAAAAATCATTTTAGCTATCTGTTTAAATTTTCACCTCTTGTAGCCCTTGAATTTATGCTGTTTGTCAAATTAATCCCAAAATGGATGGAAAAGTTAACACTTGTTAACTTCTGCTGATGTGGCATTTATTTTAATTAGGGTGATTTGACAAACAATGTAAATTCAAGGACTAAAAGAGGCAAAAAAAATAAATAGTGAGCTAAAATAATTTTTTTGGTAAAGTTGGAAGGCCAAATAAGACATTCTACTATTTTATTTTAGTTGGACTTTGACTAAGCTTTTGGTATTTTAAAATAGAATGAAAAATAGGGGAATCAACCCTCTTCTCCCTCACTCATTCGTTTCACCATCTAGCAATGAGAGCTTTCTATTTTTTTTTTCATTTTTCTTGCTTTTTCTTCAAATATTACCAAAAATCCAACACCCAAACTTTGTATTCTTGTAAAAACCAACTAAAAAATTCATCTTCAAGCTTGAGTCCACTATCAAATCTTTCATTTTCAACTAGAGTTTAAGTGGCACTTGAAAGAGAAAAATTATCTAGTGAGAAAAAGCTTCAATAAGGTAAGAATTGGTGTTTTCCATCCCTCATAACTTGATATTTGAGTTTTGTTACCATGTGAAAGATTAGGAAGCTTCACTACAACAAAGTAGGGATACAGTTGCAAAACCTAGCGGCATTTTCAAGTAAGACACCACTAGACTAGACCTCTAGAGGCATTTATCAACAAAACGTCGCTATATTAATTACATTTGCAGCGTTTATACATAAAACACCACTAACGTGAATATATTAGTAGCGATTCTAGCAAAAATGTGGGGAAAAAGCAACCAAGTAAAGTGGGAAATCTGATTTCCCGAGAAATGGGTTTGGTGCCTTAATTATGCGGATGAAATGCCATGAAATTTATGGACCAATAATGGCATTTCTCGTACTAAATGTTTCCAAACAAAGAATAACTTCTTTTTTAAAATAGAATAATTTTTTAAAAAGATCTTATGTATTTGAACAGAACAATTTGCGACGTTTTTGTAGAAATTGTTGTTGTAATTTGTAACAATTAGTGGCGTTTTTAGGATAAACGCCTACTTGTTTAGTATAAATAAATAATATTTTAAAAAATTTATTTTATTTTCCCACATAGATATGAAAACGTTTCTTTCTAAAATGTCGTATGATACATATATGGACAGTGTGAATTTTATTAAATTCCATTCACTGAAGCTGTCAATTTTTAAGTTTAAAAAATCAGTCAACTTGCGATGGCTTTTTGGACAGGATCTATGCATTTCTAGGTTGATATGTCCTTATTGAGTACGAAGATCTATCTCTTATATTTGAAACACACTTTGAATCACTCGATTTCGAGTTTGAGAGCTTAAGGTATAAACATTTTAGGGAAGATTGCGTGAGCAAAATTTCTAGATAGGATGTAACGCCTCGTACCCAAGACTATCGCCAGAGTCGAACACGAGGTGTTAACAGACTTAATTCATTACTTAAACAACTCAAACAATTTATTTTTAAAATTTCCATCAAGCTAGCAATCTGCGTCATAGTGGCTTAAAAATTCATATCTCGAGTTCCAAAACTCGAAATCTAATTCCGTAATTTTTTTCTGAAACTAGACTCATATATATCTACTAATTTTTTTATAGAATTTTTGGTCAGGCCAATTAGTACAGTTTATTAGTTAAAGTCTCACCTATTTCAGGGTTCGACTACTCTGACCTCTGTGTATTTCGAATCAGATATCTCTCTGTACAGAATTTCAATGTCTATGAATTTTGTTTCTCTTAAAACTAGACTCAATAAGGAATCTGTACATATAAATAATGTCTTATAATTATTTTTGTACAATTTATGATGAATTTTTAAGTCAGAATAGGGGATCCAGAAATCACTCTGGCCCTGTTTCACAAAAATTCAAATATCTCATAAAATATAATTCATATACCTGTTTTGCTCAATCCATATGAAAATAGACTCATTAAGATTAAATTTCATAACTTACTCATCATTTAATTCCATTTCTACCATTTTTAGTGATTTTTCAAATTTACATCACTACTGCTGTCAGATTCTGTTTTATGGCAGATTTCACTTTACTAAGGATTTTCATGGACTAAATAGCATTTTAAACATACATAACATCAAATATGACTTAGATTGGCCATTCCAATGGCTAATCATTTATAAACCATTTTCTTGCCAAACCATAGCCATATCATAAGATCATTTACACAAAGTGAGTATTTTGCCAGACATGCCACATTCAAAACACACAAGCCATTTTACCAATTTAGGCCTTCGGATAGTGTGAACGAGTCTTCGACTTATCCCAATTCTCAAGCCGGCTTGTTAAAACTACAATGAATGAAAAGGAGGGAGTAAGCATAAATGCTTAGTAAGTTCATATGCAAATAACAAGTAACATAACCATACAAATATACCAAACAACCTTAGCATGGTATCACCAAAACATATATCACATTTCTAAACATCATTCGTCATCTTACCACCTTATCGTTGTTGTATCTATTTTCAACCCGAGGGATAAGTACATACCTGTCCAAAGTGTCCATTTCACAACACTTACCAAAACGTCACTTGCATCTTAAGTGTTCTTCCATTTCACTAGAAATTTTACCCGTTGAACACATCGGAATATAACTCGGATACATGGATAATTTGCACATAAGTGCTACATATGTAATCAAGCAATCATGTAACCCGCCCCTAAGTGAACTCGGACTCAACTCAACGAGCTCGGGCGTTCATATCCATAAGTGAACTCGGATTCAACTCAACTAGTTCGGATGCCTAGTTACATCTCACGAACTCGGACTCAACTCAACGAGTTCGGACATTCGCATCCATAAGTGAACTCGGACTCAACTCAACGAGTTCGGATGCTCAACCATCCTAGTGACATGTCACTTGTATCCTAATCTATTCCTAAGGTTCAAACGGGATTTTCCTCGAACACATCTCCTTGCCATCTTCCGTAAAATACCGAAACCAATACTCGGTAGCACTTTATATTTAACAAATAATACACATAATTTGCATTTTATTCGAAAATAACCACAAAGCATAGATTTCATGATAAAAATCAGCATATCATATAATTAACATCAATAACTTAAAAATAACAATTATGCTACATTATTTACACATGAACTTACCTCGGTACAAAATTTTTAACAATCGAGCCTATTCCTCGTAAACTTTGTTTTTCCCTCGATCACGACTTGAATCTCGTTTCTCTTGATCTATAATACCAAATTAATCTTATTTAATACATACATTCATTAAAACAGTCCTTAATACGAACTTTGGCAAAATTACCATTTTGCCCCTAAACTTTTGCATAATTACACTTTTGCCCCTAGGCTCGGGAATTAAACTTCATCCCTTATTATTATGTTTTATGACATGCTGATCATTTTTCCCTTCTATGGCAACATCAAATTCTCACTCTAATATGTATTTATGACTACTAAATATTTTTACCGATTAAATCTTTTTACTCGTTTTCACTCAAAACCGAGTAGCACGAGTTGTCTAACGAAATTTAAAACCTCATATTCTATCATAAAACACCAAAATACACAAATTTCACCTATGGGTATTTTTCCAAATATGAACCATAGGTTGAATTATTGTTAACATAAGCTAAATCGAGCTACCAGGATTTCAAAAACATAAAAATCAATAAAAACGGGGCTTGAAATCACTTACTATGAAGTTTGAAAGTTGAAGAAACCCCAGCTATGGAGGAGAGCAAAATTCGGCAGAACAATATGGAGAAGATGATCATTTTGGGTTATTTTTCCTATTTTTATTTCATTTAATATCCAAATGACCAAAATGCCTTATTACTAAACTTTTCAAAAATTCCATCCATGTCCAATTTTTGTCCATAGACTTAGAAATTGGTCAAATTTCTATTTAAGACCTCCTCATTAATAATCTAAAGCAATTTCATACTAAAAACTTCTAGAATGCAAGTTTTGCGAATTATACGATTTAGTCCCTAATCTCAACTTAAGCACTTTATGCATAGAATTTCATCACGAAATTTTCACACAATCATGCAATCATATCATAAACCTCAAAATAATTATAAAATAATTATTTTTAGCTCGGATTTGTGGTCACGAAACCACTATTCTGATTAGGCCCTAATTCAGAATATTACATAGAATTGTTACGGAAATCACGAGTTTCGAGCTTTTAATTCGACTTTAAATCATATTGGGTTAGATTTTTAGGCTTTTTGGTTTTATTTTATTTATTATTTATTTATTATGAATTTTGGATATATTTTTAAGTATTTAAAGTTATTTAGGAGTTTTATATTTCTTAGTCAAATAAAAAAGTTTAGTTTAAAACTACTTATTGTTTGGATTACCTAGAATTTCATTATACTTTAAAGTTTTATTTGGATGTAATTAGCTAACCTATATAAAGGCCTATTCATTTTTCATTAGATAGACAATTGTTTTCATCAATAAATTTTTCAACTTTAGGTGTTAGTTTTTTTTTTGTGCAAGATTTCTTTCTTGTGAATTTTAGAAGTAGTTTTATTCTCAATTTGCTTCAAAGAGTCGAGGAAATTCATTCTTAATCCTTCAATTTGCCAATGATTATTTTTTGGAGAGTTGATTAGAGCTATTAATTGAATTATTTATCTATCTATAATATCCATCGGTTTATTCAATCCATCTTCCATTTTTTATTCTATCTATTCTTTATTTAGTTATTATTTTGAATATTTATTCTTTATTTTTAATTTTTTTAATTTTTCTTCTTTTGTTAAATCTATTTGACTTCTTCTTTTTAGGTTAGAGCCGAATCTTTCTTTCTTGAGTCGAACAACTTGAATACGATCACCCTCCGCCCTCCTTTATCATTTGGAAGTTCTAGGCATTATGTCGAAAAAAGCAGATATGATCAGAACCTATGATAAGATTATTCAAAAAAAATAGATGTCATAAATACGGTTTTTGAATATTGGAACCCTAAAATAAATTTCTTTTATGATTAAAATCAATGCTTATCTAATGTAAGTATTTTTTTAATCTTCTATTCACTTACATTCTTTTACCATTTTTAAGTTTGTTTGTAGTCAACCAATATGTGAAAACCTTTATTCTTACTAAGTGATAGATGTTAAAAGTAATATGTTTTAATATCATTATTAATGCATTTTTGAGTGATTATTTGATGTAAATGGTGAATTTTATACTCCCAACCCTTTAACTTCATGTTTTTATACTTCGGAGATCATTTGGGAGAAAAATGAGTGAAGAAATGAGCGAAAATTGAAAAATTGGAGTAAGGTACAAGGGCCGCATGGGCTACTACACGACCATGTGGCAGTGTAATACTCCTAACCCGTCTCCGTTGCCTGAATAGGGTCACAAGATATTACGACGATTAACATATCTGATAATATTTAAACACATTTCAAAAATCAATTTAAATATCATAAATCAAAGTCCAATTAGTAATCATAGCATTCATACAAAATTGACCTTAAATCGAGCCTATGGAACCTTAGAAAAAATTTGGAAATAAACAGGAACTAATCTGAAACAAAACTGAAAAATGTGGAAAAAACTGAAAACAAGGTTTACATGGCCGTGTGAAAAAAGTCTGCCTGTGTGGCCTTAAACATGGTCGTGTGGCTGCACTTACATGCCCATGCGGCTACTCCACATGCCCGTGTCTCCAGACCATGTAACTCACTAATGCCATATGGAAAAACTTGCACTTTAAAATTAAAAAAACACACAGCCGTATGGTATGACCGTGTGTGGTACACGACCGGGTGATAACCTATGTCCCAGGCCATGTGCTTCCAAAATGACCCCTAATGCAAGCCAATTCATCAACCAATTCTTAGACACCAAGCCAATCCATCTCTAATCACTTTCACATGTTTAAAACATATTCAACTAAGCTTAAACCATACAAAAATCATTCAACCTATGCGCCTAACCAATGTACCCTCATTGGTACCACAATTCAAACATTTAAAATCCAATTCACATACATCATTTACTAAATCACAAGACATGTATCCATGCATCTCAAGAACATGAAACATACACTTATACCTTTGTTAACCATTTTTATAAGGCATATAGCATATTATCAAAACACTTATATAGACATACCATTGTCATTACACACCATAATCAACCAAAAATTAGTTGACATCCACACCAAATAACATTTCTCATACTTCAATTAGTACAAAACATATCCATAATGCTTATAACACATATAAACAACATCCTATTTACATGCCACTTATAACTAGACTGAAATAAACAATTAGTTACCAAATAAATTAACGGATAGTGTGATCTCCAAAAGCAATCCAATCAACAGCGCGAATCTGACTATCTACAAGGAAGAAAAGCCAACACGAGGTAAGCTCACGTAAAGCTTAGTAAGTTCGTAATAAACTTTAACTTTAACTTACCATAAAGGATGAAATTTTAAACATTTTATAAGATAATTTAATATCATGATCATGAGTTCGTTAATTACCTGTAAACCAAACATCACATATGCTTTTAACCCCGACATTTCATTTCCAATATCTATATCCAATGTCCCAATTCATACATATATTTTCACATAACCATTTCATGTAATCGTTCCATATAACCATTTTGTATAATTGTTTCATCTAAACATTTTATTTTACTATTTCATTTACATATATAACACAATCATTTTGTATATCACATTTTGTTTATATAAATTTCTCTATTAAATGTCTAATTCCATATAACTGTTTAGTATATTTCATTTCATTTTATACATTTAACATCCGATGAACCAAATGAAATAATGTCGGATACATGAGAGCCATGCTCACACAAAGTGTAATTGTAACTATAACTGTAACTGCTCTCACGAGTAAGCTCGGCTTTGGGGGTCGTCTGGAGGTGCAACCGCCTAAGGCCCAGGGTTAAAAGGGGTCCAAAATATTATTATCTAGTTTTTAAAGGGCCTAAAATTTTTTTAAAACTTTTAAAGGTCGAAAAAAATTACCAACTTTAAGGGGCCTTAAAAATTTTTCTCTAACTTTTAAAGAACCTAAAACCCCATTTTATGGTTTTGTCTAGGGCCCCAAAAATGTCAAAAATGGGCCTACTTAGAGCCATATCTATAAATGCTCACACTAGCTGTGAAATGGGTCTGCTCACACAAGCTGTAGGTCGGGATGTTAGTTACACGATGCTGCTCACACGAGTTATGGAAAATCCACAACAGATGTGGGACCTCAGCCATTGGTAGGACATCCAAAACTAGCACCCGAAACCACATAATCCCTAATGCTATGTCATTTGTATACTAAGTATCCATTATCAAACATAACATTGATTTAGCTAATAATGCAATTTAGTTTAATTTACTAATTGCCATAAATCAATCAATTTAATTCATTCATAACATAAATAATAATTAACATATCATATAATTATTTAAGCATTTCTTTTTCACATGAATTCAATTATATACTTTTTCCATGTTCAATCATGACCCTCAATTATAATTTTATTTCAATTTGATTCAATTCTACAATTTAATATTTACTATGCAAGCAAATTTAAATACAACATACTTAGATATTTAATAATTCAAAAAACAACTAAATCAATTCATTTATATTATACAAACTTACCTAAACCAATTCTACAGTAAACACGACTTCGAGTACTAATAAACAAAATTTCCTTTTTCGCGTTTGTCTATCGATTGACCCGTTTCTTGATCTATATATAATAATTTAATTCCATTATCCAATTAAAATACTTTTAAATACTAAAATTCACATAATTAACTCGTTAATCAACATTTACACTTTACCCTAAACTTTTATCTTTTATTCAATTTAGTCCCTAAACCCAAAACTTAAACAATTAACACAATTAAAATTGAACTAAGCTAACGAATGTTCCATTGGTCTCATACAACCCATGTTTATCAAATTTCACATAAATTCATGCTAACTTTATTATTTTAGCAATTTATGTAACACCCTAACCCGTATTTGACGTCGAAATAGGGTTACAAAGCATTACCGAACTTATAAGTCAAACATCATACATTTCATATGCATTTATCATTCATATCAAAACCATTCAAATACATTTATACAATCTCTAATACAAGCCCTCGAGGTCCTAAATAGACATTAGAAGTGGTTCGGGACTAAACCGAGTTCTTTACGAATTTTTAAGATAACAAGGAAACTTTTTCAAAGTGCAGGGGTTACACGCCTGTGTGGCCAGGGGACATGCCCGTGTGGCTATGGGACACGCCCGTGTTTCAGGCTGTGCGACCCTGTGTAACTCACTAACTTAGGTCACACGGCCAGACCATACGCCCGTGTGCCAGGTCGTGTGCTAGGTCGTGTGAAAACTAGAGGGTATATTGACTTGTGCCACACGGCCAAGCCACACGCCCATGTGTTAGGCCGTGTGAAGCTACTGACTTGGTTTCAAAAGAAGCATCAGGGGACACACGGCCATGTCACCTAGCCATATGTCACACACGGCTGAGACACACACCTGTGTCTCACCCATATTGGTATCAACCTATACGCATCAATTGGCTTACAACCATGGCATAAATAGGTACTCAAAACCAACCAATATCAAGTTTATGACATGAACATTTACACCACAACATGATATAACAAACAAATTCATTTGACCACCTTAAAACATACCAAACATACTTTAAAGGTTACCTAAATGGTCAACTACATGTATGAGACATTATGTCTAACTTAGCATTCATAACATTCTCCAATTTCAACCACTTGGCACTTTCAACACCAATTTATCAACATGACTTTCACATAACAAATATACACAAGATATCATAAGGATGACTACATCTAATTACATATCAAAACATATATCATTTTCAAGCCAAATCGATTGGCTAATTACACCACAAAACATATAGGCCACATTAGCCAAAATACCTATACATGCCATTTAACCCAAAATGAGTATTTGATAGTGTGATGCAATCTCCGATGACTTCCGAATCGAGTGAGCTTCCTAAATACTATAAAACATGAACAAATAAACAGACTCAGCAATTAAACTTAGTAAGTTTGTAAATCATAGAATAAAACTTACCATATTACCACAAATTTCAGGTAAATAACTCAAAGCATAAATCAGATCAATTAGGCCAAAGCCTATGATACAATTCATAATCATGTTGGTCATATATTCACATAAAACAAAAAAACATATACAAATTCATCAATTAATTGAATTCCATATACATGTAACATCTATGCAATGAATCCATCTATAAATTATTTTCTTGTAAATATCTGTACTTGTTCATATCGAACTTGTATAACCCCGTAATAACACTATGCCTGTTGAACCAACTAGAATACCGTTAGATACGCGGGTGGTACACGCGAAGTGTACTAGACAGTAAATTTGTCAATTTTTGTACATGTATGCTCTTACGAGCCAAAATCGATAAGCTCTTCCAAGCTGAAATACGATAAGCTTTTACGAGTTGAAAAATCTGTAAGCTCATACGAGTTGTGGTGAGTTTGCAACACATGTAGGATGTAACACCCCTAACCTGTATCCGTCGCTGAATTAGGGTTATGAAGCATTACCGATCAAAACACAATTCAGAACAGATAGTCTTTACAAAACATGCACCTTGTAATATAATTTCCTTTATAAAAGTTATTTTTCGAAAATAAAATAATAACCAACCTCTTATTCATACAATTCAAATTCATATATTTGAATCACATATTCTAACACACAATCATGCTTTTTCGAACATTCTCTTATACGAACTATGTTTCAATATTTATCCATTTCCATACCATTTGCCTACTCAAAAATTTGAAACCAAGCTATCAAATATCAAAACCAAATTGTTCATGTTTCATAATTACAAAATTCGAACCATATGATCACCACCTTAATAGTAATCGAATACATAAATTATGGTTAAGCATATTTCATTACATATACAAGTGCATATATCACATCATCCCTTTAAATTATGGTTAAGCATATTTCATTACATATACAAGTACATATATCACATCATCCCTTTGTACATATCCATTTCATAAGCTAAATATCATTTATATCATTTATTGGGTATTCAAGTATGTGTCAATATCAAATACTACTAAATGGAGGAATATAGCTTTTGGACATTATAATTTCATGTGCATTTTTACCATAACCTCAATAACTAATTATAAACTCAATTTCCAAGCCAAACCTATCAAATTTCATATGTTGTACAACATATCAAAATTTATTTATACATAATTAATTCATTTTCCATCTATACGTCTAGCAAATCAACCTAAAATAATACCCATTTTGCTATAGCAAAATTTACCAATTTGAACCCAAATAATAATTCAAACTTATCCATTTTTAGCATACAAAATTTTCATGTTTAAATCTCGTATATCTAACTATTAAAATAAACAACCATTCGCACATCAATTTCAACCTCAATAAGTCATAACGTTTCCATCACCCACATTTTAAGCTAACATGCTATCTCAAAACTTAATATCATGACAATTATGTCACTTTTGTCTATTTAAGTGACCATCAAGCATACTTAAAATATAATCATCAATTTCCATCATGAACCGTACCTAAAAACACAACCACTCAAGCATAATATAAGTATATACTTTGCCGTCGCAAACTGAACCGACATAACCAATACTCAATCAAATATATATACATATCACTTTACCTTATTATCAAGCCAAAACATAACACTTTTCATACTTTCCAAAATAATCTACTTTCATGGCTGCTTATTCATCATCATTAGCATTCTTAATGCCGAACCATATAACCAAATACCACACATATATATATCGTAAACCATACTTAATAACCTTAAGACTTGACCGAATACACACAACATTAACATCTTAATCAAGCCATTTTCACATGGCTATATATATATATACACACACACAAATTCCAAAACCAAATATATCAAAACTAGCCTATACATGCACATAACCGAATCTCAAAACATTAATTTACTGAAACGAAAATTGGATAGTGTGATGAGGTCTCCTATGACTTCCAACTCGAGCAAGTCTCCGAAACTCTATAAACATAGGAAAAACACACAGAATAAGCTTTAAAAGCTTAGTAAGCCATAAGCAAATAAATCATTTCAATAATATTTATTAATCAATATCACTAAGCCGAATTTAACAAATCTCAATCACATTTACATTCATTGTACTTGTAATTTCATATACCACATTAAATAACTTCTCTTATCTTATTTATCCATGCATATATATACCATTTTTTTTCAAATTTGAATAACAACCGTTAATTCAATCATATAAATCAAGTTTGCACATAATTATTACATGACTAACCAAAACATATCATGCTTCACTAGCCAATTTACATATATATGAACCGTACATCATAACACCACCATCTCTATATTTATTTCATATCCAAATTTTCAAATCAAAACAGTATATTTCAAAACCATGTTTCTTGTTTCATATTTCTCATGTTCGAATCATAGAATCACAAGGTCATATAACTAGCACATATGACACACATTTATTTGTATACATTTCTTTCATTCATAATAATATATGTCACCTACCATTTTTGAATTCATATACAATTCACTCGTACCAAAAATCATATATGTATACACATGTTTCACACTTTAATATCACATACTTATATCATTTTTGCCAAATATAGATTTGCATTCAATATACATATAACCAACTTTATAACATGATTCATATCATCAATTCAAATACCAAAACTTACCTTAATTTCAATACATTAGCTAACACATACCTAAACCTTTTAATTCGATTTCACATTCGGTCTTTACTCAACATTGCCCGTTGAATAATTCATAATTAAATAGGATACTCAGATAGTCACACATGTCGTACAATGCCAACGTCCCAGACGTGATCTTACATGTAATTACATATCGATGCCACTGTCCTAGACAGGGTCTTACTCGTAAATACATAATGGAATCACGTATCGATGCCAACATATTAAATGTGGTCTTACTCGCACACACATATCGTACAATGCCAACGTCCCAGACGTGGTCTTACATGTAATCACATATCGATGCCACTATCCCAGATAGGGTCTTACATGAATAAAATACGATGCCGATGTCCCAAACATGGTCTTACACGAAATCTCTAATCGATGCCAGTGTCCCAGACACGGTCTTACACGATATCTCAAATCGATGCCAACGTCGTAGACGTGGTCTTACACGAAATCATATCTCGGAATCCTATGCCATGACATATGTATCCTCTACTATTCCTAGGGTTCGTACAGGGCTTTTCAGACGTTATCACGTTATCAGAACTTTCTCGTATTCATATATTCTGCTTCTCAAACAATTCAATATTATAATAACATATATATATAAAACTTATTCACAATACATACATTTGGATTACCATTCGGCATATACATATATTTAATCACAAACCAATTCAGCACATATAATACATATACATTTCAATTTAACAATATTTATTTACTTATGACTTACCTCATACGGACACGAACAGACCGAAATGACTAATCGATAACTTTCGATTTTCCCGATCCAAATCCGATTTCCACTTTTATTGATCTAATTCAATACAAATTTAACTCACTTATTCCACAATTCATTCAATTTCATCTAAGAACACATAAATGAGTATTTTTTACTTTAACCCCTAACATTTCATATTTTTACAATTTAGTCTCTAATTCAAAACAACACAAATTATTCAAAATTTCATTATGCCCATGCTTAGCCGAACATTCATAGTACTCATCCAAGTCCACAAATTTCATTTATTTCATATTTTAACCCTTCAATTTATAAATTTATCAATTTAATCCTTAATACACATTTTTATAAAAAATCACTTAATTAAGCATGAAAATCAAGCATCAAAGATTTATTCTTCATCATCAAACAACAATTTCATCACATTATCAACAATGGAGAATCTTAAATTCATCATCAATTCCGAAAATTAGGGCATGGGCTAGGTAGAAGACAAAGCAACGATCTTAAAAACATAAAAATTATCAAAAACCGAGCAAAACACATACCTAATTCAAGCTTCAATAGTGCCTAATATTCAAAGCTTTATCCATGGCTTCTTTCTTCTAACATTCGGCCAAGTCAAATAAAAGATGAACATGTAACATTTTCTTTATGTTTTATTTTATTATACTTTATTATACAATTACCATATTAACCTTTATGAAATAATTAGAAAACTATATAATGGTTGTCTTTTACTGTCCATCCCATTATCAAATGGCTAAATTTCATTTTAAGGACTTCATAATTAATTAACCAAAGCAAATAGGCACTTTAACAAATAGCTAGCCATTTTACATTTTACGCGATTAAGTCCTTTTATTAACGATAAAATTAAATCACGAAATTTCACACATATAAATTAACATATTGTAGACCCCCAAAATAATATTAAAATATTTTTCTGACTCAGATTTGTGGTCCTGAAACCACTGTTCCAAATAGGGTCTAAATCAGGCTGTTACACAGGATCTCAACCAAAATCGGTAATCCTAATCACATGTCATTTGTATCTTACGAATTTCTAAGGTTCAAACGGGGCTCGATATTCTTAGTACTATATCAGTTATGCATTCAATATTTATACACCATAATTTCTAAATTGACATACATATATTTCAATTAAAGTATATAAATATGCAATGTGATTATACAAACTTATTTCGAATTAGTACGGAATAAATCGATAGATCAATCCGCTACTTTTTCTTTTCCCCGGTTTAAATCCGAACGTAGCTTTTCTTGATCTATATAATATCAAATTTAACTAATTTAATAATTATTCTATTCAATTCAGTCCAATTTCATAATATGACAAAATTATCATTTTGCCCTAACATTTAACTTCTTTACAATTTAGTCTCTAGGCTCGTAAAATGAAATTCATGCAAATTTCTCAAGACCCAAGCCTAGCCAAATTTTATAAGTGCTCAAAGCAGCCCATATATCCCATAATTTCACACATTTATCACCAACTTTTCATTTTTCACAATTTAACCCCTATTTGACCATTTCATTAAAAATCCCTTAACAAAAATTGTTTATTAAACAACCAAGATTCATTTTCTTCCATTAAAATTCAAGAACAACAAAAATGCTCTCATGAAAAAATCCTATACTTTCAATCATATTGTAAATTAGTCCCCTATTTAGCTAGCTTATGCTACTATGGTCCCGAAAACATAAAAATCAACAAAAACAAATCAAAGAATCACTTACATGCAAAGGAACTAAGTGGCTGAAATTTTAAACTTCAAAAACTCTTATTTTTCTGAAATTTTTGGTGGAGAAGAAGATGAACACTAGGGTCTTCTTTTTGTTTTATTTTTTTTAATCTTTTAAATCACCTAATACCAACCAAACTTACCATATTACCACAAATTTTAGGTAAATAACTCAAAGCATAAATCAGTTCAATTTGGCCAAAGCCTATGATACAATTCATAATCATGTTAGCCATATACTCACACAAATCATATACGAATTCATCAATTAATTGAATTCCATGTACATGTAACATCTATACTATCAATCCATATATCAAATATCAATTATTTCTATGTAAATATTTGTACTTGTTCATATCGAACTTGTATAAACCTGTAATAACACTATGCCCATTGAACCAACTAGAATACCGTTAGATACGAGGGTGGTACACGCGAAGTGTATTGGACAGTAAATTTGTCAATTCCTGTACATGTATGCTCTTACGAGCCAAAATCGGTAAGCTCCTCTAAGCTGAAATAGGGTAAACTCTTAAGAGTTGAGAATCGGTAAGCTCATACGAGTCGTGGTGAGTCTGTAACACATGCAGGATCTCAATCAAAATCGGTAACCCTATGACATGTCATTTGTATCTTACAAATTTTTAAGGTTCAAACGGGGCTTGGTATTCTTAGTACTATATCAGTTATGCATTCAATATTTATACACCATAATTACTAAATTAACATAAATATATTTCAATTAAAGTATATAAATACACGTGATTATACAAACTTACCTTGAATTAGTACGGAGTAAATCGACCGATCAATCCGCTATTTTTCTTTTCCTCGGTTTAAATATAAATGTAGCTTTTCTTGATCTATATAATATCAAATTTAACTAATTTAATAATTATTCTATTCAATTCAGTCCAATTTCCTAATATGGGAAAATTACCTTTTGCCCCTAACATTTGACTTCTTTACAATTTAGTCCCTAGGCTCGTAAAATGAAATTCATGCAAATTTCTCAACACCCAAGACTAGCTGAATTTTATAGGTGCTCAAAACAGCCCATATCCTATAATTTCACACACTTATCACCAACTTTTCATTTTTCATAATATAACCCCTATTTGACCATTTCATTAAAAATCTCTTAACAAAAGTCGTTTATTAAACAACCAAGAGTCATTTTCTTCCATTAAAATTCAAGAACAAAAAAAATGCTCTCATGGAAAAATCCTAGACTTTCAACCATATTGCAAATTAGTCCTCTATTTAGCTAGCTTATGCCACTACGGTCCCGAAAACATAAAAATCAACCAAAAACGAATCAAAGAATCACTTACATGCAATGGAACTAAGTGGCTGAAATTTTAAGCTTCAAAAGCCCCTATTTTTCTGAATTTTTTGGTGGAGAAGAAGATGAACACTAGGGTCTTCTTTTTGTTTTATTTTTTTATATTTTAAATCACCTAATACCAACCAAACTTTGACAAATTCATGATTGAAATCCATGTACATCCACTAACCCATTTATTTTTCTAATTACTTAATATGGACCTCTACATTAAATTTCTATAGCTATTTAAAACTCTTAGCTAATAGAACATAACTTTCGCACTTTATGCGATTTAGTCCTTTTTCACAAATTGAGCATACAAACAGTAAAATTTCTTAACGAAATTTTATACCATGATTCTAACATGCTATGGATATTAAAAATATATTTAAATAAATTTTTAAAAAATCAAATTTGTGGTTCCAAAACCACTGTTCTGATTTCACTGAAAACGGGCCGTTACAATTTAGTCCTTAAACTTTAAAATTATTCAAAATTACATTATAAAATAGTGTTTTTTTAACTATCAAGCTTATAAATCTATCATCAAACTTAAAAAACATTATAAATTCATCAATGGTAACTTTAGAAATCTTTAACAATTTTGAAAATAGAGATACGAGTTAACTAGATTAAGCTACAACGATCTCAAAAACATAAAAAGTATTAAAAACTAGTTTAGGTTCCATACCATAAAAGGCCGAATGCTAAAGCGTGTTTGAAGGTTTCAATTTCTTCTTGCATGGTGGCTTATTTGGTGGGAAAAAAGAAATGAAAAAGATGGTATTGTTTTCTTTTCTTATTTTATGTTTAATTTATTTTTAATATCATTTTAATTAAAAACTTTTAACTTCAACAATTATAATCAATCATCCACCTTCCATTATAAGTTATAATGACTTAATTGCTATTCCAAGCCATGGAAAAACATTTTTTAACTCAATTAATTAATATTAATCAATAGTGATTAAATTTTATGATTTTTACAATTTAATCCTTTTTCTTTAATTAACTATCCAAACATTAAAATTGTTGGATCAATTTTCAATATACCTATATAATCACTCCGTAAATATTTAATAAAAATATTTATGGTCTCGATTTATAGAAATGAGGCATCAATACCTCTTTTTCTTATACCACTTGACTTTAAGGACAAACTACTTGGACCTAATTATTCATTCAAATCATAAAAATTATCAAATCAAAATTTAATACAATACTATATTTGACTCGTAAATATTAAATAATAATATTTATGGACTCACTTTTCAGATTTGTATTCCTGAAACTATTGTTTGCGCCACCACTGAAAACAGGCTGTTACAACAGGTCATGTCGAATTTGCAAATTACACTTTGAACAACGGAAAAAAAAAAGATTTCTAAGGTTTTTGTGCATTCTAAGACTTATATATGACAAAAATAAGAAGATGGGAGGGAATCGTCATAGAATACTCAAGAAAACAACTTGAAAAACACCATTGAAATCGATTCTAAAGTAGATTTTCGTCAAGATTGAAGACTCCCAGTCGACTTCTCAGGAGATTATTATGAGTTTCTTTGTTTCTTTCGATTATACTATCTTTGGGATGTTTTTATTTGCAAGCATGAACTAATTATCTTAATACCTAGGAGAGATGAACCATATGATGAATTCTGTTGTTTGATTTTTATTTTACGCAATAAAGACTTAAATCTTGTTTTCAATTATGTGTTTCTAATTATTGGTTTAATATTTCTAAACTATTTATTCATGTTTGATGTGCTTAAATCAAAGGAGGAATAGAGTATGTTTAATAGTAGATCTAGCGTAATTGAATAGAGTTGCATGCAATTCTAGAAATAAGACGACATAAATCTACTGGATTAGAGTCAAATCTAATAGGGGGATCCAAAGATCGAGTTAAAACGATAATAGGGGTTTTAATTAAAAAGAAATTTCAATTAATCAACCTAGAGCCAATTACTTTTATTCTTAAGAGAAATATTAACATAATTTAGGGACTTCTATAGATCAAGACACTAAGTGAAGAAATTACGTAATTTTGATTGATAGTGACAGATGAAGTCTAGGTGACTTCTTTCCTAGGTATTGTTTCGCTTCTTGTTTATTATTCGATTATTTTCTTGATTTGTTCTTTGTCACGTTCATAGTTAATTAATTTAGTTAATTTTAGTTTTTAATCAATCACTTGAATTTATCAATTAAATAATAGAAAGATGGTAATTACTAGTACTTTTAGTCTTCGTGGGAATGATATCTTTACTTACTGTAACTATACTATTAATTGATAAGTGCACTTACATTAATTAAATTTTTAGTTGGTTTACGACCACATCACTAAGATCCTTAATTATTATATTTTTATATAAAATTTATAATTAAGATAAACTATCTAGTTGATCATCTAATTTTTAAGGCTTTTTTTTTTGGGTCAAAAAAATTTCCTTTCAATTTGGACACCATCGTTAAAGAAATTATCCTGTCATTCAAGCTTTAATCTATTAACGACAGTTAAGAAAAAGAAAATACACTTTAAATATATTTTTAGAAAAATTTTATTTAAATTTGAGTCAAACTTTTGCATCCACCAATCAAAACCCACATTCAACATCTTCCAATCTCCATTTTCCTCTCCATGCCTAGCACCTCCTTCCCTTTCCACATACCACCGACCAACACATTTCACCACCCAAGTGACATTTCCTATAAGTAAATCCCAAATTTCCATGTATTTTGTGGATTCTCAAAAGATCATATTATCAAATACACGTTAGAGATGAGTTTGGAAGCCGAATAACATAGCTATTGTAACAGCCCAATTTTGAGCCTAGTCATAACAGTGGTTTCGAAACCACTAATCTGAGGTCGTGAAATTATTTTTAATATTATTTTATGTGTTATATCATGATTATATGAGTGTTTTAAATTTTTGGTGAATTAATTTTAGCGATTGTTTGCTTAATTTCGAAAAGGACTAAATCGTATGAAAGGTGAAATTTGTGTTCTACTAATTAGAAGTTTTATATAGCTAGAGAAACTCAAATTAGAGGTCCTTATTGAGTAAATAAACCACAAAATTATTAGTGGCTGGACATGGAGCCTTAATTCATGGAATGGTCAAAGGTAAGGTGACTAAATTGATGATAAAATATTAACCTAAAGACAAGTTATCATCTTTTTTATTTTTTCTCTTCACCACCGAAAATATTAGCCATTTTAGGGGTTTTGGAGCTTCAAAATTTCAGCCACTCTTTACTCTTGAAAGTAAGTGATTTTGATGATCATTTTTGTTGATTTTTGTGTTTTTTGGAACCCTTATAGCTTAATCTAGCTAATGAGGGGACTATTTTACAAAATGGTTGAAATTATAGGGTTTTTCCATGAGAATATTCATGTTGTTTGCTGAATTTTTATGGAAGAAAATGAATCTTGGTCGTTAAATAAACAACTTTTATGAAAAGAGTTTTCATGAAAACACCTAATAGGACCATTTTATGAAGTTTATAAAATGGGTTGTAAATGTGTGAAATAATTGAAATTTTGAGATACTATAGGCTTAAATTAGTTTCGGCTAGGCTTGGTTAATATGGAAATTTGATGAAAATCGTTTTACGAGCCTGAGGGCAAAATTATAATTTTGTAGAAGTTTAAGGGTAAAATAGTCATTTTGCCAAAATACGAATTATGAGATGTCTTAATTAATGTGATGATTAAATTAGTGAATTTTATCATTTTAGATCAAGAAATATGAAATCCGGACCTAGACTAAGGGAAAGGCAAGCTAGTGGATTAAAAATCGACTAGTTGCCCACCCTTTGTATACCGAGGTAAGTTGTACATAAGTAAGGAAACTTCATCGTTATTATGTATGGAATGATTAATTTTTCAAAATAATGTTGAATATGCTTATGATTAATGCATGATGAAATTTAATGTGGTAAATTCCCAGTTGAACCTAGGAATAGATTAGATATCTATGCCATTACATTTGGGTGATATGTGTGCCAGTGTAAGATCATGTCTGGGACATGGCATCGGCCACATTATGAGAGCCAGTGTAAGACCATGTTTGGAACATGACATCGGCAACGTTATGACAGCTAGTGTAAGACCATATTTGGAACATGACATCGGCATTGAGACGAGAGCTACTGTAAGACCATGTCTGGAACATAGCATCGGCCTCGACATGTGAGTCAGTGTAAGACCATGTCTGGGACATGGCATCGGCAATTTACCCTCTTGTTTGAGGCTTATCAGATATTTTCTGTTATTCCAAATGGTTTCACGAGTTATTTTAAAGCTTATGGTAAAGATATGGTATGACATAATCATGTTGTGAGTGGCACAGGTTCTTAGTCGAAACTTATGAGATATGAGTCTAGTTATGATTCCTTAATGGTAAGAAAAATATGAGTAAGTTTTATCTATGAAAATGATTTTGGGACAATTTTGTAATCTTTGGCTTATACTTGCGATGTATAAGTATGTAGTGATATCTACCTTTATTCACTCAAGAATGTTGTGTTGATTTATAATATGTTATGTGTTTAAATATGCATGGTTGATGTTGTTACTTACTTACATGCAACTTACTAAGCTTTATGCTTACTCCCTCTCTTTTTCATTTTTATATAGTGCCGCCAAGCTAGCATCGGGAATCAAGGGACGTAGGAGGCATCGATCACATTATCACCTCAAGCTTTTGGTATAGCTAGTTTAAATGTTTTGAGTGTGGCATGTATAGGGACTTGGTCTTTTTGTTTAGTGTCATGTTAATTTAGCCACAGATGTTGGCTCATATGGATGTGATATTCATTTTTTATAGGCCATTAATGTTGGCTAATATTGATTATTATTAAATACATTTGATGAAAATTACCATGGTTGTGGCTACTTTGGTTATGTGTGTTTATGCCTGGATTGGTTATGTTTGATGTTGTGTAGGTTGGTGCAAGTAAGAGTGGCAAAAAAGGCTTGGTAGATAGCCTTATTTTTGTCCACACGGTTTTCCCCATGGGCGTGTAGTCAGGTCGTGTGTCTCTTGCACCTAAATTTGGCAAAACAGAATGCCCAGTAGCAACCACACGGGAGGAGACACAGCCTTGTGTCTCAACCGTATGGAGGACACGGCTTAGTACATGGGCGTGTACCATGGTTGTATGCCTCTAAAGGATTGTTGACGTCAAAAATAGAATGTCAAGGTTTTTGTACACAGGTTGAGACACGAGCGTGTCATGGCCATGTAGGGGACACAGGTCATGGACACGGGCGTGTGGGAAGCCATGTGAAAACCCCTGTAGGTTCGAATTGAGAAATAAATTCGCACGGGCTAGGGACACAGGTGTGTCTCGATATGTTCAGGCCGTATGAGCCATACAGGCCTTGAACATGGCCATGTTAAAAAGACACACGGGCGTGTCACCCTTCCACACGGGCGTGTACCGCTGTTTACTTTGAAATTTTATAAAGTGTTCTAAAGTGTTTAGTTTATTCCCGAACCACTTCCAAAGTGTGTTTTGGACCTCATAGGTCTATATTAGGGTCGTTAAAAGGAAATTTGAAAGTTTTAAAAATCGAGCAAAATTTTATGACCCGAAAATGTTTGTATATATGTGTTTAAGTCTGGTAACACCTTGTATCCTGTTCCAACGTCGAACTCGGGTAAGAGGTGTTACAACTATAAAAACCTAAATTTCTCTCAAGCAACAAAGATCATGCAAGCTAGAGAACTTTTGATTCTTTAGTAAATTTCCATTTCCTTATTGAAAAAAAAAACATTACCATTTATAGCAAGCCATTGAACTTTCGATATATCCAAGTTAGAACAGGTTCAATTCATGATAATACTCTAGAATGACATATTTTTATGCATTAATTACACATTTATTTTGAGTATGATCCTACTAATTTGAGCTATTTATGGTTTTTTATCTTGTAAGGACTAAATTGAAGGAAAAAGGAAATTTGGGGGTAAAAAGCGTGAATTTAAAGATAAAATGGACCAGCATGCGAAGTAGGAAAGAAGTGGTACCGAAAATGCAAAGTGTGGATGACTTGGAGGCAAAAGTGCAAAGAAGAGATTTTATAAACACAAGATTCTATTTAATTTTTAATTATATTAGGATAATTGTTAAAGATTATTATTTAGATTTAATTTTAGCTTTTATCTTTATTTATTTTTATTTATCTTTTATAATTTAATTAGGAATAAACTAGGTTTCCTAGTACTATAAATAAGGAATGAAGTGATACAAATTTCACACATCTTTTTCTGTAAACACTCCCTCTCCCAAAAAGCTTAGCCTTTGTTCCTTTCCTATTATTCAGTAAAAATTCAAATTTCATTGCGTTTATTTCTTTTTCCCCAAAAAGCACGAGCCACTAAATTTATCTAGCCAAAGGTTGTCAAAATTCCCCAAAAAGGGTTCATGAGGCTTAGGATCCGCGCTTAGGCTTTTCAATGAGTATTCATCGTTTCTCTGCATTACGGGGCTGACACTTCTGTCCATGTCCCTTCAAAGGTTATCTTTTCAACTTATGCAAAGAACGACCATTTTGTATGTTTTGGGAAGGTTGCACAGTCAGTTCGTTAGCTTACTGTGTCAGTGGTTGTCGAGCTCAAGAGACAAAATGGCATGGCATTCACCATTGAGAAGTGATGATCTAGTGTAAGACGGTCCCTCAAAAGCGACAGTTGGCTAGAGTCAAGTTCCTCTAAATCATAAGTCTAAAATATAAGTGGAGTTGGTGGTCGTAGGCGTCCTCTTCCACTATAACTAGCTTATTCTGTTCGAGATAGATCACCTAAAAGTCTAGGATTGAACCCAAGGCGAATGAGACAACCGGAGGCTGGAATCTCTCCATAAAAAAACTCTCTTTCCTAATTCTATTTATCTTTACAATTTTAATTTTCGAAATTTCATTTCAATCAAATTTTTAATTCTTTTTTTTCCTAGGAACGCAAGTTTTCTTAGGCACGACTTTATCCGGGATCTCAAGGGATAGGAACTTGTGCAAATCTAGTCCCTAAGGATTTGACCCTACTTCTCTTATACTATTCTTTTCATTATTTTATAGGATAGAATATTTTTGGTGCTCTTAACGATGCATCAATTCATTAATAAATTTAAGCAAAAAAAAAAGAACTAAAAATTTCAAGAGATGGGTTATCATTAGAAAGCAAAGTTTTAGCTTTCCCCTAATTATGAACCCCAGTTTTGACTGAAATCCCTTTCGAAAGTAGTGGTACAATGACCCTTTTCCCAGTACTACCTGTTGCTCTACCTACAAATATAGTTTTCTTCTTTGTATCCATATTTGCTGCCTCTTTAGTTTCAAAAACTTCCTATGTTATTTCACATCCTCTCATCTAATAAAACCATTAAAAAAGAAAATTCAATAAGGGATAAAAGAAAAGGTAATCAAAAGGGAAAAGAGGAAGCTTGTTATGGGGATTACCATGGTAGAACATAAAGGCCTAGTTTTAATGGTTGAGGAGGGAAATAAAGGGAAAGATTTGGAGAATAGAGAGCTTATGAGAAAAAGAGGAGTGGCCATAGATTAAAGAGAAATGTTGACTGGTCTTTGTTTCTCTTTAAATCTTTGTTCAAATGATGAAAAAAAGTTCTGGTTGTGCCATGGTATGCTCTCTTGTATTTCAGGTCGGCAATCTAAGGAAATGTCACGTGGGTAATGCAATGAGAGAGGAAAAAGGATCCTATTTCAATGGGAACTTGATGAGTCGATCTGCTTACACGTCTTGCTTTTACTGTTATATCAGGAGTTACTCCACGTATTGCTTGGCGTAAAACAGATAGTGGATTTGTTTCTGTCTTTTGTTGAATCTTTTTCAAGGCTCGATTGATAATTTGATAAGCCAATGATTTTTTTCCGTGTTTCAGAATACGGTTAACCAACATGTTAACTAATCGATTACGATAAGTTGGATCAGATTTTGTAGTTTTTTCTTCTGTAGTACCTCGACGTGACATGAGCGTGAAAGGGGTTCAAGAATCCATTTTCCATTTTATAAGGGCTAAAATCATTTGTTTTGGCTTTTTGGCCCCATATTGTAGGGTGGATCTCAAAAGATATGAAAGATCTCCCTCCAAGCCGTACATACGACTTTCATCGAATACGATTTTCCACAGAATTCCATATGTATCTATGAGATCGAGTATGGAGGTTGCAAGATGTTGAAGATTCAGATTTAAAGAAAATTTAGCCAAAAAAATATATTTAAAATTGAGGTTTTTCTTTTTTTTTTCTCTAAAGTACAATTAGATATTTAAAACTTGAATTAAAATTTTCTAATGGTGATGGCTAAATTGAAATATTTTTTTGAATGATTAAAATAAAAGCACCCTATAAATTAGATCATAACTAAATAATTTACCCTTATTGTTTTATATTTGTAATCGCCAACCCAAATGTCCTAAAAGGATTCGGGTCTCCGACCCTTTTCCAGGATAGACCCGACTCGGAAGAGATGTATTCGTCAAGACAACTCGCAAAAAGAGTTCGTGGACACATCTCGCAGGATAGGTTGCGAACGATGTTCGCAGGAAGGATTACGAGCCTTACAAGTAATCTATACTCGTGACCAACGGGTACGAAACTCGCTGAGGATGCCAACCCCATGATCAGAAAGGACAGTGTGCTACGCAGACACGTGTCCAAGAAGCTAAAGGGTGTGCGGAGAATATTAGCATCAAAGACAAAGAATGTCAGTACCGGAGGCCACAAGGCCGAAACAAAATGATAGACCAATTATGAGATGTAATAGTAACAATATAAACATATATAAATACCTTAATACTCCTCTTAATCAGATATGAGAAAAATACTTCAACACTTATAATTACCCCAAATTTAAAAATCCTTTAAACAATTACTTGGTACTCTATTCTTCATAATTATAATAGCATAATTACAGTTAACACTAATACATTGTTGAATTTAAAAAAAAATCTTACTCACTAAAATAAGTATTGTTAACTAAAATTCTTATTTATGAAACAACTTATCTTATTTTCCTTTTAATTTTCAGTCAAACTTAAACTTTTTTTTCAAAATATGGAAAGTAAAAAAGAATTTAAAACAACTATTTTTAAATATGAATTTTTTTTTGTAAATGCATTTAAACTAATTTTTTAATTTTTAAATAATTATAAAAATATTTTAAAATTTACTTATAAGGTTAACAAACCAATATGTGCATAGTAGGGAAAAAAACTAATACTTTATTAAGTGAAAAACATTTAAATATGTTGAATAAAGGAAGAAATTGTAGTTTTCATTAAATGAAAAACATCTCATTTTAGATCAAGAAAGGTGTTTTACAATACATATGAAAATGAAAATGTGATATATTACGAGGAAAACTTGTTTTTGACTTTTGCTAAGCCTCACTGATTGATAGGGCCACGTGAGAAAAATTTTTAGAAGCGAAATTAAGTTTATATTTTTACCAGTAAAATTTTATTATTTTAATAGTTTATATATTTATAATTTTTAAAGAATTAAATTAATTTTTTTTATTTTTTGCGACTAAAGTATAAATTTATCATATATTAATTTAAATTTTTTAAAATTATAAAAGGATTAAAGGTGAAATTTTTAATTTTAAGTGGTCAGGCCCCTTACTAGTTCCCTTTGGCTCCGCCCCTACTGATTGGATATTAGCTCAATTGGCATTGGTATTGTTGCCAATGTAAAAGGACATTAGTTCAAGTGTGTTAAAGCGCATCATCCTCTTATTTATAAGTCAGGAATAGATTATGGATAATTTTAAATATTGTATCAAAAAAATTACTAAACGGTTAAGTTGAAAATCAATATTCTTCAAAGACATAATAGATATAGTTAATGTTTATTAAAATATTAATTATGAAAATGTAATTTTACACGGTTAAAGTTGGATTCTAATTCACACATTGTTTATATGTCGTGATTTACCGTCAAAGTAGTTTATCTCAAAAAGAAAGATAAAAGATAAGATAAATATGTAATAATAAGATAAAAGTATTGATATTATATATATAATAGTTTTTTTACCCCGGTTTTATTGTATTTATCAATTAAAATATTTTATAATTATTTTATAAATTTAATTTTATAATTGATATTATAAGTAAATTTAAATAAATTTAAATATTTTGTAATTATCTAAATGAGCACTTACATTTTATAGAATATTACTTAAATAATACATAGAGCATGAGTATAATATTTTGTTAAATTACCCGTGCTCTACATATCACACAAATTAGTTGTGTATATTAAATTTATAATATTAAATTTTGTTTAAAATTTTTAATGAGTTTTTTTTTAAAAAAATTGATACATAGAGCACGTATGACAAAAATTATTACATTGCCTGTGCTTTACGTATCACATGTTGCTTGTATATCTTATTATATATTATATATAATATTATAATATTAAAAATAAATTAGTGTTTGTAATATTTAAAATTATTGTATTTAAAGAAAAACTAAAATAATGTACAGAGTGAGCAAGTTATCATTTATATATAAAGGAAAAAAACAGTACTTGAATGAGTTTAATAATATAAAAAGTCTGGTAATGATATGACATATATGCATAAGTATAAATTTTGAATTTCTATGTAATCCCTTAAAGAAATTTGAAATTGTAAGTTAATATAAAGGTTAAATTGCAATTTGAGGCTCCAAAACGAAGAATGAAGTCCCTGATGGTGAGTAAAATGAAATGTTTTTTTTGTTGAATTAAAGGCATTATTATATAGAGTAATAACTAGGAAAAAGGAATGTAAAGGAAATAATGAATATATTATTGTGAAGTCGGAATGTATTGTTATTTGGCTAGAAAATATAAAACTATAATGCATCACATTATGTAATATGTTATATTACTGAAAAGCTGTTGACATGAAAACTTGAAATTTCAATTACAGTACTCCATGCCTATAGTAGGGGTTTAATTTAATGGTGAATTAATCCAACATGCACTTGCTAGGAGCGAAACCCACCTTTTTGTTTGCGAGATCAAATTCCCACAAATGATTTTGCATTAAGAGGTTGCCCATTATGTTCATTTCAGGCCAAGCTACCCTAACAAACCCAAGGCATTTCACTCCTTTAGAATCGTCGAAGATATAACCGTCGACCGCCGGCTCGAGCTTAGCTCCCCCCTCGAAATGGATGGCCACTCGGGGAATGATACTCTCATCAAAAATTTCAGCTGGTGGAGCATTGAAGCAATAATCCAAATTACCTTTCGTCTTGTTATACATGCTTAAAGAAGGTTCGAAAGCAGCAATGACTTTATCGAACGCCTGTTCCACCAGATGCGTTACGGTAGTACCTGAGTCCACAATCATCCCACCGGCTCCTTTGTCAGTCATATCCCATACATATGATGGAATATCCAGCATCGTGCCATTAATTGAGATACCGGTGACCTTTATAGGATAAAGTGAGGTCATTTTTGATTCTTCGTTTAACAGATCTGTGAATTGCATGTTTGGCACTTGATCTTCTTTACCAAAGACGAGGTAGCTGCTCTCCGATTTTATGATCCAATGATTCTCCAAGCAGAAGGAAAACTTGCCCCCGAACTCATGTGCTGCTTTCACAGCAAAAGACAACGGGTCGAGTCCTAATGCTAGTATCCCATCGACTTCCTGAAACCTTTTGAGATTGTTTAGACCATCGGTACACCCCATCGTCATTTCTAGTCCCTTCTTTCGGCCGTTGCTGAATCGGAATTTAACTGTTTCATTGAAGTAGGATCCCGCCACATTTAATCCATCCAAATAACTGTGAACAACAAGCGTAATAAGGTTAGGTTAACTCTAGTATATCAAACAGCCAGCCAGCCAAAAAAACGATAAAATGTGATTAATAAACAAAAATAAACCATTTTCACAAAACATGCAAAAGTGACTAAATTTATCATTAATCTTTTTAATTTATTTAAATAAACAACAAATAATACAATTTTTATGATATTGGACTCGTAAAAAATAAAATAAAAAAGTGATTGTGAATATAATTACCTGTAATCATAATAGCAAGGTGCGTTTGGATGAGGGCAAGTTGGGAGAGTACTTGCTTTGTCCATGGTCTTGCACTCTTGTGATGAACATGGAATGCTCTTAAAGCTGCTTGATTCATTAGCGGAAAAAAACCTTCTGCCATACCACGCTGCGGAACAATCAATGCACGTATATTTGCATTTAAGCCATGTAAGACAGCTACCCGTATCCACCAGCAGAGTAAAGGTGTGGGCAGGGGTCCCCATCCTCAAGGAAACAAAGTATTGCCCGAATCCCAAATCTGCCGCCGATCGGAATGGGAACTCCACCCTATCGTTCGCCTTCCCCACTACGCCTAGCCTCCGTTTAATGGCATGAAGTCTAGCCTTGTCGCTCTGCACCAGCTGTTTTAATCGTTCCTCTGAATTTTTTGGGGGTCCAAGGGTCGTTTCAGGATTGTGCCCTAGCTCAGGTGAATGCCTGTGAATCAGCTTGAGCTTTTCGCTGCGTTGGCTTTTCACAGCATCCGCCTCCAACACCAAACACCCATTGAAAATAATGAAGCATAACAGGGAAACCAGGGATATGTTCCTCTCCATCCTTTATTTGAAGGCTGAGAAGGAGAAAAACCAAATGCCGGTGCAAGTATGATTGAATTGTTTCACCCCCGCCTTGAGCTTTTAAACATGATATGCATCCCCCTCTCTCCATACACTTGTTTGCATCTCCCTCATTTTCTTTCCACCTAACCCTTATTTACTCTCTTTGATTTGACTCTTTCTTCCAACTCTATTTTTATAAAAACAGAGAATTATATTTGTAATTTAACTTTTTATTTCAAATTTAATTAAAATATCTACAATTACAGGTTTGTAATGTACATTTGGACTTTCCATAAAATTAATTATTGTATAACATTCTTTTTCATATAAATATGGATAACTCTTAAAAGAAAATGTATAATATAAAGGATGCTTATGTTTTTTTTCATAATTAAATAACTTTTTCTTTTGTACATTTGTTGTAATATGAACTTATTTTTCACTCGTTCCATTGGTATGAAATAATTAAATACTGCAACAGTTTTTTTTCCCAAGGCATTTGGTTTGTTGGCTTTGGTGTTCACCTTTAAATTTTCATCATGGGCTTCAGTCATAAGATCGCTACATGTGTAACAGTTGAAAATCGCCTCCACCCTAGTGTATATATAATTAAGCTTCATATTTATTAAATATTAAAAATTGTCCGTTGTAAATTAAATGGATGTCTATAACCCCTTAAGTATATTAAAATAATAAAACTCTTTATTTCATTTATAATCAGGAGATCATTAAATGGAGTAATTAAGAAAACTTAGTTCATTAAATGTAATTGAATGTAAAGGAGCTTATAAGTAGTACCTTGTAAGTGAAAATACGACAATGAAAAATTATCTTGTATTTTCATCTACTTTTATTTATTGTTTTATTAATTTTTCTATAACACGTTATCAACAAGAGCTTCTATGAGTTCATAGTGAAGTTCACGTTATTTCGACTTTATAAAATTTGCCCGTATAACTCCCGTTAAAGTATATACGTGATTATAATGTCAAATCTTGCCAAACTTGAATTTGCGGCCTTAGACATCTTAGGCAAGAATTATTTGTGTTAGATGCTGAAATTCACCTAGGTGCTAATGGTCTAGAAAAATACTATATTAGCAGATAAAGAAGCATCTAATCAAGACAAGGCAAAAGCAATGATTTTCATCCGTCATCATCTGCATGAAGGATTAAAAGTGGAATATCTCACTGTGAAAAACCCTCTTGAGTTGTGGAAAAATTTGAAAGAACGATTTGACCATAAAAAAACTGTGATACTCCCTAAAGCTCGTTATGACTAGATGCACTTACGGTTGCAAGATTTTAAGATTGTAAGTGAATACAATTCAAAACTTTTCAAAATTAGTTCTCAACTAAAATTATGTGGAGAAAACATAACTGATGAGGACTTATTAGAGAAAACATTTTCAACCTTTCACGCTACTAATGTGCTCCTGCAGCAGCAATACCGTGAAAAAAGTTTTAAAAGGTATTCTGAATTGATTTCATGCCTTTTAGTGGCTGAACAAAATAATGAGCTATTGATGAAAAATCATGGAATTCGTCCCACTGGTTCTACACCATTCCCTGAAGTGAATGTAGCAATACACAATAATTATGAAAATAGAAAATATAGAAGTCGCGGCCGTGGTCGTGGACGAAGTAGGGGACGTAGTTAAGGACATATTAGTAATCGTTATCATGGTGGTCATAACAATGATACTTCTAACCACCAGAAAAATAATAACAATGAAAGACAAGAAAGAAGTGGTCAAAATAATCCTTCAAAGATTGTTGAGAATATATGCTACCGATGTGGTATGAAGGGGCATTGGTCACGTACCTGTCGTACGTCTGAGCATTTAGTGAAACTTTATCAAGCATCTATTAAAAAGAAGGAAAAGCATATGGAGACAAATTTTATATCCCAAAATGATGAAATGGAGGCAAAAGATGAAGATATTCACTATAGTACTAAAATTAACCATGCCTACGAAGGTGATAAATTTAATGACCTTAATAATATAACTCACCTAGATGTGGCAGATTTCTTTCAGAATCATTAGAAAAATTGATGTTATTTTAACATTTTTATATTGTTTTAAGTATATTTTATTTTCTTGCATAAAAAAATAATTTATATACTTAATAAATATTTGCAATGTTTCTCATATTATATTTTGTTTGTTTTTATGAAGAATATGAATATTGAACAAAATTTCGATGGACCCAAAATCAATGAAGACATGTGTCTTACAGATAGTGCTACAACACATACGATACTCAAAGATAAAAAAATATTTTTCTCATTTGACAATGAGTAATGCCCATGTTAATACAATATCGGGTAGTTCGAAACTTATTGAAGGCTCTGGAAGAGCTATTATATTATTACCTAAAGGTACAAAATTTGTCATTGATGATGCTTTATATTTCACTAAGTCTCAAAGAAATTTATTGAGTTTTAAAGATATTCGTCTTAATGGATATCATATTGAGACTATGAATGAGAAAAATATTGAATATCTATATATTACAAATGTTGAATGTGGAAAGAAATATATTTTGGAAAGGCTACCTGCTTTTTCATCAGGTTTATATTATACACATATTAGTGCAATTGAGTCACATGTTACTACAAACTAGAAGTTTGTAGAACCACATACTTTTACTATTTGGCATGACTGATTAGGCCATCCCGGATCTATTATGATGCAAAGAATCATCGAGAATTCAATTAGGCACTCATTAAAGAACCAAAAGATTCTTGAATTCAAGGATTTATCTTGTGTCGCTTGTTCTCAAGGAAAATTGATTATTAGACCATCACCAGCTAAAGTTGGGATTGAATCTCCCGTATTTCTAGAACGTATTCAAGGTTATATATGTGGGCCCATTCATCCACCATGTGGACCATTCAGATATTTTATGGTATTAATAGATGCATCTAGTAGGTGGTCACATGTGTGCTTATTATCGACTCGCAACTTGACGTTTGCGAGACTACTTGCTCAAATAATTCGATTAAGAGCACAATTTCCAGATTATGCAATCAAAACTATATGTCTTGATAATGCTGGTGAGTTTACATCCCAAGCTTTTAATGATTATTGTATGTCAATTGGGATAAAAGTTGAACATCCTGTAGCTCATGTTCATTCACAAAACGGTTTAGCTGAATCGTTTATCAAACGCCTCCAACTAATAGTTCGGCCATTACTTATGAGAACAAAACTCTCTGTTACAGCTTGGGGATATGCTATTTTTCATGCAGCAGCACTTGTGCGCTTAAGGCCAACAAGTTATAATAAGTACTCCCCATTACAATTGGTTTTTAGTCAGGAGCCAAATATTTCCCATCTTAGAATTTTTGAATGTACAGTATATGTTCCAATTGCTCCATTACAATGCACAAATTTGGGTCCTCAAAGGAGGTTGGGAATATATGTTGGTTATGAATCTCCTTCTATAATTAAATATGTTGAACCATTAACTGGAGATTTATTTACTGCACGATTTATTGATTGTCATTTTGATGAGACAACATTCCCAACATTAGGGGGAGAGAAAATACAACTGGTCAAAGAAATTACATGGAATGGATCATCATTATCTTAATTAAATCCTCGTACAAGTCAATGTGAACAAGAAATTCAAAGGATTATGCATTTGCAAAACATTACCAATCAACTGCCAGATTCATTTACTAACCTAAAGAGAATTACAAAATCTCACATACCAGCTGAAAATGCTCCAATACGAATTGATATCCCAATAAGGCAAATTGTTAGTGCAAAAGAAAGTAATCCATGCCTGAAGCGTGGAAGACCAATCGGTTCCAAATATAAAAATCCTCGTAAAAGGAAAGGAGCAATTATTCAATATGGTAATATTGTGGAGGCAAGTGCTCTAGAAGCTGCCAAAGATATAACTAATCAAAAAACCCCAGAAGAGGTTCAGGTACCTGAGGTGATAACGAAGAAATCTCAATAAGTTATGTTACTTTAGGAAAATGATGGAACCGAAAAAATATAGTTGCCGACAACAATTTTGCTTATAATGTTGCTATTGAAATAGCAAAAGAAAATTAGGATCCTGAGCCTAAATCTATTGAGGAATGTAGAAATAGAAAAGATTGGCCAAAATGGAAAGACGTAATTCAAGCAGAATTAAATTCACTTTCTAAACGTGAGGTTTTTGGACCTATAGTCCAAACACCTAAAATTGTAAAGCTGGTAGGATATAAATGGATATTTGTGCTAAAATGAAATGAGAAAAATGAAGTCGTAACATATAAATCACGACTTGTAGCACAAGGATTTTCGCAAAGGCCCGGCATTGATTATGAAGAGACATATTCTCCTGTGGTGGATGCAATCACGTTTAGATACATTATTAGTTTGGCAGTACGTGAAAAACTTGACATGCGTCTAATGGATGTTGTTACAGCCTATTTTTATGGTACAGTACTTGATAATGAAATTTATATGAAAATCCCAGAAGGATTTAAAATCCCTGAAGGATATAGAGTTTCCCGGGAAAATTGCTCAATCAGATTAAAGAAAAGTTTATATGGATTAAAACAATCTAGACGTATGTGGTACAATCGTCTTAGTGAATATTTGTTAAAAGAAGATTACAAAAACGACCCAATCTGCCCATGTGTTTTTATAAAAAGGTTTGAGTTAAACTTTGTGATAATTGCTATTTATGTTGATGATATAAATATTATTGGAACTCCTGAAGGGCTTCAAAATGTAGTAAATTATTTAAAGAAAGAATTTGAGATGAAAGATCTCGAAAAAACAAAATTTTTTCTTGGCCTGTAGATCGAGCATTTAAAAGATGGAATTCATGTCCATCAGTCAACTTATACGAAAAAATCTTAAATAAATTTTATATGGATAAAGCACATCCATTGAGTACCCCGATGATTGTACGATCGTTAGATGTGAATAAAGATCAATTTCGTCCTTGTGAGAATGATAAAGAGTTTCTTGGTCCTGAAGTACCATATCTAAGTACCATAAGAGCATTGATGTATCTTGCAAATAACACAAGACTTGATATAGTTTTTGCTGTAAACTTGTTAGCAAGATTTAGTTCCTCTCCAACACGTAGACATAGGAATGGAATTAAACATGTATTTAGATATCTTAGAGGGACCATTGATATGGGGTTATTTTATTCAAATGATTCAAAATCTCTATTAGTTGGTTATGCTGATGCTGGATATTTATCAGATCCACATAAAGGTCGATCTCAAACGGGATATTTATTTACATGTGGAGGTACTGCCATATCATGGCGTTCGAGAAAGCAAACATTAGTTGCTACCTCTTCAAATCATGCTGAAATAATTGCAATGCATGAGGCAAGCCGAGAGTGTGTTTGGCTAAGGTTATTAACCCAACATATCTAGAAGATATGTAATTTGCCTTTACAGGAAAATATGCCAACTATCTTATACGAAGATAATGCAGCATGTATAGCTCAATTAAAGGGTGGTTATATCAAAGGTGATAGAACGAAACATATTTCACCAAAATTATTCTTCACTCATGATCTTGAGAAGAAAGGTAACATAAAAGTTCAACAAATTCGTTCTAGTGATAATTTAGCAGATCTTTTTACCAAGGCATTGCCAACTTCAACATTTGAAAGACTACGAAATAAGATTAGAATGCGTCGACTCAAAGACATAATGTGATGTCGTCATTAAGGGGAGTCTAAAACATGTTGTACTATTTTCCTTTAACCAAGGTTTTATCCCACTGGGTTTTCCTGGTAAAGGTTTTTAACGAGACAACTTGTAATAGGAGATTGTGTACTCTCTTTCCTTCATTAGGTTTTTTATCCCACAGGGTTTTTACTAATAAAGGTTTTAATAAGGCACATTCTTATTTAAAAGACATCCGAGGGGGAGTGTTGTAAATTAAATGGATGCCCATAACCCCCTAAGCATATTAAAGTAATAAAACTCTTTACTTCATTTATAATCAGGAGATCAATATTATTGAGTAATTAAGAAAATTTAGTTCATTAAATGTAATTGAATGTAAAGGAGCTTATAAATAGCACCTTGTAAGTGAAAATATGAAAATAAAAATTATCTTGTATTTTAATCCACTTTTATTTATTGTTTTATTAATTTTTCTATAACAATGTCAATTTTTTTCAAAAAAATAATTAAGTCTTTGTTTTTTTTTATTTTCACATTCAATTTAGTACTTGAATGGTTAAAATGCATTAAAAAGATCATTTGACTGTTAACTGTAATAACTGACCGTTAAAATTTAACTGCCTTTAATTTTTATTCCAGTTAAAGCCACCTAGTGTTACAACCACGGCGTAACATGTAACAAAAAATTATAAAAAATAATTTTTTTATAAAAATTATTAAATTTTAATAAAAATATAAAAATATTTAAATTTTATTAAAAGTCAGAAAATATATAAAAATCTTTAAAAAATTATAAAATTTTATAAAAATCATAACAAATTTTATGAAATTCATTAAAAAAATCGTTTAACCATTAACTTTAACCGTTTGACCGTCAAAGTTAATGTCTCTCTGGTTTTTTTTTTTTTAGTTAAAGTTATTACGTGTCATAACACAACCTGACATGTGATGAAAAATGATAAAAAAATAAAAATTATAAAAGGCTTTTTTGGTATAATATTTTTATAATTTTTTTATGAATTTTATATTTCTTTATATTTTTTTATAATTTTCTTACGACTTTATAAGATTTTATAATTTCTTATAATTTCTTTTCTAATTTTTAATATTTATATTTTTTATTAAAATTTAATAACTTTATAATTTTTATTTATTTTATCTTTTATCTTTTTTTTGCCATATGTCATGCCGTGGTTGTGGCACGTTGTAACACCCCATAACCCTAAACCGTCGCCAGATCAGGGTTACGGAGCATTATCAGACATATTGGACAACTTAGAAATAATTCATAAATAAATAACATTCATAGCATAGTTTAACTTTTAAGTCTTTATAATAGACCCTCAAGGCCCAAAATACGTATTAGGAGTGGAACGAATTTTTTTTTTTAAGTTTCGGCAGCATTTCTGCTTATTTTGTATAAAACCCCCTGCAAGTTCAAACCAAAAACAACCAATACCATATATATATACTATATAAACTTTTATACTATTTCATTAGTATAAACATTAAAATACTAAATACCTTTTTTTTTTTACAACAAAACTCTTGTAACATTCTAATGTGATCAAAATAATACCTATGCACATGCCACTTTTAATTCAAAATATGGTACCTACTTATGGAGCTCTTGAGGATGTGATGAGATGAGAGATCTTCTAGCCGACTCTACCTCTTCGAGTCTAACTGTAACACCCCTTACCCGTATCCGAGGCCGGGCTAAGGTACGAGGCGTTACTAGACAAACAAACAAACATTAAACTGAAATACGAGCCATAAAATTTTATTCATATTTCAAAGCGTTCATTCTCTTACACATAATCCCTTATTTGAGTCTACGGAGCCCAAAACATACTTTAGAAAGGGTTTGGGACTAAACCGAGAACTTACGAAAATCTTGGAAATTTCATGCTTTAAGGCTCCACACGCCCGTGCCCCAAAGTCGTGTTCCATACACGGCTGAGACACATGGTCATCTCTCTGCCTGTGTGGAATATACCTAAGCTATTTTCCAAGCTTTGGTCAACCTTGATCTCTTACACACTTATACAAAATCAAAAGCATATAACATGGTATTCATTTAATGATTAAACATCCTCAATTAAACCACAAACATAGCATTTGTATGTCATCATACATGTGTCTCTTATACTCATTTTACCTTGTTTATTATAGTACCACTTATACATTTATACCAAGATTATCATCTTACCAAATATCTTCAGCTTAATCATCAAGCATTCATATTTAAAGCTAGATCATATCTTTATAAAATACCACGATTCAGATGCGCAGAATAACATGTTTGCCTGAAACATTTCAATTCAATTCCATACCCAACAAGCATTACATTGAGACTAGTCATATATATATATATACATGTCATGATACATAACATTCTCTTTTTGTTTTCTTATAAACACATATCATTTATTTCATTATATCAAATATTTCATATACCATAGTTTCCATGTATTCCACATATATTTATTTTCCTCCTTCTCCTCTCCATTCCACATCCTTAATGTATATAGCATTCTTGTAAGTGCGATTTCACAATTTACTAATAAATGTTCACATCAAACTGTCCACACGAGTCATAGTCACTTAATTATTTATAATTCGAGTTACAGAGCTCCAAATTAAGATCCGTAAATTTCCCCTGAAACTAGACTCACATATATTTCCACCATAAAATTTTCATAATTTTTGGTTTAGCCAATTAGTACAGTTTATTCATTAAAATTTCCCCTGTTTCACTTTCTGACAGTTCTGACCTCTCTTCACTAAAAAATAATTATCTTACAGTACAGAACTCGGATAATGTTCTTGTTAATTTATATTTAAAATAGACTCATTATGGATTTTAAAAATATAATTTTGAGACTCTAATTATTTTTCTCCAAATTGTTGTGATTTTCCAAAGTTAGAACAGGGGATCACGTAATCATTCTGAATCAGTCTCACAAAAACATAAATATCTCAAAATATAGAACTCCTTTGCTTTGTATGTTTCTTTTATATGAAAATAGACTCATTAAGCTTTAATCTGATATCTCATTCAGTCTCTGATTCAATTTATACTATTTTTGGTGATTTTTCAAAATCACTTCACTGCTACTGTCCAAAACAGTTTTATTGCTAATTCACTCTTTCACACTTTCTTTGTATTAACCTCATTTTAACATACATATCACAAATCATTTTCACCACATTTCATACATCACAAGTATAGGCCCATGATCACAAGGTCACCATAAAATCATCCTCATGTATAACTTACTTGTTTATAACCTTACCACATCCTGGTCACTTAATGAACACATCATTCACATAACCAAGTTCCTGCACTTATTCATCACAAAACTCACAAAGCAATACATAGAGAGTCTCCCGTTGAACACTTCGGATCAATCCTCGATACTTGGTGGTTTCAGCACATAGCTCCACCCATCATATAGTTCGGCTCTCTTGTACACATGGTGAACACTTAGTACCACCCATGTGACCTAGCCAGTTTATCTCGTAGCTCTCTTGTCTACATGGTGTACACATAGTATCACCCATGCGACCTAGCTACATCATAATGTCTTGTAGCTCTCTTGTACACATGATGTGCACTCAGCACTATACATGTGTCCTAGCTACATACCATCTGTATCATCCAATCTTTCCGAAGGTTCAACCGGGATTTCTCTCTCTTTCCCAACAATTTCACCAATCAAGTAATTATCCACAAACATATTTCCAATATTTTTATAAAATATCATAATACAAGTAATAGTGATGTATTACTTACATATAAACTTACATCTCATTTAATATCAACGCAATAACATTAAATTACACATTGTCTTATTAAAAATCATATGAACTTACAATTTCCCATAATATCCATAATCATAAAAATCACATTTATGTATGATAATTCAATGCACTTCATGTACCATAGACATATTTTTAAATCAATTCATAAACTTGGCACCATAATCATTTAATTTAACATAATTCAATTAATTCACTAAATTTAACTTTCAAATATAAATTACAGCATTATTGTTGTATTATTATCATACCAACTTACATACTTTCAACACCTCGGAGATCATAGTAAATATATCAATTTTACATTGAAACATGCATAAATTAATGCTTATTATACATATGAACTTACCTTTATATTAAAACGGCCAATTTACCAACTTTCCCAATTTTCAATTTTTCTCTCATTCTAGGTTCAAATCTCATTTTTCGGGATCTAAAAAATCATATTTTACTTATTTAATTAATGTACTATTCAAAACAGTCCTTAACTCAAACTTTGGAAAAATTACAATTTTGCCTCTAAACTTTTGCATATTTACACTTTTGCCCCTAGGCTCGGGAATTAAACTTCATCCCTTATTCTTATGTTTTATGACATGATGATCACTTTTCCCTTCTATGGCAACATCAAATTCTCACTCTAACATATACTTATGACTATTAGGTATTTTTACCGATTAAGCCCTTTTGCTCATTTTCACTTAAAATCGAGTAGCACAAGTTGTCTAACATAACTTAAAACCTCATATTGTATCATAAAACACCAGAATACACAAATTTTACCTATGGGTATTTTTCCAAATATGAACCCTAGGTTGAATTATTGCTAGCATAAGCTAAATCAAGTTACCGGGACTCCAAAAACGTAAAGAACTTGAAAAACGGGGTTAGAACGGACTTACAATTGAGCTTGGGAAGGTTTAAAACCCTATCCATGGAGTCTCCCTTGGTATGCACGTCCATGGTGAAGAAGATGAGCAAAATTGGCTTTTAATTTTGTATTTTAATTCATTTTACCCCTAAATGACCAAAATACCCTTACTACTAAACTTTCCAAAAATTCCATCCATGTCCAATTTTTGTCCATTACTTAGAAATTGGTCAAATTGCTATTTAAGACCTCCTAATTAATATTTTAAATCAATTTCATACTAGAAACTTCTAGAATGCAAGTTTTGCAACTTATTCAATTTAGTCCCCAACTTCGAATTAAGCACTTTATGCATAGAATTTCTTCACGAAATTTTCACACAATCATGCAATCATATCATAGACCTAAAAATAATCATAAAATAATTATTTATATCTCAGATTTTGTGGTCCCGAAACCTCTGTTCCAACTAGACCCAATTTTGGGCTATTACACTAACTGTACCTACGCGTTAAAATTAAACGCGTTAAGCCGGTGTAGACATAGTAAGCACTATAAGAATAAATAGGCAAATAAATCCTATTAAAATATTATAATCCCTTTTGATCAATATATATATTTATATGCATATAAGTTTCTTTAGTTGTATCTTATATTAACAAAATTTAATTTATTATTATATAAGTTATCTTATAAAACTTACCTTAGTACATTGATAATTCGCTTTGGTTCACAACTTATAACTTTAGCCCAAAGTAGACTTTATAAAACACACTGAATATACGAAACAAATACAGAAGTGCATTATTATGCACAAACGAACAGAGAGCACTAAAGTGCTATACAGAGAGCACAGATGTGCTAAACAGAGAGCACTTAACGTGCTAATAATAGAACGGAGAGCACTAATGTGCTAATAATCAGAGCGCGCGCTAGAGTTCCTTAATAGCATGCCACTAATATCCTAGTAGTTCTAAACTCATCTACTTGGACATTAAAACTGAATTTAATACATTTAAATACTTTACATAAATATCTCGAAAAAGATTTCTCATTTCTTCATCATTACAATTTAGTGCATATCACACAACTCACAAATATCACATCTTTTTCACACATATACTTTTGTCACAACATTATTACTTAATGTTCAAACAATATAACTTCTTATATTCTCCAATTATAATTTTCTTTTCAAATTCCATAATTCCATAATCTATTATTATTATTATTTATTTACTTATAAATTTAAATATATACATATATATTACTTTTTTATTTCTAAATAATTCTATACTACAATATGAGCATCTAAATGAAATTAATTTAAAAAAATCTTGTAGTACTTACAACAAAAAGATTGAGATGATATCTTCCTTCACTCCTTAGCCTTCTCTTTTCCTTTTTCTTCAATTAGGTCCTCTCCTTTCTTTTCTTTCTCTTCAATTTCATATAAAACATATGACATTTATATGTTAGAGAAAAATAATTAAATGACTTTCCTATGCTATTAAAAAAATAAACATGTATGATATAATAAATTCATCATTTCTTACATTAACTTACATTTCAATTTATTCCATAACTAAAATTATTTTCATTTCTATTACAATCTATACTTTATTTTTATTTAAATTCTACTTATAACTTAGTTTAACTCCCAAATTTTCACTAATAAACCCCAATTTCAAACTTCTTATAATTTACTCCTTATTGCAATCTATTGCACAATTCAATCTTTTTTCTCAATTCTAATTTGAATTTTTCATAAGTTCAATCTCTAATTTATCCATAAATTCAACATAAACTATATAAAAAAAATCTACTAACTCTCAAAATTTCAACATATACCTAATAGTGTTTTGTTCTAGGATCAAAAAAATTCAATAATTACAAGAAAATGAATTAAATTGACTTACCAAATTGAATTTGAACCCTTAAAATCCCAAATTTTCTTTTTCTTTTTCTTTCTCCCTTTTTCTCTATTTCGTCCCTGCTATTCTGTTTTGTTTCTTCCTTTTATTATGTTTCTTTACTTTACTTTATGTTTTATATATTATATTATATATAATATAATAATATAATATATTATATATTAATACTTAAATATTAAGTTAATATAATATATAATATATATTTTATATCAAAAATATCTTAGATTTTTTTTAACGTTAAATAGCCTCATTTTATAATAATGGCATATTTACCTATTTAGTCCTTTTTATTTTCTTTAATCTATAATTAAACTTTCACACTTATTTCAATCTAATCCTTTTTCCTAATTACTTCTAATTAAGTCGAATTCACCTAATCAAAACCTAATTAGACACACAATTAACTTGGTAAATATTTATAATAAATATTTACGAATCTGATTTATCGGAACGGAGTCCCGAGAATGCATTTTTTTCTTTCTTTTCTCTTTTTATCAATTTAACTATATAATCAATAAAATTTTCCTATCAAAATTTTCAAGCAGTATTCCTATCGTAATATAGACTATGCCACAATATTAAAATAAATTTTCTTTCTAGATCGATTTGTGGTCATGAAACCATTATTCCGATTTTACTGAAAATGGGTCATTACAACTCTTCCCCCCTTAAGGATTTTCGTCTTCGAAAATCTTACCAGTAAAGAGATTTGGGTATTGTTTCCTCATTGTCTCCTCCGGTTCCCAGGTAGCCTCTTCAATTCCGTGCCGTTGCCAAAGAACTTTCACCAGATCTATCTTTTTGTTTCTTAATTCTTTTGTCTCCCGTGCCAAAATTTTGACCGGTTCTTCACCGTAAGTCATATCAGGTTGAATCTCAATCTCTGTCGGAGAAATAACATGTGAAGGATCTGACCGATACCGCCGTAACATATACACATGAAAAACATTATGAATTCTATCAAGTTCCGGAGGCAAAGCTAACCGGTATGCAACAGATCTGATTCGTTCAGTAACCTCATATGGCCCAATAAAACGTGGACTCAATTTACCTTTACAACCGAATCGAATGACTCTTTTCCAAGGTGATACTTTCAAGAATACCTTGTCACCGACCTGAAATTCTATCTCTTCCCTTTTAAGATCGGCATATGACTTTTGTCGATCAGAAGCTGCTTTCAAGCTATCTCGGATCACCTTTACTTTCTCTTCAGTTTCCCGAATCAAATCAACTCCATGTATTTTTTTCTCACTCAGTTCAGTCCAATATAATGGTGTTTTACATTTCTGACCATACAAAGCTTCATACGGTGCCATTTTAATACTAGACTGATAACTATTGTTGTAGGCAAACTCAATCAAAGGTAAATACCTTTCCCAACTACCTTCAAACTCTAGTACACAACATCGAAGCATGTCCTCTAATACCTAAATTACACGTTCGGATTGGTCATCTGTCTGAGGATGAAACGCAGTACTGAAATGCAACTGAGTCCCCAATGCTTCTTGCAACTTGTCCCAGAAACGAGACGTGAACCAAGGATCTCTATCCGAAATAATAGAGACTGGTACCCCATGTAACCTGACAATCTCAGATACATATAATTCAGCCAACTTATCTAAAGAAAAATTCATACGTACCGGTATAAAGTGTGCCGACTTTGTCAACCAGTCAACGATTACCCAAATAGCATCTTTCTTCTTTGGAGACAAAGGTAATCCCGACACAAAGTCCATTGTGATCCTTTTCCATTTCCATTCTGGTATCGTAATTGGCTGTAGTAATCCCAAAGGTACCTGATGTTCAGCTTTAACCTATTGACATATCAAACATCTCGATACAAACTCAGAAATATCACGTTTCATCCCCGGCCACCAATACATCCTTTTTAGATCATTATACATTTTATTTCTCCCCGGATGTATAGACATAATACAACTGCGAGCTTCGTGCAAAATCTTCTGTGTAAGCTCTGAATTTTTTGGTACACATACCCTGCCTCTAAATAGAAAACAACCATCAGATCTGATCTGAAATTCCGAATCAGTACCCGATTCACACTGCACCCGTTTAGCTTGTAATTCATTATCACTTTTCTGAGTTTTACAAATTTGCTATAGAAACATTGATTTAGCTTTCAGTTCAGCTATAAATGTACCATCATCAGACAATGACAACTGAGTATTCATAGCTCGTAAAGCAAATAGAGATTTTCAACTCAAAGCATCAGCAACTATATTAGCCTTACTCGGATGATAGTCAATAACCAAATCATAATCCTTTAGCAACTCAAGCCACCTACGCTGTCGCAAATTCAAATCTTTCTGTGTCATCAAATACTTTAAACTTTTATGATCGGTATAGATATGACATTTTTCACCATACAAGTAATGGCGTCATATTTTCAATGCAAACACAATGGCTGCTAATTCAAGATCATGTACCAGGTAATTCTTTTCATATGGTTTTAGTTGTCTTGAAGCATAGCCTATTACTTTACCTTCTTGCATTAAAACACAACCTAAACCATTTAATGAAGCATCACTATAAATAATATTATAAATAATATTTATAATAAATATTTACGAATCCGATTTATCAGAAAAGAGTCCCGATAATGCCTTTTTTTCTTTCTTTTCTCTTTTTATCAATTTAACTATATAATCAATAAAATTTTCCTATCAAAATTTTCATGCAGTATTCCTATCGTAAAATAGACTATGCCACAATATTAAAATAATTTTTCTTTCTAGATCGGATTTGTGGTCACGAAACCACTATTCCGATTTTACTGAAAATGGGTCATTACACATATGGTGACTTTAACTAAAACAATTAGGAGCGGTCAACTGTTAAAGTTAACGGTCAAAGGTCCTTTTTGATGAATTTTGACAATTCAATTACCTAATTTAGTGTAAAAAAAAGTAGGGACCTAATTGCTTTTTTTGAAAAAGTTTGAAGGCCTTTTTTATGCATTTTGAAAGTTCAATTACCGAATTGAGTGAAAAAAAAGATGCTTAATTGCTTTTTTTGAAAATGTTTGAAGGCTTTTTACACCCATAAGCCAATATTAAAAAAATAACATTAATTTCATTATAGATTTTTATCATATGTTCTTTTTTATATAATATCTAGAACTAGCTATAGTCCCTCTTCAATTCTTAAATAGAAGGATAATGCATTTCAACACATTTAAATCCATTGTAACACCCCTAACCCGTATCCGCTGCCAGAACAGGGTTTTGGAGCATTACTACCATTTGCAGATTACTTAAAAAAAATTAAAATACTTACCGATTCAATGCATCATATAAATAAATATATTACCATTCAATCAACAGTTTGGCACTTGTATAAGCATCAAACAGCAACATTGTTAGTATACTTGCACATATCTCATATAAATTCAACATTGATATATCTATTTTCTCGACATATCGCACTTGAGTTTAATAATAGTCTCAACTTACATAATTTCCTTGTATCAGCATATCAATGATAATCATATATGTACATGTCATGAAACATATCATGCTCTTACCGTTTCTTCATTAGCATATATTATTCATTTCATTATATCAATATTTTATGCTCCAGCATTTCCATATATTTTATGTATATTTATTCCGGTAATAGCTTATATCTTAACATAAATTATATTCCATGTACTTATACTTATTTCGTTTATCTATCTTCATAATTATTTCATTAAACTATTTTGTACATATATTTCCATATGACCAGTTCTTGTAAATATTTTACACAACCATTTCATATAATCATTCGTCATCTGATACATATTACCTGAATATCAATTGTTCAACAGATGTCATAGCATCTCCCATCCACGGCCTTATTTATCTTTGACATGATGCCATAGTGTCTTTCAACTATGGTCTTACTCATTTTCTGTCATGTTGCCATGGTATCTTTCAACCATGGTCTTGTTCATTTCATATCACGTTGCCATGGTATCTTTCAACCATGGTCTTACACATTTCATATCAGGTTGCCATGGTATCTTTCAACCATGGTCTTACACATTTCATATCAGGTTGCCATGGTATCTTTCAACCATGGTCTTACACATTTCATAACAAGTTGCCATGGTATCTTTCAACCATGGTCTTACACATTTCATATCAGGTTGCCATGGTATCTTTCAACCATGGTCTGACACATTTCATATCAGGTTGTCATGGTGTCTTTCAACCATGGTCTTACACATTTCATATCAAAGAGCACACTCCCGCGAACCTCATCCTTACAGTGGGATTACCAGTCCAGGCTAAATCCGCTGTAATATAAACTCATAGAGTATTGTCGGGATTACCAGTCCATGCTAAATCCCCTGCAACGACAATTACTTTAATGAGCTTGGATCTGAATTACCAGTCCAGGCTAAATTCAGACCCTAATTCGGATTACCCGTCCGGGCTAAATCCATTTTACACGTATTCTTCAGGAGGGCTATATCAGAATAGGATCACCCGTCCGGGCTAGATCCTTTTTACCGTCAACTCCTTTTCAGAGATCCATCGAAATTTCCTTTCATTCAACTGGGATTTCTTCCCTTTTATATCAAATATATCAATGTTTCATTAATTTTCATACAATGAACATTCAAATCATATTCACATCAATAACATGCAATCTCAAGCATTTAAGAATATAATTCAAGTTACACGAACTTACCTCATTGCTTGTTTGTGTTTATAATTTCATTAATCCGATATCTTTTCTTTTCCACAATCAAGTCTCATATTTGAGTCGTCCAGATCTTTATAAATAAATTTGATCATCATTTTCATTCATTTCATATTCTAATGCATTTAATTAATGCTCTAGGCAAAATTACCATTTTGCCCCTAAACTTTTAATTAATGACGATTTCATCCTTAGGGTCAGGAAAATAAAATTCTTGCAAATTAATCCTTATTTCCAGCTATTATTCTCATATGTATTGATAACAGTCCATGAATTCTATAAAATATCAGAATTTTCCATAATTTCAACACTTCTCAATTTAATCCCTAAAACATGTTTTCCCCCGATCTTGAACTAAATTAATAATTTCATTCAATTTTGTAATTTAAATAATAAAATATCCATTTTATGCAATTTGGTCATTTCTGACATTTTTACAAAATTGCCCATAAAGTTTTACTTTTATTTCAATTTAGTCCCCGAGCTTAAAATATACAAATTAGCCATGCTAGATGAATATTCATACATATTTTTCCTCCTCCTACTCTCCATTCCACATCCTTAATGTAGATAACACACTTGTAAGTAACATTATCCATAATTTTTATTATTTACTTTTATAAATATTCAAGTTGTTTATCTGCGTCATAGTCACTAAATTATTTATATTTGGAACTATAGAACTCCAAATTAAGATCCGCTAATTTTCGCTGAAACTAGACTCATATATATTCTTACCATAAAATTTTCATAATTTTTGGTTTAGCCAATAAGTACAGTTCATTCTTTAAAGTTACCCCTATTCTGCTATTTGACAGTTTTGACCCTTCTTCACTTAAAATTAATTATCTCCTCGTAAAAAATTCGAATGATGTTCTCGTTTGTTTCTATTGAAAATATACTTATTCAGTATTCTAAAAATATAAATTTAAGCCCATAATTATTTTTATCCAATTTTTTTATGATTTTAAAAAATCATAACAGGGGAACCCGAAATCATTCTGATCTTGTCTCACAAAATTCATCATATCTCATGATTTACAATTCCATTGCTTACATCATTTCTTCTAAGAAACTAGACTTAATAAGCTTTAATTTAATATTTTATTCATCCTATAATTAGATTTCTACAATTTTTGATGATTTTTCAAAGTTAGACTACTGCTGCTATCCAAAACTGTTTTAGTACAAGATATTAATTACCATGTTATAACACCTTTATTTTCTTTTTCTATACCATTTCTCATCACTTTCTATTATTTTCTCTTCACTAACATATCAAGAACATAGGACCTTATGTAAAAAAAACTCTACTATAACATTATTTCCATGCTTTGTCAATAATAACAAACTTAAAAACATATTGAAATCTTGATATACTTGCCTTGTTCTATTGATACTAATCTTTAACTTGATTTTCTCTCTCCTCCAGCATCTATTTCTTGAATCCAACTTGATATTCTAACTCCCCATGGTCTCCTTAACATTTTTCTCTCTTAGTAGCTATGGAAATTCTTTTGATTTCTAGGTGAAAATGGTGAATTTTTGGTGGAAGGACCAAATTGTAAAGAAAGAAAATTTCTTTCTTTTCCTTCTCTTCTAACGTTGGTTGCATGCATGGAAAGATGATGAAAATTCTTCATCTTTCCTTCCTTTTATACTAAATAATTAATAATAAAATAATAATAAAATAATAAAATATCTCATTAAAATAATATATATCTAATTAAATAATCATAAAATATCATCAACATCATCATTACTTTCTAGATTTCTCTCTCTTCCAATTGACCATTTTTCCCTTTATTATCTTTTAAAATTCAATCCTTTAGTCATCATTTAATTTGGTAAAATTGCAATTTAGTCTCTCATAATTCTTACCTATTCAATTTGGTCTTAATTCATCCATTTTCCTTAGTTTCTAGATCATTCCACTCTTAAAATATTTACACTATTGGTCCTTCACCTTTTTCATATTTACACTTTAACCCCTCAAATTTTGAGTATTTATTCTTGTGCAACAAAACTTTTCTCACTTTTATAATTTAGTCCTTTCTTGAATTAATATATCATAATATACTTCTCAATATTGACATAACTCAAAATTTCCATTTTGTCACTTTATTTCCTTATTTTACTATATTAAAGATAATATATTACTGTAAAAATTTTCAGGGTATTACATCCATGTCCTCCTACACTGATAATAATACTGATACTAATTAAGCTAAGACTCAATCGAATTAAATGTGATTCAATCCAATTTTTCGGCCATTTTAATTCATCTAAAATCGGAAACAAGGTCCAAAAACATTCCAGAGGCCATCAATGTATCCTTCATCTTTGCTAATCTATGTGGTTGACTTTGATTTATTTTAGGCACAATGATTTAAATGCACCTCTAATTTTATAAAAATAAGTCATTTTAATTTTTATATTTGTATTATTTCTCAAACTATTAAAATATAGAAAGAAAAGTTAACATTTGTTAGCTTTATTGACACGTGAATTGTCATATGAATATTACATCAAAAATTAATTAATTTTTTAAAAATTTAAAATTTAAAATTAAAATTATTGAAAAATATAAAATATATTTTTAATTTTTTTAAAAAATTAATTAACTACTAATGTGGACTACCACATAGATGTCATATCAGCAAAATTTATTTATTTATTTTGAGACAATTTGACAGACAATACAAATTCACGGGCTAAAGGAGACAAAAAAACAAATGTAAAGTTAAAATGATTTTTTTTTATAAAATTGAAGGGCCAAATAGATTACTATGTCTTTATTTTATTTTTTTATTTAAAATTTAATGGTGTCCTTGCTCCTGCCCTACTCTTATCTACTGTTCTCTATGTTGTGTTTTTCTTAAAGCCAAAAGTTTCGAATATAATAGGAGTCAGATATTAGATTCTATTTTTTCTTTCTCATTATATTCTAAAATTTTTAATCTTAATTAAGTCTCTTCAATTTTTCAAAAATTACTATTAACCTTTTAAAAGATTTTGAAAAATAATTTCTCAATTTTTTAAAGATAATTCTCATTAATACTTTTAATTTATTTAAAGCTAACTAGACTCTCAATTTCTTTTAAAATAAATTGTAACGCCCCAATTTTCGGGAATCCTGTGAATGTTGGCATAGGTTTAATTATGTTAGTGGGCCTCTAGAAAGCCCAAACTTAAGATAGAACCCGACAATTTTAGTTAATTTTTGTTCCATAACAAAAAGGGGGTGAAATTATGAAATAGAACCTATGTGAAAATGTTTGAAAATGCTATAGATTAAATTGAAGTGGCCAAATAAATAAGAGTGCAAAATAGGAGGATTTGCATGACAAACCTCCCATTTTACATGAAGTGGCCAGCCATCATGTTGTTGTAGACAAAATGTGCACTTGATATCCATAATTTATGGTACAAATTGATACAAATTGATAATAGGTTAGGTAAATGTTCCATGATAATGGGTTAGGTAAATGTTCCATGATAATGGGTTAGGTAAATGTTTCATGATAAGAATTTCATGTCTTTTGTATTAAAGAATTAAATGGATGAAATATGAAGTTTTATTAAAAGAAAAAGGGGTGAAAAGAACAAAGTTTTGTCCATCTTTGTTCATCATAGTTGAAAGTTAGAGAAGAGAAAGGAGAGGAGAAAGCTCTTGAGTATTCAGTCATTAGGAGGAGGAAAATTGAAGGTAAGTTCTTGGTACCTTGCTTCTATTTTGAGGTTCATGAGTTCATCTTGATTCTACCTTAACTCTTGAAGTATATTTTGATTTTTAGTTGTGTTGTGAGCATTTAGTCATGAATTAAAATGAAGGAAATGGTTGTTGTTTCATGTTCTTTTGATGAAAAATGGAAGATAGGTGAAGTTGAGCCAAACAAATAAGCATGCATGTGCCTTAGATGTTAAAGGGAAAAATCAGCTAACATGTTGTGCTTTAAAATGATGAAATGGAGATTATACTTAAGTAAAATCATAGATATGTGATGATTGATTGGTGATATACATGTTTAAATAACAAGCATGCAAGTTAGGTGTGAAAGAGTGATTTGGTAATAAATCTGCTTGGGACAGTAGCAGTAACGTGACTTTGGAAAATCACCATAAATTGTGGAAGATGAGTTAGAATCTGCATAAATTATGTAATTAAAGCTTATTGAGTCTAGTTTCTAATGAAATAAACAAGAACATATTTTGAATTCTGTACAATGAGAAATTTGATTCGTAATGAAGGGTGGTCAGATTAGTCAAACAGTGAAACATGGAAAACTTTGAGAAAAATCTGGTATTGATTGGCTAAACCAAAAATTATGAAAATTTTATGGATAGAAGATATATGAGTCTATTTTCAGGGAAAATTAACGGCACTTGATTTGGAGTTTCGTAGCTCCAGTTATAAATAATTTAGTGACTATCGCTCAGGAAGAAAGCTTGCAGTGAAATTATGATTATGTGGTAAACATTGACAAAAAATTGTTAATGAGTTGCTTATTGTTTTCTTATAAGCTTACTGTGATCTGTAAGTGTGGTTGGCCGAATATTGTAAGGGGTTAATACGTAGTTTGTATTTGAATAGTAAGATTAACGTGTTAGTAATCCAATTGTAGGCGGTTCGTGTATGGATCTCGTCAGCATATCGTCGCAAACAGGTGTGTAACTGACACCCTCTCATAGACTAGATTGGCAAAAGCCGAAAAGCCGAAATGCCGAAAAGTCAGTATTTTGGGAATTTGCGAGTGTGCGAATGCTCGTAAGATAGTTGGGTTTGTATATTTGGTAATCTAAAGTAATAAACTGTAGTACGCGCGATTTCGTACATTTTGATAATTTGGGCTTAATGGGCCAAAGATCGGGTTCATGGGCCAACAGGCTCAATTCGATAAGTATGCGCGGTAAGTGTTCTGATAGTACGTAAATAGTTAGGATATGCATGAAAACCCTAAAAGTAGCTAAATTACTGTAATACCCCTATGTATGGAAAATTACTGTTATACCCCTAGGTACAAAATTACCGTTATACCCCTAGGGTTAATTTTGACTGAAAAGCATGACGATCTGATTCTGTATGATGTATGCCATGATTATATATCTGTTGCATGGGGACATGGGTTATATTATGGAGGAAGCGTTCTGGTGGCTATGCCACAAATATCTGATCTGGTGGCTCTGCCACAAATATCTGATCTGGTGGCTTTGCCACATATATCTGTTCTGGTGGCTCTGCCACGATTATCTGTATCTGGTGACTCTGTCACATTATCTGTTCTGGCAGCCATGCTGCAAATTCTGTGGTGTGTAGCGGTTGGGTGGGTCGAGTTGTCTCCCCACACGGTGTAAGGTTGGTACGGGGGTGTATACGGTTGGATATGGTTGGGTTTCTGCATAAACATGTAATATCTGTTCTGTTCTGTTATGGGCCTATGGGCTTTATTCTGAATTCTGTTCTGGGCTAAGGCCAACTTATTCTATTTCTGTGGTTTGAGCTGATATAGGCTATGGTTGGGTTAATTTACACACTGAGTTTCCCCAAACTCACCCCTTTTATTTTCATCCACGCAGGAAATCCCCAACCATAGTGGGCTTGGAGCTGTGAGGGAATTCGGAGTGGCCACCCGTTCTGAAAGTTTGATTTTCTTCTGGTGAACTGAACATCCTTTTATTTACGTTTGAAGTTTTGGGTTTTTAAATGTAATAAGGCCGCTTAATTATTTTTGATGGTTTTAATATGTATTACTAAGATAGGTATTACTTATTTTAACTGTTGAAATTGGATAGCTTTAGGGCGCGTTTTCAAAAACAACAATTGATTTCAAAATAACACGACAACAAGCAAAGCTTCCGCAATGAAAGTATTTTCCAAAATTAATCACTTTTCCTAAAAATGACTTAATCAAATCGGTTTCCTAGAAATATCCATGACGTTAAAGTGTGGCAATGGCGGTATGCATGTCTAGGATTGGATCCGAAGGAAGCTTGGTACTTAAGCAGTCCAATGGACTCACCACCTCTTTTCCGGTTTCCTACCTGGTGCACAGCTTCCATTCACTTTAACCTTTAGTGAATTAATCTTTTAAAACACTAAGTAAGTTTTTCTGGTTCAACAATATAAAATGTTTTGAATGCTTCGATGTTGCATGCCAGATCCGGCCATAACTTCTGGTCCGGGTTTGGGGTGCTACATAAATTCTCATAAGCACCTAAAACATTCAAACCTTTAAATTAAATCCTTAAAACTTAATGACAAAATTTGTCATTGCAAAAGTCCATATTACTCAATGGCTCCTTGTAAATTGTTTGGCTAACTGATTTTGGTGAGTTAAGGTTTAAGACATTGGTAGGTTAAACCAAACATACTATTTTCCATTCAATGGTTTGATATAATTACTTTATAATTAAGTTTCTCTTTTATACGCAGCAGGGGTAATTTTGTGTTCAACATCAATGAAGTCAACTCATGAATTCCAAGAACATTTTTTGTCAAATGTTAAGGTTGTAAACTTGGTTGTATTAAAGGCCTACTTAATGTCAAACATAAATGTATCTCTTTTATCATCTTTTATTACTTTTACCATGATTAGGTTTTTAGTTTTTTCCTTTCTTAGCTTAGTTAGTTAGTAGTTGTTAGTTTCTTCATTTTTATTGTAGCTTTAACTTTTTTACGCAAAACTTTCTCTTGTTATTTTGATTTCTCTTTAAAGTACTTAATAGATTTTCTCATTGTCAGCTTTCAAAAGTATAAAAATATCATTTTTGGGCTGTATTTTCTTCTCCTTTCTTGCTGCTTTCATCTTCAAAAAGGACTCCCTCAATAGTCATTAAGAACTTCTCAACTTTGTCATTTTTTTATGTTTTTTTTATGAATCATTTAAGCATGAAATTGACTGATATTTGTATGTTGATGATGAATAGGCACTAAATCTTATGTGGCTGGTAGTTTGAAATGTTGTATGGTTAGTTTTTGAGTTAGGGACTAAATCGTAAAAATTAGACTAAATCAAATAGACTTCAAAACCTAGAATTGACGAGATGAACAATTAGATAGGTGAGATCAATAAGAGAACCTATTGTGTACCACTTTGATTGTCCCGATTTAATTTAGTGAGGTATAGAGATAAACCAGACTAAATTATCTAATTGGGTAAAATGGTGATTGAAAGGTAACATTGGACCAATTACGAGTTTGAGCAATTTAGATCCCTAATTCAAGAATTAAATGGAAACATGGATATCAACCGACCACTTTAGTTCATTGAATTGATGTTTGTGCACTTTTATCTGTTATTCAATTTAGTTCTCCTAGGTGTAGTTTAGTGTAATTAATCTTTGATTATGATTTGTCGTAATATAATACTTAGTGATTAGCGAGCTAGATTTCTTAATTACATGCATTATCATTGCTAGTCACCTAATCACCCGACCTCTGTTGGGTTTGATCTTTGGAATGCTTTAAATATAACACTTTCAAATATTACAATTGATCTGTCATACTTGCAATCAAGCCGCTTTAATTCCTGATATTTTATATTGATTCTCTGCTTGGCGTTTGTATGTTGTGGCGCAATCAATTATCCCTTTATAATATTAGTAGTAAAATTTATGTAAACTTATTAAATAATTTGAATATATTTTAATTAATACATATAAGAAGCCCGTGCATCACATGAATAAAAAACTAGTATATTATATAAAAGACGGAATGTTGTAAATTTTTTCTTTAAAAAGAACATTAAGTATATATCTAGGAATGTTGTAAATTTTTTCTTTAAAAAGAACATTAAGTATATATCAAGGTATAATGGGTAAGTTCGTTGGCTTGGGTTTTAGCCTTTCCCCCATTTTATCGATTTGGTGATTGTTTTATTTTATTTATGATAGAATGCTCTTCTCTAAAAAAAAATTTTATTTTTTTATTGGAATGAACATGGACACATGGTTGTCTATGGTCATTTGTTTCAAAGCTTAATTTTAAAAAAATAATTTTAAAAAAATATTTTATTAATTTGTAAAACATTATTAAAAATTATAAAAATATTAAATAAAATTCAAAATTTTCAAAAAATTAAAAATAATAAAAATCATTTAAAAGTTAACTCCATAATGAATCTCGACATATGGTTGTCTTGATTCATTAGAGAATATTTTTCTAAATTATATAGAGTTTAAAAATATTAAAAATGAATTTTATTGAAAAATAAGATATGTTTATCTATGTTTTAATTCTACTGATACATTTTAGTCTTATAAAAATAAAAAATATTTTAGAAAATAAATAAATAAAAATAAAAATATATTTTAATTTTATTAATAGTATGTATAAAGTTTTTTTTTAACTTGTGAATATATCCAATTTTTTGAACTTTTTAAGCTAACAAATAATGAAATAATTTATACACATTTTTAATAGATTTATTCACATTTAAAAAAAAATTTACACGTATGATTAATAAAATTAAAATTATTTTTTATATTTATTTTTTAAAATATTTTTATTTTTTGCATATCTTAAAGGTACAAATAGAATTAAACAAAATTGATAAACATATCATATTTTTAAAGAAAATTAATTGTTATTTTTTTAACTTTTATATATGAATTTGGACATATGATTGTTCATATTCGCATTTGTCTAGATTCAACGTGGTCGAACTTAATTTTTAAATAATTTTTATTAATTTCAAAATTTTTTGAAAAATTGAAATTATTTAATATTTTTATAAATTTTAATAATGTTTTGCAAATTTATAAAAAATTAAAAATTTTTAAACTTTGAAAGGAATGAACCTAGACATTAATATGTCCAGGTTCATTCCAATAAAATTTAAATATTTATTTTATTTTTTAAAAAAAATTGAAGTTATTTTAACTTTTTTCTGACATAGAAATGCCACGTCAACAACCGTTGCTAACATGGAGTGCCATGTTAGCGTCATTAATAGTCATGTTAACGCTGTAACGATCAAAGACAGAAATCATTGGTTAAAGGGCTTAATTGATATAATTTGAGAGTCTAAGGGTTTAATTGATTTTTTTTGACAAAGTTTTTAGGCACTCCTTTAGCCTTTTAAATTTATGTCTCCTACGTAACATATTAAGATGCTATCACATGTCACCACCCGAATGGCTATTAGTGTCACGTTAGCACAAACTAACGATGTCAATGCGGAGGCCGGCCAAAAAAATATTTCAATTAATTTCAGGTATCAATTAAGTCGAAAAAAAATTAAATATCGTACTTTTAAACAAATTTAAAAAGCAAACTATATATTAACTATTTTTTAAATATATATATATTGTGATAAAGAAAAAACTTATACAATTTACTTAAGTTTGATCTCCATAATTTTATACCAAATTACGTAAATTTATACATATGTAACTTATTTTACATTAATTTTAATTTGTATTTAATTTTCAAGAACTTAAACTAGTACCATCATCCGTTTATAAACTCTCTTTTTTTTTTTAAATACCTTATTTTTAAGAATAACAAAAACAAAATTTCTCTTACTTTATTCTTATTTTCTTAAAAGTTATTCTTATACCAAATATTTGAAAATGCTCTAAAATGTTTGGAAATATGAAGGGGAATGGTAACTAACAACCACGTTTTAAAGTAAACAATCGTGCGTGGAAAAAATAAAAACCCTTTCTATTCTTTCTTAAGCAAATTCATCTTTCTATAGAAAGTGAGTAATTAAAAATAATTAATTATAGTATTAATATTTTTGTTAATTTTACATAAATTTGACTGATATAATAATAAATTAGGTTTTATAATTTACATATTCGATCAATTTGATTGTGATTTAACAAATTTAACTTGTAGTATTTTTGTAAATATGTAATTGTTGAGATTAAATTTGTTAATTTTTGTTTTTAGAATCAATACCAAATTAATAAAATATGTCAACATCAAGAGCTAAATTTATTATTATATCAATCAAAATTATTCACAATTGAGGAAAGACACTAGCATCGTGATTTTTTTTTGTTGCTCACTTTTAAAATTAACAATGATTAAAATATTTTAAATTTTTTAAAATTGTCTAATTTACTCAATTTCAAAATTGAGAAGGGATTTTACCTATGTAAAAACTTAATTTGAGTTTCAAATATATAAAAAATATTTTATTCGAAATCGTAGAAATAGTTGATTTGTTGTACTGTACATCAATTAAAGAGTCATTCAAAAATTTGAAAAAGTTTATACAAAAATATAAAATTCAAAGATAAATATTTGAACTAAAAAGTTAGATAAATTTCACTAATTATAATATTATTAATATCATGCATAGGCTTGAATGGAACCATCTCCTTCTAAATTGACTTAAACTTTTGTAGGGATATATATCAAAATTATATATGAACTTTAATTCGATGTGCAATGTCATATTTATACATGAAATTTTGATTTGATTCAATTTTCACAAGTCACTAACAATATTATTGAACTAACATAATTTTGCATTGATATATTACATACATAAACAGTTATATTAAACTAACATGAAAATAGTTGTATGTATTTTTTTTTAATATGTACAGTTGAATCAAAAACAGAATTTCATATATATATATATATATGCACTATAATTCAAATTTAATGTGTATAATTATGCAAAATTAAAATTCATATATCAGACCAAAATTAATGTATAAAGTTAATATTTATTCCAATTTTTGCAGCATCATTAAGTTAGTAAACAATTCATTTATAGTAATATTATTTCATTAAACATTAATAATTGTCAGTTAAAATGTCGAATGTTCATTGAAACAAATTATTATTATTTTTATATTAAAATACAGCTTTTAAAATTAATTTATGAAAGTGGTTAAACAAAGTCAGAGTGTCACAATGAACAAAAACACAAAAAGAACAAACACAGCGGCCTGAAAACAAAATCCTAACCGTTAAAAAGAATAGTTGAGGTGACTGTCGGTAGAGCCTACCCACTCTTATTATTGTTATAATAATTAAATACATAATTTCCAAAATGCCGGGGTAAAGATAGCATCAAATGTATAATTTTAATTTTTTAAACCGTTTGTTAGGGAAAAAAAGTTTGTTTGCAAAGAATAACATAAAAAGTTATGTTTTTTTTTTTAACCAAATAAAATTTTCACCTATTAAAATATATTAGACTATTTAATTAATAAATAAGTAGAAATTGAATGGATTAAGGATAGAGTCGAATTTTTTTTATTTTTATAAATTTTTAATATTTTTTAATCAAATTAATTAAATTAATAAAATAGTAGTTTAATTGATTTGACTATTAATCTAATTTTAATTTTTAATTTTTTTGTTTTGTCAAACTATGTACTTCCTTAGCACAAACTCGTTAATTTTGTGAATCAGGCACTATAAGATAAAAAGAGATAAGCGTGATGAATATTAAGGTTGAGGGTATAAGTTTGGTTTTACAAGGATGATTGAAATATAGATTATTCTCCATCAACCAATAGGCATGTGAGGATAAAGGGGCAGCTAAATGTAGGTCCCCTCCCAGTCAATCTTAGTTGGCAATGGTAAGCCTCGCCAACGTGTACTCCATCCATCCCCCTCCCTACTTAAACACCCATCCCTCTTCTCCTTCACCAGTCTCCACCTCTGTTCCACCATGTCGCCACCAAAAGCCGCCACCCTCTTCCTCCTCTTCTTCCTCCTCCTCCTCTCTTCCACCACCACCTCAAATGCACACAACATCACACGCCTCCTCGCCAAATATCCCCAATTCTCCACCTTCAACCACTACCTCACCACCACTCACCTGGCCTCCCAGATCAACCGACGCCAAACCATAACCGTCCTAGCCCTCGACAACACCGCCATGTCGTCTCTCCTGGCCAAGCATTACTCCCTCTACACCCTCAAGAACATCATCTCCCTCCACGTTCTCGTTGACTACTTCGGTTCCAAGAAGCTTCACCGCATTTCCAAAGGATCAACTTTGACTTCCACCATGTTCCAGGCCACCGGCACCGCCCCTGGAACTTCGGGGTACGTCAACATTACTAACCTTAAAGGCGGAAAAGTTGGGTTCGGGGCTGAAGACAACGAGGGAAAACTCGATGCTACTTTCGTTAAATCCATAAAAGAGATTCCTTACAATATCTCCATTGTGCAAATCAGTCATGTAAGTGTTTTTTTTTTTTTTAAGCCTTTGTTAGAAGTCTTCAGTCACGTATGTTTCATCAGTTGTTGTAATATTGATGAAAATGTTTAAAACTTCCGTCCAGGCTTTGAATTCAGCTGAAGCTGAAGCACCAACGGCGGCACCAAGCCAGCTTAACCTAACGGAAATCATGTCGAAGCAAGGATGTAAAGCTTTTGCGGATTTGCTGACAGCTTCGGGAGCCGATGACAAATTTAACGAAAACATGGATGCGGGTTTAACGGTGTTTTGCCCGACCGACAGTGCCGTCAAAGGTTTCATGCCCAAATACAAGAATCTGACGGCGTCGAAGAAAGTGTCGCTGCTGTTGTACCATGGGATTCCGGTGTTCATGTCGTTGCAAATGCTGAAGACCAACAATGGAGTTATGAACACGTTGGCAACGGATGGAGCGAACAGCTACGATTTCTCGGTGAGCAACGAAGACGAGGTGGTGTCCTTGGATACGACTGTCGTGACCGCCAAGGTTTTGGGGATTTTGAAAGAGGAAGAGCCGTTGATTGTGTTCAAAATCAATAAGGTGTTGATGCCAAAGGAGCTGTTCAAGCCGGTGGTAGCGAAGGAGGCAAATGCGCCGGAGGCAGATGCACCGGCGGACAGCGAGCCGGCTGATGCGGAAGATAACACTAATGGGGTTCAAGGATTGGGCGGTGGGAGATTGGTAATGTTGGTGTTGAGCTTGTGGATTGGGATATTGTTGATATGATTGATTCAAATTGCAACACAGAACACACAATCGGGTCTTAATTCATGTGAAAATATTTGGATATTTCCAGCAATAAGTGATCAGTCCCACTTCCATGCTCTTCTTTTTCTTATCATTATTTTGGTTGAATAGATATAGAGTTATGATGCACATTGTTTGAGCTGTAAATGCATTTTTCTTTTTGTATTGTTTACAAATAAAATGGCCCATGCAAGGCTGTAAATCCAATTTTCTTTTTAAATTTCTTTATGTGCTCTTCACCAATATAATCCCATTTCTTTATTTTGTTTTCTTAATCATTTTTAACTCATCTCTTCTATAACATACCAACTGAATTAACAAGTCTTTTATTTTGTTAAATTATCATCTTTAACATTAAAAACTAAAATTCTACTTACTTTTATTCAGCCTATACTAAAACAAGTTACATTCTATTCCAAATTTATGTAATATTTTTTTTTAAATTATAACCATTAAATATTGCTTTGGTTGAATTGGTAAAGTAGAGGGTAAAAATACCATAGAAGCTCCTCTGTTAGGAATCAGATTGCATTTTGACCCATTCATTAAAAATAGATAAATTAGTCCCAATATGTTAGATTCAAAAGCAAATTGGTCCTTCTGTTAAAAATTTTATCTATTTGTACTATTAAAAATCGGTGTGACTAATGAAATAACTAGACAATGACCGTGATGTACAAAGATCCGTTTTTAATAGTAAAAATAGATGAAATCTTTAACAAAATGACCACTTTTCATTTTTATCTAATATACAATGACTAATTTACTTATTTTTTGAGTTGAGGGGACATCGGACTCCTAGGACAATGACTTTTATGATACTTTTACCTAAAATATAGTTGTTGTTATTATTACTCATAATTGTATAAAACACCCTCAATGTTTAGGGGTTTTTGGTTTTGTGCCATTGACCCTTTTTTTTGGATTTATGCCTTCAACGTTACGATTTTTTCACAAATTAGCCCAACTTTAACAGAAAACATAAATTGACCATCAATTAAGCATCGATCAATGAAATAACCTATGTGGCGTGCTGACGTGTCAAAAATAAAGAATTAAATATGAAATTAAAAAAATAATTTATAAAAAAAATTAACCCTAAAATTAAAACCTATCATTAAAATTCCTAATCCCTTACTCTCAAATCTTGAAATCCCTAAAACTTTTACAATGAAATTGGTATATGTATTATAATTTTTGTTGTTTTTCAGAGCTGCAGTAGACACCAACCAATTAATTCTTTCACCATTGCTCTCCATTGAAGGAAAAAAATTAAAAAAGAGAGAGTAGAAAAGTAATTATTTTGAATCCAGGTTACACACAGAATCAATCTCCTTTCCATTTTGAACAACACACCAAATCAATCTCCTTTCCACTTTGAACAACACACCAAATCAATCTCCTTTCCACTTTGAACAAAAAGGCGAAAATAGAGAGTTTCAACACCAAAGATCTGTCAACAATAGGCGGCATAGCCACCTTTTCCATTTTTCATTCCTTCATTCCCACTCATTGGCTTCCTTTCTCCATCGTCAAACGAGCCTAGAAACGGAGAAGACACAGTGCATAAACTTGCTTCACTTTTGCTTATAGTTCTTGGTGGTAGCTATATATTGTTGTTTTTGTCTGGAAAGGGTAGGCATAGTCATTCTCATAATCAACCTATGGAGAAAATAGTTGTTGTTGGTCTTGTCCTTGTTCCAACATTGTCTCCTTATGCTACCACTCTTCTTGTGTTTCTAGCTGTTGGAAACTCATCGTCCATGATGGTGCTTGCAATCATAGTGCTTCTATTCAAGTATAGAATGAAAGATGACTCTGAATTTTGAGAATTGCTTAAATCAATTTGAATTTGTCAGTAGTTGGCAGATGTTAGCAATACAGTAATTGAAAAATAAATCATCTTACTTGTTTTGTTCCCTTGATTTGTATGGTCAAGTTGTCTCAATTTTTCAATAGTTGGAGATTGTATCATCATTTGTATGTGCTTAATTATGTCCTCAAATAACCATTATTTGGGCCTTAAAAGAGAGTTCTTGGAATACTAATGATGATGTTTGGAAGGTCGTTTGGAAATATCAAGGCCCTTAAAGAGTTCTTTATCTATGGCTTGTAGCTAAACAGAGGCTTCTTACAAATTCTAAACGAGTTAGGAGAGGGTTTGGACAAAATAGTGCGTGTCTTCTCTGTGGGCACGACACTGAGGATATTCTGCATGTTCTCCAGGATTGTTCCATGGCTAAGAAAGCTTGGAGGCTCGTTGTTCCCGCAGAAAAGCTTTCCAGGTTTTTTTCTGATTCCCTTCAAATTTAGTTTTACACTAATCTTTGTTGTCATGATAAGTTGCAGGATAAGGAAGTTACCTGGTCGTGGCTTTTTCGAATCATTGCTTGGAGACTCTGGAAGAATAGTAATCTGTTCATCTTTCAAAACACTACTTGGACAGCATATGAAATCATTAAAACCTCTCTCAGTTAGGCTCAACACTTTGAACCGTTTTTAGCCGAAGCCAAATCTACTGTGACTAGTTCTGGAATTCGTCATCATTTGGCAGATAATTGGGTTCACCTTCTTTCTGATGGAGCAGTCGCTAAAGATTTAGGAAATGCCTCAGCGGGAGGTGTGATTAGAGACAGAAGTGGCAATTAGATTTTGGGGTTCACTAGCTATCTGGGTAGATGTTCACTTTTGGAGGCTGAACTTTGAGACGTTCTTGATGGAGTTCTTATTTTATTAAGCAAGGGATATACAAAATTCTGGATTTTGACTGATAGTCTTGAAGTGGTAAAAGCTTTGTCTCTGGACGTTTCAGTAGATTCAGGCATTACCGTACTTAGAAGAATTAAGAGACTTTTGCGTTCTAAAGGCCAATGGGAAATTAAGTATGTTACTAGGGAGTGAAATTTAATTGCAGATCAATTGGAAATGATCAGTCTTTCTTGGAAACCACCTCTCTAGATTTTTGCAATACCTCTTGATATGGTTAATACGTCTATTCAGCAAGATAAAGCTTTTAGAATCTCTTAGGAGGTTTTAATTTGTATTTTCTTTCATCTTTCACCAAAAAAAATAAAATCTATTCAATATTTTATACTTTTAAAGGCGAAGGGTAAGAGCATCTTCACTCAAAACAAACGCATTGAAAAAAAAACATAAGTTAAGTTTTTTAAATCAAAATATTCTTTCTATTCTTTTTTCTTTTTTCATCCCAATCTAATTTTCTATCTTAATTATTTACTTTTTTAAAATGCTAGAGTGTTGTGCAAATAAGATAAAAGAGAGTAAATTATTTTATAAGAAAAGCATATTAGGTTTAATTCTCAGTAAAGATTAGAGGGGTCACAAACGATTTTAAAACCCAACCTCCTAGTCAGAATCTCCCTTAAATGTAATTTAATAACATAATATATCACTACAAATGTACCCTACAAAATATTGAAAGAAAAAACAATAAAGAACACCAAAATTTTAATGAGATTTAACAAATCACGCCTACGTCCTCAAACATTGTCAAATATATTTCATTGCAAAACATAGAAGTGAAAAATTACAAATAGAAAGAGAAAGATTACCTTATAAAGGAAATGACAATTTTTTTTTTGGTGAAAGGAAATGACAAATTTTGACATGATTTAAAGGTACTTCTATTTATAGTAGTACAAGCACTCCAGAACCTTATATTTTTTAGATGTGGGATTGTGCTATTTCAACAAATCTCTACCTTAGCAAATTTCCACATCTTCAGTCTTCTTGCAAAACAACATTTGATAGTACCTTCAAAATTCAAACTTCAAGCTTTAACATTGATAAAGTCCAAACATAGTTGGAACTTGACCGCAGTCACAACCTTAGTCATCATATCTGTAAAATTCTCAGTGGTTGAAATTTTCAAGATCTTTACTCCATCATTTTCCAGAATCTTTCATACAAAATAATGCTAGACATCAATGTCCTTCGTCCTTGCATAATAAACTTGATTCTTTGCTAATTGAATAGTACTCTGACTATCACAATACACTTTAACATATTTCTGTTTAATTCACCAAGCAACCCTTGAAGCCAAAACAGCCTCTATGATTTCCACATACTCCGCTTCTATAGTAGATGAGGCAACAACTGACTGTAAAGTAGACTTCCAACTAACTTGTGCCTTTGCAAGAGTAAACACATAACCAGTAGTTGACTATCGTTTGTCCAAATCGCCAACATAGTCTAAATTAAAATATCCAACCACACCCTGATTATCTTCCTGCTCAAAAATCAATCCAATATCCATTGTATTATGGATATATCGCAAAATTCTTTTCACAACTTGCCAATGGTCCTTTCCTGGATCATGCACATACCTCCTCACAACCCCAGCTACTTTTGAAATGTCAGGTCTTGTACATACCATAACATACATTAAGCTACTAACAACATTCACATATGGTATCTTTGATATATATTCTCGTTATGCATCATTCTTTGGCGACATAGAGGCATTAAGCTTGAAATGAGGAGCAAGATGGGTGCTAACAGGTTTTGACTTTTTATCCATACCAAAACGCTTTAGAAATTTTCTCAGATATTATTTCTGATTCAAACAAAGCCTCTTCAAGCTTTTATCTCGAGTTATCTCTATGCCCAAAATCTTCTTTGTTTCTCCTAGATTATTCATTTCAAACTTCTTTTTCAACTATTTTTAACTTCTCAATCTCTACTTGACTTTTGAAATCTATCAACATATCATCAACATAAAGGAGAAGATATATGATAAAATCATCTTGAAGCTCGCGAATCTACATGCATCGATCATATTTGTTTCTTCTGTACTTCTCTTCTATCATAAACTTGTCAAATCGCTTTTACCACTACTTCAGCGATTGCTTTAAACCGAACAACGATTTTCCAAGTTTGCACACTAAATTTTCTTTTCCAACAATCTTGAATCCTTCTAGCTGAGTCATATAGATTTCTTCTTCTAAGTCTCCTTTAAAAAAACAATTTTTACATCCAACCGAACTAGTTCCAAATCTAATTATGCCACCAAATCCAATAGAATTCTAATAGTAGAATGCTTCACAATTAGAGAAAATACCTCATTGTAATAAATTCCCTACTTTTCGGCAAAACCTTTCACCATCCATCTTGATTTGTAGCGCATCTTATCTTGGCCAATAAATCTTTCTTTCTTTGCAAACACGCACTCGCACCCAATTGTCTTTTTTCCCTTCGTCAAACTAGCTAGCTTCCAAGTTTGATTTCTTATGAAGGGATTGTATTTCTTCATCAAAAGTAGTAGGAATGCTATCAACTACAACTAGGAATGCATAAGCCACCGCTTCAATAAAGCGAGTAGGTTTTCTAATTATTCTCTCTAGCTTATTAGTTGCAATTGATTCAAGTTGTTGTGGAAGTTTTTGAAAAGCTTGGAACATTCAATTCTTTAAGTGGTTTAGTGTAAAAGATACATATCATTCAAGTTTAGTGTAAAATAAAGTTACCTTTAGAGGGTGTTTGATTCATAGAATCTTACATTTCCGGTGATAATGTAAAATTTCAGGAATGTGATTATCATGTTTAAATTTCAAACATTCCCTTTGGGAAATAATCTCACTTTCATAAGTCTTAGGATTCAGAATATAAAAGGTAATTTCAATACAACATCTTCTTTAGATAATCTTATATTTCAGCCAAAATATTAAATTTTGAATAATTTTGCCCTTTGATTTTTTTATTTCAATCAATTTCATTTTTCTAATGTAAATAGAATATAATTTTAATTAAAAAAACGTTGTTTTTAACGGGAGGTTTCACTTGTAAACACTATATGTCAACCTGTTTATTATCAATTATTATATTATTTAAAATTATTGTTTTGAGTTTCCAGCAATTTTAAAAGTCAACTAGTTGGTGATATAACCATTTCAAGAATTATTATAATTATGATTTATAAATTTATTTCAACATTATGTATTTACTTATTAATATTTAAATTGTAGTAAAAACAAAAATTATCATAATTTTAAAGAAATTGTTAGTAACGGAACGTTAAATGAAAATAAATTATATATCAAATATAATTTAGTAAAATGTGCTTCTAGATGATCTTATATTTTGTCAAACTATGTTGCAAAAATCAATTTAGAAAACAATGTTTACCACACAACGGATGTTTCCTAGCATTGTGGCATTTATAGTAATAAACCCAAAACTGAATTAGTATTGTGATGCCTATAGTAATAAACCTTAAATTGAATTAGTATATGTGCTTTGAGCGAAGTGATCTAGGTCGTTTCCTAGCATTCTACCAAATTATTTTCTTCATTATCATCGAACGCCGAGTTGCTTAGAGTTTGGATCCAAATTCATGAACCGATCACATAGAATGAAAACTCTAATTAATTTGTAGTTGGAAAATCAATTCCTCTCTATGGGTAACCAAAAACTTGAACACTCAAGAAAATAAAGTTTATTCCTTAAATAAATTGTCACTATTTTCTGACAGATTAACAACACTCAAAATATGAATAACTGGTGTAATTTTGGCTCATCCCTTTGTTCCTATTTAGAAGAAAAGGTTATAAGAATTCTACTTAAATAAGGGGTAATTAAATAATAATATTTTAATAGAAAATATAACAATTCCCTTTGAGGGAATAAGGGGGGCACGACACCCTTGCTTGGGAGTTAGGGCTGTCGTGCATCATGTTACAAATAGGCTTATTGGGTCTATCTCTAGTATTGAGTACAATTATATGTGTTATCCTAACTTTTAACCAACTCGTATAATTTAACCAACTTTTATACTTCCAAAAATATTATTTATTTAATAAATTAATTTAAATGTAATTAATTTTGTAACACCCCTTGGCCAACCCGACCATTAGGTCCGAGCTATAGGATGCTACATTCGTTGTCAGACCAACTATAATAAACTTCAAGACAATTCAACCATTCCAACATGTTCAGTAGCATAAAGCGCATTTTCAATATGATATAAAAACATTTTAAGGTCTTATATGAGCTTTACGAAAGCTCTTTTATTAATTCAATGTAAAAAATGGAGTTAATTTAAAAGATTTCAAACTTATGAGCTGACATGACATCATAGCATCCACGTCGCGACATAGCTAGTCAATGAGTTATGTCGCGACTTTAGGAATCTCAATATTGTAATGCCACTCACTGTCAAACTATGTCGAGACGTTGGGGGGAAATGGTCGAGACGCTACCCCTGTTTTGGCAAAAATCATGTTGTTACTTGATTCATGCTCCCTACCAAACATGTTTATTCTTCCTTATGAACTTACAAATTTCAAACAAGCATCAATTAAGCAATTTTACCAATGCATAACATCATACCGAACTATTCCAAATCACATTTATAACACTCTTGCATTCATGGATCACAAAGCATAATCACATACTCAAACTTATACATTCCAAGTCATACTTCCACATTAACATGCCAAGATATCTCATTTAGCAATTTATGACATATAAAGCTTAAGAAATCTTGAAATCATGAGTTTAAATGGCATTTAGCATGACCAATAGAGGTGTCCATGGGCTAAGTTAAGCAGGGCCCAACCAAAATTTTAGACTTGTTTCCTAGATCTGAGCTCGACCTTAAAAATGAGCTTAAAATTTTGCTCAAGCTCGGTTCGAATAAAAATGATAAAACTCAGGCTTGGTCTGCCCGTATTAATTTTAAATTATTTTTTATATACTTTTTTAAAAAATATAATAAATAAAAAATACTAAAAATATTAAAATAAATGTTTCCCAACAAATTAAAAATAAATTTTTTAAAAATATATACTTAAATAACACTAAAATAAGTGCAACTTAACAAGAAAATGCCTCTAAAACAGTAATAAAATTAACTATAAAACAAGAGTTATATAATATCCAAACAATAACAACAAAATAGTAGCAACATAGTAGTGAAATAGAAGTAAAATAGTAAAAAAAAACAACAACAACAAGAAAACAGTAAAAAAATAACAAGTTTTTTTTTTCATATTCGAGTTTGGCTCGGGCCAAAAAAACTTACCCGAGGCCCGACTCATTTTTTAAACGGCCCTTATTTTTTGCCCAAGCCCATTTTTCGAACCTATATTTTTACCCAAACCCTCCTACTTTTCGGGCGGGCCTTATTTGGTCATATATCAAACTTAAAATGCAAACACAAACGTAGCCAAAATTACATTTTTGGCACATACATTAAGTTGATCATTTACATAACGTAATGACCTTATATACAAGCCAAAACTTTAAGAACCAAAATGAACATATTTCTACTGTTTTGATGATAGTGTGATGCCCACAAAGATCCGGCTTTGAGAAATCCACAAAATCAAGATCTACAAGTAGGAGAAATAATTAGAGTAAGCATATAAATGTTTAGTAAGTTCAAATGGAAAATACAATACTTACCTTGATCATATATAAGCATATTAGCTACCATAATTTTAGCGTACATTTGGCTAACCTTGTAACGACCTGATAGTCATGGGTAATCAAAAAGTGTATTTTCGGGCCTTCGTTTTAGTAAAACGGACTCGTAAATATTTATTAAAAATATTTATGAAGTTAGTTGTGTAGTTAATTAGGTTTCAGTTAATTGAATTTGCTTGAATTAAAAGTAATTACGTATAAGGACTAAATTGCATATAGGGTGAAAGTTGAATTATAGATTAAAAAAAAAGTAAAAGGGCTAAATGAAAAATAATGCCTTTGCTCATAAATGACGCGACATAAGTGTTTATTATTAAAAAATTTGAAGTTAAAAAATATATGTTATAATTATAATATTATATCTTAATGTTTAAGTATATTATATTATATTATATTATATTATATTATATTATATTATATTATTATAATAAGTAAAAGAAACAAAAAAATAGAAACAGAGAAGCGAAACGAAAGAAAAGAAAAAGGGAAAGAAAGGAGAAAAAGTTAGGGTTCAAGGTTCAAAGCTTAATTGGTAAGTTAATTTAGTCTTTTTTCTTGTAATTTTTATGTTTTTAGAATCTCGGTATTAAATATTACTTAACTTATGTTGAAATTTTAGAAATTATTGAATTTTTAAATGTTGTTCATGTTGAATAATTTAAGTATTTGGGATTAAATTGATAGAATTTTAAGTTAAAAATAAAAAATGGATTAAATTATAAAATAAATTATAAGTTTTGAGTAATAGGGACTAAATTGTGAAAATTTTGAAATTTAGGAAATTAGAGAGTTGAATTTAGTCTAACGTGGAAATTGAATGAAAATATGGAATTAATTTTGAAGAAATAAAGTTAGTCTCGGTTTAGGGACTCAATTAGAAATTAGGCAAATGTTGAATAAAAATTAAAATATTTAATGTGAAATTGAATTGTATTGTATTGATGAATTTTAATTGTTTTAATTTCATAGCAAATATTGTGTCGAAAACCACGACTAGGAAAGGAAAAGATAAAGTTGACGAGTAGCTCAAAAATTCCGGTTTGTATTTCTATAATCTGAATCCAAATATTAATTGTTGTATTGTTGATTTAATGTTTATGGTAAGTGAATAAGGTGAGTGATTTGCATTACGATATTGAATTGAATGTATGTGAATTTATGATTAATGTGATATTTGAATACTGGATGATTGTGGCATTTGAAAAGTGAATTAAAACTCTATTAATTGTATTGGGCTGAGTCAGATATAGATGGCATGCCATAGGATTGGAAGAGTTTAGGGACTACTTCGACCTTGAGTTGATGAGACACTGGGTGTCAATTTACTACTTCGGATTAATTTGATAAGGCACTGGGTGCCAATTTACTTCGGTTTAGCCGATGAGACACTGGGTGTCAATTTATTACTTCGAATTTTTCGATGAGGCACTGGGTGCCAAACTGGTGTGTTTTGGTTGGATCTGTGTATCCGTCTGAGTCCGAGTCATGTTAATAGGGGTAAATAAATGAAGTGATAATATGAAAGGTATTTGAAAATACCGAATGTAAAATTAGAAATGAGATATATGGATTGTGTGACATTGAGAGAAGCTAATTGAGATAGCAAATGATGAGAATTGAATGTATTATGAATAAATTGTTCAATTGAATTACTATTGTTAATGCATGATTAAATGTGTATGTTATATTACTTTACTTTTGAGCATTCGGATTATAGAAATACCACTGAGTTTTTACTCAGCGTACGATTTTTCTTTCTGTACGCAGGTTAGGTACTTAAGTGTGATCACCAATTCAACATCCATCAACGATCCCGATCTCAAACGTGGTGAAGTATGTCTCTTTTATGTTGGCATGTATCTAGGGTGTCTAAATGTTAACTATTTTGTGAATTGATTGTAAATAAGATTATAAGTTAATTTTGGTTGGTTATATTTAAATGAGTATGAGTTATGTTAAGACTATAATATGGCATGTTTAGATTAGTGTTTGAATGAATATGGTATAGGTAAATTTGGATTGAAATTGGAAAATGTTTAAATTATTATGTTTTGATAATATAATTGTGGAATCTATGAGGTAACATTGGTTAGGTATCTAAGTTGATTACTTTGATATGTTTTAAAGGTATTTGATTGTGTTTTGAATTGGTTGAACGAATGGTTTTTGAGTTGTTTGGTGTCTAAGATTGCAGGGTGTGATAAACTTGATGTTTAAGGTTCATTTTGAGTCCACACGGCTAGACACACGTGTAATGCCCCCGTACCCGAGACCATCGCCGGAGTCGAGCACGAGGTGTTAACGACTTAATTCATTAATTAAACATCTCAAACAATTTATTTTTAAAATTTCCAGACAAGCTAGCTAACTGCATCACAGTCGCTTAAAAATTCATATCTCGAGTTCCAAAACTCAAAATTAAGATCCATAAAATTTTCCTGAAACTAGACTCATATATCTATCTACTAATTTTTTTTCTAGAATTTTTAGTAGGGCCAATTAGTACAGTTTATTAGTTAAAGTATCCTCTGTTTCAAGGTTCAGCTACTCTGAGCCCTGTGCACTTCAAATCAAATTTATTTCTGTACAGAAATCCAATGACTATTCTGTTTATTTCACTTAAAAATAGACTCAATAAGGAATCCATACATATAAATTCTGAGTCCTAATTATTTTTACACAAATTATGGTGAATTTCTAAAGTCAGAACAGGGAATCCAGAAATTGCTCTGACCCTGTTTCACCAAAACGTAAATATCTCATAAAATACAACTCTTTTACCTATTTTGTTTCCTCCACATGAAAATAGATTCATAAAGATTCAATTAAATATTTTATTCGTCATCTAATTCTATCTCTACTATTTTTAGTTATTTTTTAAACTCACGTCACTGCTGCTGTGTGATTCTGTTTTATAGCCAATTTCACCATTTTATGGATTTCCATAGATTAGTTAGCACATAAAGCATATGTGTTATCAATTATAATCTCGATTAGCCACTCCAATAGATAATCATTTTCAAACATTTCCATGCCATCCATGAGCTATATCATAAGACTATATACACAAAAGGATTATAATGCTATACATGCCATATTCCCAAAATATGCAAGCCACCATACCGTCATGGTCCGTTGATAGTGTGAGCGTGCCTCCAACCGTCCTGATCTCCAAACTGGCTTGTCAAAACTACAAGGAATGGAAGGGAAGGAGTAAGCATAAATGCTTCGTAAGTTCACATGCAAATAACAAATAACTTAACAAAGCAATTATACCAACCAACATTAGCATAATATCACCAAAACATATATCACATTTCTATTCATCATTCATCGTCTTACTACATTATTGTTGTCGTATCAAGTCTCAACCCGAGGGTTAAGTACATACCTGTCCAAAGTGCCCATTCCACAACACTTAGCAATACGTCACTTGCATCTTGAGTATTCTTCTATTTCACTAGAATTTTACCCATTGAACACATCAGAATATAACTCGGATACATGGAAAGTTTGCACATAAGTGCCACATATGTATCCAAGCTACCATGTAACCCGCCCATAAGCGAACTCAGACTCAACTCAACGAGCTCGGGCGTTCGCATCCATAAGTGAACTCGGACTCAACTCAACGAGTTCGGACGTTCGCATCCATAAGTGAACTCAGACTCAACTCAACGAGTTCGGATGCCAAAATATCCGAATCTATTCCTAAGGTTCAACGGGACTTTCCTCGTTCGTACTCCTTTACCATTCTCCTTGGAATACCCATGACGATACTTCGGTAGTCTTTCATATTTTTCACATAATTCATAAAATTTTTGCATGTTGTCCAACAATGATCACAAAGCATAGAATTGTATGATAACAATCATAATATCGTATAAATAGCATTAAATGATTTAAAATAATAGTTATATTACAATATTTACATATGAACTTACCTCGTATGCGAAAATGGTCATTTTTACCATTTTGTCCACAACTTGGTATTTTGCCGATTTTAGCCCGAATTTCGATTTTCCTTGCTCTATCATTTCAAATATAGCCTAATTAGGACTCATTTTATTTAAATCAACCCAAAATCATATTTTGGAAAAATTACAATTTTGCCCCTAACCTTTCACATATTTACACTTTTTTCCCCAAATCTATTAAATTAAAATTCATCCTATTTTCTTATGTTTTATGATATGATGATCATTTTTCCCTTCTATAGCTACATCCAATTCTCACTCTAACATGTACTTATGAACATTAGGTATTTTTACCGATTATGTCATTTTAGTCGTTTTTACGTAAAATCACTTAGCAAAAGTTGTTTAACACAATCTCAAGCTTCATATTCTACCATAAAACATCAAAATTCATGCATATTATTCATGGGTAAATTTTTAAAAATAAACCCTAGCTCAAAATATTGGTAGAAATAGGTAAACCGAGCTACGAGGATTTCAAAAATGTAAAGAACATTAAAAACGGGCATAGAAATCACTTACAATCAAGGCTTAAAAGTGTTGAAACCCTAGCTATGGTGGAGAGCAAAATCCAGCAGCAACTTATGGAGAAGATGATCATTTTTGTGTTATTTTTCCCATTTTATTTCATTTAATATCAAAATGACCAAAATGCCCTTCCTTATTAAACTTTCAAAAATTCCATCCATGTCCAATTTTTGTCCATAAACTTAGAAATTGGTCAAATTGCTATTTAAGACCTCCTAATTGATATTTCAAAGCAATTTCATACTAGAAACTTCTAGAATGCAAGTTTTGTAACTTATTCAATTTAGTCCCTAACTTCAAATTAAGCACTTTATGCATAGAATTTCTTCACGAAATTTTCACATAATCATGCAATCATATCATAGACCTCAAAATAATCATAAAATAATTATCTCTATCTCAGATTTGTAGTCCTGAAACCACTATTTCGATTAGGCCTTTATTTGGGATATCACAACACGGGCGTGTGACTGGACCATGTGAGACACACAGCTAACACACAGTCGTGTGGTTTGGCCGTGTGTCCCCTACAACTTAAAATTTTCAAAATAGAATGCTCAGGTATTTTTACATGGGCAAAGACACGGGCGTGTGTCTCAGCCGTGTGTGACACACGACCTAGCACACGGGCGTGTGACTTGGCTTTGTGACTCAAGTCAGTATACACCTAAATTTGGACACTGGCTGGGACATGGCCGTGTGCCCCTATTTCGAATGCCCACACGGCTTGAGACACGGGTGTGTCTCTTGATCGTGTGAACCACACGGCCTGGCCACAAGGGCATGTGTCCCCTGTTTCTTTGAAAATTTTTTATGTTTTCGAAATAATTCCCTGAGTACCCGATTTAGTCCCAGTTTATTTTTAACGCATATTTTAGGCCTCGAGGGCTCATAAAAGGAACAATAGGATTAATTTATGGCATGCATGCCAAATGATATGTAATGCTTGTATTTGATCTGAAAAGTACGGTAATGCTTCATAACCTTATTCCGGCGACATATAAGGGTTAAGGGGTGTTACAAACCTTGACACATTATGTCATAACTTGATAAATAACAAAATGGATATCCAAATAGGTTAGACGTTACAACATATAAAAAAACATTTCATACCAAATCATGCTATATCATCTCACTTACATACATCTTTATCAAGTCACATAATCATGTCATTTAAATTTGAATCACAAATCATAATAACATGTAAAATTAGTTCATTTCCCTTTTTCTGATTACAATATCCACTTTTAACGTCTCACCCAATGAAACCCTCGTCAAACGGGCTGAGATACACGGGTGAACCATACCACACTAAGGCACTGAAGTGCAAAGCCCATAGGCATCAAATGTATAAATGTTTTCAAATACATCCCTCGTACAAACGCATATAAGACATTATTGGCTTGCTAATCGTATCCTAACATTCTATTAAGTTCACATGGGCATTAACTATACATATCTATATATTCAACCCTATAATACATCATATTTACATATCATATGTTGTAATCATTCATAATTATATATCATACCTTGTACAATGTACTATTACATAGCAAGCATTTATCTCATTTCATTTCGAATTCCAATTCATTCCATAGCCTTGTATGCCAATTTCCATTAACATATCAAATTATATTCAAGTATGATTATAATGAAACAAACACAAATATATATATATAACACAAAGAAAGGTAGTAAGTTCCAAATGAACTTACCTATTCGAAACACAAAACGAGTGGATTCTTCAAGGACTAATCCACAATTTTAGTTTTTTCCCTAATAGCTCCACTATGATCCAATTCTTGATATATACAAATATTTCATATACCAAATCAATACTAAACATTATCATTCATTTTCATGAGATGCATGATCCTAAATACATTCATTTTTCGATTTTTCAAATTTTATATTTTATTCAATTTAGTCCTTGAACTCGGGATTAGCATAATTTTTTTATTTCTAGCTTTGGATTAAAATCGAATTTCACACACTCTCATTAGGGACCTTATACTTTCTATATCTAACAGAATTTCATTATAGGTTTTACATTTATTCAATTTGATATCTAATGTAACAAAGTTAACAAGCAACTTTACAATTAACAAGCAAGCTTAACTAACTTTACAATTTAGGTTTTTCTTCATACTCTAAGCTCAAAATCTATAACTGTCAAGTATAATTCATCAATTAATCAACAATGGCAACTTCCTAAAACTTCAATAACTTATGAAATTGGTAAATGGACTAGTTAAATTGTAACAACCCGAACTTTAAGATCATCAGAAAAGTATATTTTCGGGCCTCCATTTCTGAAAAATGGATTCGTAAATATTTATTAAAAATATTTACGAAGTTAAGTGAGTGATTAATCTAAAGTTTAATTAAGTGAATTAACTTAAATTAAGGATAATTAGATAAAAGGATTAAATTGAATGAAGAGTGAAAGTTTAATTATAGAATAAAGAAAAGTAAAGGGACTAAATAGGCAAATAAGCCAAAAAGGAGTGCCAAGTGTATGGCAAAAATAAAATACATGTGTAATTAATATAATACATACATTTGTAATACATGTATGTATTTACTTATTATTTAAATAAATAATTAATGTATTTATTATTATTAAAATGATATTATATGATAAATAAATTAAATATAAGACAAGTGCATAGTAAAAATAATTTATATGTGTACCAATAGTATACATACACTTGTAATACACATATATGTCTGCTTATTATATAAGTGTATTATATATTATTATTAAAAGTAAAGTAAATAAAAAGGAAATAAAAGAAAGAAATAGAATGTGGAACGAAACAGGGGAAGGAAGAAAGAAAAAGAGAAAAGAAAGAAGAAAACAGAAAATTAAAAGTTTGAAGCTTGGAAGTTTAATAGGTAAGTTAATTTAGCTCTTTTTACTTAATTTTGATGTTTTAGAAGCTATAGAATAAGGTTTTGATGAAGTTAAGTTGATATTTTGAAAGATAGTTAATTATTAAACATTGTTCATGTTGAACAAAAAGATGAATTAAGGGCTAAATTGATAGGAATTCAAATTAGAAGTGAAATAAGGATTAAATTGTAAAGTAATTCATAAGTTTTGAATGGCAAGGATTAAATTGAAAGAAATTAAAAATTATGGTTTTATTTTGAAATTAGTTTGAAGTGGAAATTGAATAAAAATATTAAGTTAAATATGAAGAATAAAAGTTAGTCTCGGTTTAGGGACTAAATTGGAATTAAGGTAAAAGTTGGATAGAAATTGAAATATTCAATGTGAAAAATTTAATGATAATGTATTAATAATATTTAATTAATTCCCGTAGCTAATGATGTGTCAAAAAATCTCGATTAAGCGAGGATAAGGCGAAGACAACGGGAGTTAGCTCGGAAACCACAGTTTGTATTTCTATAAACCGAATCTAATAATTATTTGTTGAATTTATTATTTATATGAATGGTAAGTATTATTATTATTATTATTATTATTATTATTATTATTATTATTATTATTATTATTTTGGTATTGAATTGAATAAAAATTCATGAATTATTAGTGATTATTGATATTGAATAGAATATGTGAATATTGAGTGGAAAATTGAAAAATGTATATTGCATTGAAATTGATTTGCATGTGGATTGATATGGAAAAATGTATTAAATTGAATTGAAATTAAATTACAAATGAAATTGAAAATTTGAAAGTTTACTGAAATCCCTATTAACTGTATCGGGCTAGTCGGATATAGTTGGCATGCCATAGGATTGGAAGTGTTCAGGGATATTCCAACTGTGTGTCGATGAGACACTATATGTGTCGACTACTGTGACTGTTCCGGATTCGTTCCAAAGAGGTACTCAGTACCTGACTGTTACTGTTACTGTTACTCTTACGGTGTATTCCAGCTTCGGCCGATGAAACACTGTATACTATCCCTGGTGTGTGGGTTGGATCCGTGTATCCGTCCAGGTCCGAGTCATGCTAATAGGGGTAATAAAAAGTATTAAAGACTGTCTGCTATTGAATAATTTACTGTTACAGAATAAACGACTCATACTGAATAAATAAATATTACTGATTAACCGATTATTACTGTTAACTGACAGGTACTAACGATAAAGATCAATTGGTTGTTACCAAAGTATATTGACTGTTATTGAAATGAGATAGTACAGAATATTGAATGAAAGGTGAATAATATTATTACTTAAATGAATTGTAAATAAAAGTACTGAAAAACTAATTGTTACTGAATAATGGACTGCTACTGAATGTCTGAATGATACTGAACACAGGTTAGTACTGAATAAATATGAAAAATCGACGAATAATGAATAAACATTGAAACTGTATACATTTCATCGAAAGTAATTAACAAGATCTTAGCATTATATATCAAAAACAAATGATTGAACTATTAGGAGTAATATATTGAATTCTCATGGTTCATTGATATATGATTTATTATTGATTTAAGTATCAGTTTATAGAAATACCACTGAGTTCATATTCAGCGTACGGTTTGTTTCCGTGCGCAGGTTAAGTTAAAGACAGATCGTCGAATCAGCATCATAAGCCGATCCCGAACTCAAAAAGGTAAAGCATGTTAATTATCGGTAATGGCATGTACCTAGGATGTCTTAAGTGTGTTATATTAGATTGTGATTGTAATAGTGAAGTAAGTAAATTGATAATTGATAATGATACGTGATAAGTGTTTAAAGTTAAGTATTAGATAATATATAAAATGTGTTTGAATTGGTTTAATATTGGTATCTGTGTTGGTTGTGGATTGAAATTTTCAGGATTGGTAAATTTTTAAAATATAAGGTTCATTTTGAGTTCACATAGTTTGTCGCACGGGCGTATGCCTTGGTTGCCACGGCCATGTCTTAAAGTCAGTTTAGTACACGGGCAGGCCACACGAACGTGTGTCATAGCCATGTTTAAAAGTCAGTGTTGCACATGGGTTGAGGACACGGGCGTGTCCCATGCCTCACGGGCATGTTAAATTAGCCACACGGGCGTGTGGTACAGTTCAAAAGAAGAAAATTTTAAATTTCCACGAAAAGTTTACTAAGCTTTAGGATCGAATCCCAGTTTGTTTTAATTACACTTGTAAAGTACTGTGGACCCATTAAAATTATATTTAGATGGATATATTGCATTTATACTTGTTTATGTGCAAATGTACTGTAACGACTGGTAATACTCTGTAATCCTGTTCCGGTAACGGGACGGGGTTAAGGGTGTTACATAAATCAACCTTTGATGATCATAAATCTATAAAATTTACATGAAAAAAGACTAAATTACCTTAAATTTTGCTTGTTCGAATGCTTTAAAAGCTTGGAAGGTTTTTCTTTAGTTTCAAAATTGGTGGACCGTAGGATGATAGAAAAAGATGAAGGTATCTCCACTTCACTTTTTATACATAGATTATAGGTTAATTAACTTTGGTTAATTTGTTCAATTAAACTTTATTATTCCTTCATTAATAATAATCTCTCTTAATGTTTTCCACAATCACCATCTACTATATCATATTTACTATTGATTTATTTTCCATTTTTGTCCATTGAATAATTGTCATCTAGGTCCTCAAGTTTTCTCTTAATTAAAACTTTATAGCAATTAGACTTTTACAATTTAGTCACTGAGCTTTAATTAACCATTTAATCAACGAAATTATTTGATCATTAACCATTTAATCAACGAAATTATTTGATCATTCTTTAATGTTTTTCTATATTAACTCCGTAAAGATTTCTATTTTATATTTACGGACTCGGATTACGAAAATGAGGTTCCAAGACCACATTTTCGGTACCACTGAAAATCGAATTGTTACAATTTCATCCAATTAATTTATAATCCCAACCCAATTCTATTTTCATCAAAGTCATGACGACTTCATCGTACCAAAATATATGAGGATATATTTAATTGCCTAATTTAATAAAACTGTGTTGATTAATTGATTTAATTTTGACTTCGAATTTTAATTATTTAATTATAATAAATTAAATAATAACTCAAAATAATTAATTTCATCACTAAGTCATCTCTTGTACTTAGTGAGAAAACATATTCACTACAGATAATGGTACATGCAATCTATTTCTCTTTACTGTTATTTTCATTCATTCAATTGTATCGATTCTTGATAATTCTCATATTTAAAGTTATGTATAACTTTATAACATTTTAAGAGATAATTTTAGCATTTAGGTTAATTTTAATACATTTTGTTAATTTTATTAAATTTTATTGTTTTTTCAGCTTGATTATATTTTATTTGATATTTATTATTTTTAGAGTTAGTTCAGATTTACTTTATACTTTCCTCTCTACATTGTAAGGTTTGAATGAATAATCGAAGGCTTGGAGTATAGAGTAAAAAGTAGTGAAGAGAAGGCGATCGAGCTCAATCTTAAATTCATAATTTCCAAAAAAAGCAATCTGCTCCACCACAATTCTGCATCTAGTGGAGCGAAAAGATTAAAACCCTAAAAATAAGTGGTGACGTGATTTAAAAAGAAAATGGAGGAAGTAAAGAAACAAATTGGAGGCAAAGAAACAATTCTCTCACACCAAGGGGGACTTCAAGCTTGCAAAGACGAGAAGAAGAAGAAGAATAAGAAGAGATCTAGAGCACTCAACATCAATTCGATAATTGTTTTTCTCTCTGGATTATTTCTTTGTACTTTTTATCGGTGCAAGCTTGTTATGAATCTCTTTTTGAGTGGTTTTCTCAAATCAACATGAAATAAACTTTCTTTTTTGGAACAACAATGGATCCTATTTCTTAGTTGATTAATTAGTTTCTCTTCAATTGTTTCGATTTCTGTTAATTATTTATTTAGTCTTGTGCTTATTTAATCTGCTTGTCTGATCATCAAGTTGTATTAATTTGATAATCTTGATTTGTCTTGGAAGAGAAAATTAAGATTTAGATCTCGATTAAATAGATTAGGGTTAACTTAGTAGCACCAACGAATGAGTTAATTTACAACTAGGATAAGAATATATCTTATGCCCTAATCAAACCAATTGGTCTATTCGTAGTGGCTTTGTTCAACTTGCCTAGCATAGGAATATAGTTAGTAGGGAAGGGGAAGTAACTTAATTAGATACTAGAAGGGTTCTAGTTAATGCCATCAAATCCCTGAGTTAGTAGTTACTTGGACTGAACAATTGAATAAAAGATAATTGATTATCCAAATTAGGTGAAGTTGGAGTTTCAAGATCTTAAAATTGATTGAGAAACTAGTAATTTTCATTGTTTTAGTTTGATAAAATAATTTGTTAGTTTAATTTTAGCAGTAATTATAATTTATTTTATAGATCCAAATTGGATAAAATTGAATAGTTAGTACTTAGTAGCTTATAATTTGGTTTTCATGGGAACGATGTCTTTTTATCACTTTATTACTTGATTCAACACGTGCACCTGCATAACGAATTTTCACACATCAATTTTTCATGCAATCTATTTTGGGTTATGTTGAACTAGCAGAGGGATAGTTGGACATATATAACTAGGCTCCAATAAATTGTATTTAAGTTCTGATTCTTCGTATATTAATTATAACATCATTTAATTATTGAGTCATTTCACTAAAGTGTTATAATTGAACTTTCCATTATTATATGTCATTACTAAATTGTCCGTCCAATGACCTTGTCGTAAATGTGTTACCCTCATAGGAAATCTCTTTGGGTTAAATCTGTGCACCCAATATGATCTTATTTTATCTCACGGTAACCATTACATCTTTCTTAATGAAAAAGTCAATTACAAATAGTAATTAAATCATTTGTCTTAGACAAATGACCCGTGGTCACATTATTTTCCCATCCATCGCATAACGCCAATGAAAGGATATCATTTATTATTCGGCTACAAATTCCATTGTTGTAAATAAAGATATGGCATGCAGAAATTATATACCTAACGTACCAACTTTCGACTCTATTATTTATTTGAACTCAAGCTTTCAATACATCATAATATACAAGTCATGCACGCATAGTTGGTCACTTATTTAGGATTAAGGTAAGTCACATCATGAACACCACAAGTGAATTAATTCACAAATAGATCCAGGATTTATTCAACTTGAGTCGTATCATATGTATTGTCAATCCAAACAGTCACATTTATATATCTCTATCTTTTTGGAGTCAAACATTCTGATACCCAAAATAATGCATCTCCCCCATTGATCTTGATAGACAATATAATAATTCTTAAATTAGTTTGCTCAGTTTTGATTCATCAAACTATGGACCTTTTAGATTAAATACAAATATAAGTTATTTTCTTGCATTATGATCAAACCATATAATCTAACTTAATATTAATTAAAGGTTAAATAACCAATAAGTTCATATTTATGTAAATTATGGAATTTTATTAAACTAATATATCTGATGTAACCACCGTTTCAATTAATTTTAATATTTAAATAAATAAAATTATGAAATAATATTAAAGTGGAAACTAGGAAGTATCTATCTTTCCAACTTTTATTCTTTTATAATTTTATCTATAATCAATGCAATACAACTTTCTTTTTTGGCCATTCCATTTGCTAATAATTTTATTTTATTTGAAATTGAAATCAATCACCATAGTAAATTAATTAGTTGTACAACTCTTTTCCCAAAATCTCCCATTAAGTTTTTTTATTAATTTTCTCATCTATTCCACACTTATTTTTTCTCTCCACTAGTGTTTTCTTCTCAAATCTTTCAAACTCCAAAAATCTCCCATTTAAGTTTTTTTTCGGTGCTCTTCATTTTCTCAGGCATTCTACCATTAGTTCTTTTTCTACTGTTCCTTTTCCCACATAACTGTGGACTGCCAACTGTGCTTTCCGTTAGTGGAAAATAGATTTTTTTATAAGGAGTAATTACTTCGCATAATTATTTTAATTAAATTGATTAAATTAAAAAAAATTAAAATGATTAAAATAAAACAAACCATTATATTTCTCAATATTTTAACTTTATCATTTCAATCAAATTTATATTTGTATTTTATAAACATATTTATTATATAATATTTTTACTTAAATTATGCCATAATCTAATATATACCAATTGTCCACAATTTCATTCATCATTTTTGTTGCAAGTTGGCTAACCATGTGCGATATGTTCCGCAAAGTGTTAAAGTGCGAAATATTCTGCGACGTGTTGAAGTGTGAGATGTCATTGCAAAGTGGCAAAGTGCGAGATGAATCCGCAAAGGAGCAAGGTGCAACATACAGCTAAAGCTTTGGTGCATGCTGACTCGGTAACACCCATAACTCCTATCCGTTGCCAGAACAAGGTTACAGAGCATTACTTTATAAACAGAATATTAAACCAATCAAATCATACATTAATACAAACATAATCAAATTTCATTCAAATACATCCATAATGTCCCTTAATTGAGCCCTCGAGGCCCTAAAAATACTATAAAAATAATCCGGGACTAAATCAAAAATATTTGCAAATTTTAGGAAAAAGTTGAAAAATTTGGACTGCAGGGGGTTACACGACCGTGTGACTCACACAATTGATACACATGCCCATGTCTCAGGTCGTGTGGACATTCGAAATAGGGACACACGGTTGTGTTCTAGCCTGTGTCCATGCCCGTGTAACTCACTGACTCGAGTCACACGGCCAAGCCACACGCTTGTGTGCCAAGCCGTGTACCCCTTGGAATGACCTCACACGCCCGTATGCCAAACCGTGTGCTAGGTCGTGTAACTGCCTGACTTGTATGCATTGAACCTACAGGGGACACACGGTCGTGTCGCATAGCTGTGTCGCTTCAAAATGAACCTTAAAACACAAGTTTACCATCTCAAATTGCTTGGACCTTAAGAAACTCAAATACTAACCAAAATACCAAATCAAAATGGCATTAATCGGATAAAAAACACATCAAAACCAATCTAATATGTGTCTAACCAATGTACCCTCATTGATACCCCAATTATATACAACTTTACCTCAAAATACACATTAATCCAATTCACCAACTCATTCAAGCACTACCAAATCAATTTACCTACAAAGTTACAACAATTCAAATATATATAAGCCACACATATAACATAACAATTATACCTCATTCTCATACCATTTGCAAATTGGTTATTTGCTCAAAATATCATCTATAACATTAACATAAACCAAACATTAACCAAAATAGCACAAGAGCATATGCATGCCATATAGTCCGAATTAAACGTTTCAAAAACTACCGAGATAGACTGGATAATGTAACTTGAGTGCCGATCCGATCGTCCAACCTTCTGAAAATCTACAATGACAATAAACAACACAAGTAAGCTTAATAAAGCTTAGTAAGTTCAATGAGTTAAACGATAAATCTTACCAAAATAAATATAATAATTCAAATATAAAAATCATCCAAAAGAACTCCTTGTCATTCACAACTTCAATCGATAAATACATCCGTGTTCAAATCAATACAAAAATAACTAACATGTCTTTCAAATTCATTAAATAAATTACCTTACCAAAATTTTTCATTCAAAGAACGACTTACGGGTAAGAGTACATCGCTAACAGAAGCTCATAAGAGCTGAACAGAAGCTCATGAGAGCTAATCCACCCAATCATGCCAAATAGAAAGTAAAACGCGATAGTTCACAACAAATGCTAAACCCTGGTTTACTTGGGTAAAATGATGATATCTCCCTCCAGTACCATCTCTACTCTAAACCCCCGCCATACACCAAATCACGAATGTACTCAAATCTCGCGTTCAATCCAAACTGAGTATTAAATTCGATAATATATTTCCAACAATAATTCAATTCCAACAATAGAACATATATATATAATACCAATCATCAATTTATACAAATGTTAAACTTTAACCGTACGAACTTACCTGAACTGAATTGTAGTAATTGTAGAAGTTCGGGGACTATTCCGCTATTTTTCCTTTTCCATAAGTATCTACGGGATCTTGATCTAAAATATAAAAGTACTCATTTATTAGTATATATTTCATTTCCAATATATTTTTCAATTAATACCCTTTTATTTTTTGAATTTGCATAATTACCCCAAACTTACAATTTTTACAATTTAATCCCTTAATTAGTTAATTCATCAAATTAACTAATTTTCTCAAATAAATAATCTATCCAAATATTCTAGGCCCTCAAACAGCCCCTAATAAACCTAAAATTTACTATCAAACCCTAATACTTTGACATTCTCACAATTTAATCCTAAAATCAAGATTTAACAAAAATCTCTTTACAAATTCATCAAATAGCACAATAAAGACTCCAAATACATAATATTCATAAAAAAATCCAATATTCAATAATGGAAACTTCAAAAATTTTTAACAGAATCAGAAACGAAAGTACGGACTAACTAAACCTAATTATAACGATATCAAAAACATAAAAGTTACAAAAAACAGGTAAGAATTGAACTCACATGCAAGCTTCTATGCTCAACCGATTCTCCAAGCTATTTCTATGGTGTTTTGACAATGGAAAAAGGAGAAATGAAGAAGAAAACTTATTTCTTCTAATTTGTTTTATTTAATTTCTATTTATTTACAATTATGCCATTAAAATCTCATTAATCTATCATTTTAATTTCTCTTGCCGTCCAACACTATCCATTAGGGACTAATTATTATATTAGTCCCTCCTCATGAAATTACTAAGTTATTTAATCATTTAATTGAACTAATTATTAACTTTTGCACCATTTTCAATTTAGTTCTTTGTCTTTAGTTAACTATCTAAACGTTAATATTTCTAAACCAAATTTTAATACGGATTTAATAACTTTATATATGTTCTGAAAATAATAATTACGAGTCAACACGACGAAAATTTGTGATTCCGAAATCACTAAAAATCTAGTTGTTACAGACTCTGTCGAGTTAGCATGGCAAATTTGTTTAGTTCCTTTGTTATGTAATTCAATTGAAAATGAACTTAATTGATGATGGTTTTGATGTATTTAGGTGTTGATTGAGCTGATTAGTCAGCTTATCTATGTGTGCAAGTATGTTTTATGAGTTCAAGTTTACTTAGTGGTAGTAGGTAGTATTTGGTAGGTTGATTGATTTAAAAACTTGTTAAGTTCAGCAACGTTTTTACTGTTGTTTTTTGCTCCTTTGTTCTCTGTTTTTCAATCAGTTAGATAAATATTTTAATTAACAAAAAGAATTACTAGTAAAGGATATAAATAAATAATGTATGTTGAACTTCATTTCCATTTCTCTTCATTATTTTTCAACAACCTTCATTCCATGTCCAACGTATATTCCAACATCAGTATAAAAATATGACACCCAAAGACCTTCCAAAAAAACCTTAAAAGAAGACTTAAATTCTAGTAAGATAAATAGCTTTCAATCATTGACCTGGAGGTACCGGCATGGAAAGAATGAAGAGTAGCAGAGCACGGTTCATACTTGGGTGAGATCCTTGGTGTTGAAGTATAAGCAAGTGGTCTTGCCAGAAGCTGTAGTTCTAGGAATTGGGGAAAATCCCGCATATTCCTTCTCTGACTTTGTTAAACATACTTTGGCTACACTACTAAAGCTATCATGTCTCTTCATAAAAGCCTGCTCTGCATACTCCTCCACTGGCATCCACTGAAGCAAACAATTAATATAAAAGGAAACACCATTACTTGTTTTGTTTAACAATTTTTTAGATAATGGTTAGGCTCACCTCTCAGCCATTTGCTTCCCAACTTAAACCATCCTATTCCTATTCCTATTCCTATTCCTATTCCTATGTTAGAAAAAAATATATATATATATTTATCCACTATCCATTAAATGGTGCTAAATGCCACAATTATGTTACTTCAATTTCCTTATATCATGTGTCCCCTGCATATTTAGGCATTGGCATAAAAAAAGGGAATGAGAAAGCCCAGTGGTGGTTGCCTGTTTGTTTGGAACTATTGTTTTATCTCTATCACTCACATCTTTCCATAGTCTAAATCAAAGCATGGCGAATGGTTCAGATATATACAACCTTCACCTATGTTATCTCCTCTACTCTCTGTAATCCATAAGCCATGCCATATATAGGCATTGGCATAAAAAAAGGGAATGAGAAAGCCCAGTGGTGGTTGCCTGTTTGTTTGGAACTACTGTGTTATCTCTATCACTCACATCTTTCCATAGTCTAAATCAAAGCATGGCGAATGGTTCAGATATATACAACCTTCACCTATGTTATCTCCTCTACTCTCTGTAATCCATAAGCCATGCCATATTCAAATTATAGACCCTTGTTAGTTTTCCACCCTATAGGACCTATATACTAACTTATTCATGGGAGGTTACAGCCATGTTGATTACTGCTTGTGCTCCAGCTAAGCTGATTTTTTGTCCAGTAAGAACTATTCTGATCAGCTAATAGGGTCCTATTGCTACCAGCATATTCATCATAATTGTCCATAGGAATGTACCTGGGCAGCTTCAATCTCTGTATCTTGCTTCTGGATGTCAAACGAGCGTGGACGTAACATACAAACAAAAAGTAAATCCGATTTTGTAAAGAATGACTTGTGACTTTGCCTGTATTTTGGGGAACAAAAAAGCAGCAGTTAGGACTTGAGTCTAAATCTCTAAAGCAACCAGAAAATTGATATTACTAGCATGCGGTCTAACAAGTTCTTAGAAGCAAAACATTCTTTCAAACATGATATTGCCTGAAGAACAATGAGTCAATCATTTTAACAAACATCTTATGTAGACAATCAATGGAACCATCAACAACACATGGGGAAAGCACATACCTGAATGCTAAAATTTCCACAAATTCAGTGTCAATCTGAAGGAAAAACAAAAGGAGACAGGGTCAGACTCATGGTTGAAATATATATACCATTTCCTCACTTACTTACCCCTGTCTCTTCTTTAACTTCCCTTATTGCTGCCATAGAAATATCCTCACCCTATGGACAGAAGTTGTCAGTTGAAGCCAAAAAAGATAAACGGAAGAAAAAAAGCACCATACTTTTAGATAATTCACCTCATCAACAACTCCAGTAGGGAATTTCCAGACACCTGTGCCTTTGAACTTGCCACTCTTCTCTTGAACTACAAGCACCTAAATTTGAAGAAACTACCTTAGGTTTCCATATTAATAAACCGGTAACAAAAAAAGGGTTGAAGAAAGGGGTACCTCTCTTTTGTCATTCATGACAAAAGCACTAATCCCAACGCGATGCGAGGCGTTTTTAGGAAGACTATTGGTAGATTTGCTGATCCAATTTACTAGCATTACATAGTCTGGTTCCGCATGGTGGTATTTAAACCCTTCCTGATCAATTAACAAAGCAAGAACATGCCATGCCATTAAGAAAATTAATGAACTCAACCCCCATTCTTATGCTCTAAGTTCCCTTATTTACCTTAACCGCCGGTTCGACCAGATTAGCAAGTTCGATAGGCAATTTAATCCAAACTGCCCTCTTTCCCTGCAAAATATTATCCAACAAAAATTCATGAATTTCAACTAAAAGCAGTTGAACAGAGCTATGAAATTACGGACTCGTTGCTTTCACTGCGATAATGAAGCCCTAAGTAAAGGAACGAAGGCCTCAGAATCCATAGTTTTCTCCAAGTCTATAATGATGCCTCCGTATAAATCCTCGACCCCAGCAAGTAATTCAACCTGTTGGACTTCATTTCAAGGTCCCATCTTCTTTTCAATTGCTAAAGTACTTGTTGAAGTCGACATGTATCTGACGGAGTTTAATGATTTGATATTATGTTGACTTCTAAGAATACAACCAGAAAAGAAAAAAATAGATTTGATTAAATTAAAATTGTACGCTTCGATTTTTAGAAACCGGTATTCCCTCCATTAAATTAATTTCAACTAAAGCACCAATCTCAAGAAAATCAATATATATATATATATCTAAACTGATAGAAAAGGACACAGTAGGCAAAACCAATGAATAACTCAAGTAAAATAATAGAAATAAGAAAACAATGGCAATACCCTTTGAGAGACAAAATAACAAGACCCAAGAAGATATGAGTAAAAGTTGAAGAGTTACAAGACAAGATGATTGGGAATTGTAGAGGGTGCTGATATTGATACTAGAATGGAAGATGTTGAAAAGAGTTTGAAGACAAGTTTGGGCATGTAAATCAGATAAAACAGATGTTAGGGGTAAAATCTCAAACTTCCTTCTTTGATTCGATTTTGTCTTTCCTACGAAGCAAGATGCGGAGAACTAACATGAAATATATGAACTGATGCAGTTGGATGATAAAAGACTTTGGCAAAGGAGGAAAACGTTGGGAAAGCTAGTAGAAATTGAAATCAATGTGCAATGGACCTTTTCAAACATGGTGTGTACTACTTCTGCCCTACCCGGATCAGATCAGGGCAACCGATCAACTAGTTGATTCATACAATTAATTAATTAAATTATTAAATTTCTTTTTTTTTTTTTTAAATCTGACTCAACTGAATTTTTTACCTTGATACAATAATTCTTATTATGCCTCTCTTCAGTTGGTATATCTAATTCTATTCAAACATGAATTTAAGTTTTTATATATTTTATACATTTGAAATTTAATCTTTACCCTTTAATTTTTAAGAGTTTAATTCTACTTTTTAAGTAAATTAATTAATAATATTATAAAAATATAAATATTAAATCTCAAATTTAATAATAATAATAATAAAATCAAAAATGAAATTTATCCATTTATCTATAATGCAAATTTTGTCAATTGAGTTTTTTTTTTTTTTTTTTGGGAATTATAAGAGGAGTGCAAAGTAACTATCGCAAATTAATTTTCAAAAGGAACGCATTTGTATTTATTTCATTGGATAAATGAACTATCCACTCACATTTTTCTAAAAACATTTATCTCATTTTACTACTATCCACTCACAATTTGTAAAAGGAATTTTCATCTGCTAATGGCTATGGGCATCCCAACCAAAGCGCACCATATGCTCCAATGCTTGCCTGGCTTTGTTCATATCACCTGCAATGTTAAAATGGGAAGCTACGGAACTACATGTGTTAGTTGTCACGGACTTAAGATTCTTGCCTCAGAATCCGTGCGGCCTTAGGCAGTTTCTTATTCCAAAACGCCTAAGTCAGCCTAACTTCCACAAAAGAAGGATTCAACAGGATTCCTCCCAAAACACAACTCAAGCGAAAGCAACTCAAAGCCAACAAGATGAAAGAAAAATGAGACAAGAACAAGCCAAGGAAAATAAGAACACAAGAGAGAAAAGTTTGAGTGAATGCTCTCAAGGATTCTTCTTACTCAAAACTCAAGTGATTTACAATGAGGGAAGAGGTCTCTTATTTATAGTTGAGCCTCCCCAAATCTAACGGTGCAAAATTAAGTACATCAACGGCTATGATTAAAGGCCACCTACCACCAAACCTTTAAGAATATAAAATCATATCTTCTAAGATTACATATCTTATCTAAGATATGTAATCTTATAAAATAATATATTATATTTGTCTAACTTGTAGATGGGCCTTCAATCTCTTCAAGCAACGGGCCGGTCTGATTGGGCCAAATGACCTCCTGCCTTCTTGATGGTTCACACAGATGTGTCATGGTTGCGGGTTCCCATGCGCAACCTATGACATTCTCCCCCACCAAATCTAGCGACGCCCTCGTCGCGTCCTCTACATGGTATCGATCTATCTTGTCTTGGAATTGCCACAAGGCTTCAGCAGGTTCCCAACTCATCTCACTATCCGGGAATCCCTTCCATCGGACTAAGTATTCGCGCCGCGGTCGGTAGTGCTTACGTCTGACCATACGATCCGCTTCGATGTTCTCGACCTCTCGATCATAGGCAGCTTTTACCCCCATTGGTGCTCGTTCAGACTTGCTTCGATTTGGGTCTTCTCCATCTTCATGGAATGGTTTAAGCATACTCACGTGGAATACTGGATGAACTTTAAGCTTTTCAGGCAACTCAAGCTTGTAGGCCACCTTGCCTACCTTTTTCACAATTCGAAATGGCCCCTCGTACCGCCGTACGAGTCCTTTGTGCAACCCATCATGTCGCAAAATCAGGTGTAGTTTGGCAAGAACTGGTTCACCTACCTGAAATTGTACGTCCCTTCGATTTTGATCCGCCCACTTCTTATTGCGCTTACTTGCCTTGTGAAGACAAGCTCTAGCCAAATCATTTTGCTCTTGCCAATCTCTCGCAAATCGATAGGCTGCTGGATTCGGTCCCCCATAACGAGTCGCAACAGCATTGGGTGTAAGTGGCTGTTGTCCTGTTACTATCTCGAACGGACTCTGGTTTGTCGCCCCACTTCTTTGCAAATTGTAAGAAAACTGAGCCACATCTAGCAACTTTGGCCAGTCCCTTTGTGTGGCACTCACATAGTGCCGTAGATAGATCTCCAATAACGCATTCACTCGTTCAGTTTGTCCATCGGTTTGTGGATGCATGCTGGTTGAAAAGTTCAAGTTTGAACCCATTAACTTGAACAACTCCGTCCAAAATCGTCCCGTGAATCGCCCATCTCGATCGCTGATGATAGATTGTGGTACTCCCCAATACTTCACCACATGTCTAAGAAACAAGCGAGCAGCCTCCTCAGCAGGACACTCCTTGGTTGTGGGGATAAAAGTTGCATACTTCGAAAACCTGTCCACCACAACAAAAATGCTTGCAAATCCATCAGATTTAGGCAAACCTACAATAAAGTCCATGGATAAACTCTCCCATGGGCGCTCCGGAATAGGTAAAGGCTGTAGCAACCCAGCAGGAGCCTTCAACTCGACTTTATCTTGTTGGCACACCAAACAAGTTTTCACATAAGTCTCCACATCGTCACTCATGTGAGGCCAATAAAATCGATCCTCCAAGAGAGCTAAAGTGCGGTGTATGCCTGGATGTCCAGCCCATCTCGAATCGTGACATTCCTTCATGACTTCCTTTCGCAAGTTCCCATGTTGGGGCACATATAGACGTTGTCCTTGAGTGTATAATAATTCTCCCTCGAGCCAAAATCGCCTCGTTTTTCCCTCTTTAGCAAGCTCAATCAAATTTTTGGCCGTGGAATCGTGGGACAACCCTTCTTGAATGCGCTCCAATAAGGGACTATTGGGTTGGCTTATCATTGCAAATTCCATCTTTCGGCTAAGCGCATCAGCTACAATGTTGGCACTCCCCGGCTTGTACTCCATGCTAAAATCAAACTCTGCTAGGAAAACCTGCCAACGAGCCTGTTTGGGGGACAACTTCTTCTGGGTTAGGAAATAACTATTTGCAACATTATCAGTGAATACCACGAACCTGGAACCCAGCAAATAGTGCCTCCATGTGCGCAAACAATGCACCACAGCAGTCATCTCTTTTTCTTGGACCGTGTATCTCCGTTCTGTCTCATTCAGCTTTCGACTCTCGAAAGCAATTGGATGTCCTTCTTGCATCAATACTCCCCCAATTGCACAGTCTGAGGCATCCGTGCGTACCTCGTACGCCTTTGTAAAATCCGGTAAAGCAAGTACAGGTTCACTCACCATTGCTTGCTTTACTTGGTCAAAAGCTTTCTCACACCGAGAGTCCCAGTCCCATACTTTGCCCTTTTTCAATAAGTCCGTCAAGGGTGTAGTGATCTTGGAGTAGCCTTCAATGAAACGTCGATAGTAGTTTGCTAAACCAAGAAAGGACCGCAATTCCGTTACCTTGGTTGGTGGCTCCCAATCGGAAATTGCTCGGACTTTGCTTGCATCCATTCGGATCATGCCACCTCCTACAATATGGCCAAGAAAAGGCACCTCTCGTTGGGCAAATGAGCATTTTTCCTCTTTGACATACAGCTCATTTTCCCGTAGGACTTGGAACACCTCTCTCAGATGTCCAACATGCTCCTCAAGCGTCTTACTATACACCACAATGTCGTCAAGATAAACAACCACAAAGCGATCTAAGAAAGGTTGTAATACCTTATTCATTAGGGTACAAAATGTTGCCGGAGCATTTGTCAACCCGAACGGCATCACCAAGAATTCAAAAGACCCATACCGAGTCACACAGGCTGTTTTGGGCTCATCCCCTTCGGCTACTCTCACTTGGTAGTACCCCGATCGCAAATCCAACTTAGTAAACCATCTCGCGCTACCAAGTTGATCGAATAGATCTGCAATGAGAGGAATGGGATACCTGTTCTTCACAGTGATCTTGTTTAAGGCCCTATAGTCAATGCACAATCTTAAGGACCCATCATGCTTCCTTTGGAATAACACCGGCGCTCCAAATGGGGCTTTGGAAGGTTTAATAAACCCGGCATCTGGAAGTTCCCTTAACTGCTTCCTCAATTCCTCCAACTCAGGTGGAGACATTCGATATGGTGCCCTTGCTGGTGGCTCAGTATTAGGCAACAACTCAATCTTGTGATCTACCTCCCTCTTTGGTGGCAATGTCTTGGGCAACTCTGTGGGCATTACATCTTGAAAAGACTGCAACAACTGCTTTACTTCTTTTGGGATTTCTTCTTCGAATTTCTCCTCCACATTGTTCCTTAAGGTGGCTAAATAGGAGACTTCGTTTCTACGTACTCCTTTGGCAAATTGGATTGCCGACAATGTTTTGCCTTCCATGTTTCCCTTTCTTTTCATTCGCACCATATAACGATGGTTCGAATCAGAGATCATCATGTAGTTCTCGGAAGGATGAATATACGCATTAAGTCGGTCAAACAAACTCAATCCTACCACAAAATCATAATCATCAAGTGGGATTACCTTAATGGTTGCCTTGCCTGTCCACTCGCCAAGTTTGAGTTCCACCCCTTTAGCCACACCCGTTATGGGAATACTTTCTGAGTTTACCGTTTTTATTCGACCTGAATCTTCCTCCACTTTGAGACCGAGTTCTTTCGCCATCTCTTTAGACATGAACAAATCAGATGCACCAGTGTCAACAAGGGCATTCAATTTTCTGTCTGCCACGATGATGTCCACAAACATCGGCCCATTACTCGTCTTGTCTTCAACACCGCCCAATATCGTACCAAGACTTTTGGTGTCAGGATTGGCCTCTTCGCGTGCTTCCATAGCATTGAAAGCGGCCCTCTTTGGACAAACACTCAACCGATGTGGACCTTGGCAAAGAAAGCATCTCATTGGCTCTTTCTTATCCCCTGGTCTACCATTATAATTCCTTGGGGCTTCGCCACTCCTTTCTGTTTGCTCTTTGTCTCCCCCACCATTGCCTTTGGGTCTTGGCTTGGGTTTGGAAGCATCATTATTGTCAAACTTTCTCCCACCAGCTTCGTAGAAGTTCTCTGCCTCAGCCATAGCTACAGTCAAATCGGTGATGCCTAGGCGGCGCAACTCTTGCTTAGCCCACATTCTTAGCCCATCCTCAAACATATAAAATGCTTCCTTCTCATTCAAGTCTGAGATCTGAAGCATCAGCTCACTAAACTCCCGCACATAATCTCGAATAGTGCCTTGTTGCGTAAGCCGACGTAACTTAGCACGAGCCTCCTTTTCAGCATGCTGCGGATAAAACTGCTTCTTTAACTCTCCTTGGAACTCCTCCCAAGTCTCAATGGTCGTTCCTCCACGTCTCTCATCCGTGGACCTACGTCGCCACCATAAGAGAGCAACATCAGTAAAGTAAATCGAAGCAGTGTTTACCTTAGTGGCATCATCCTCAATGCCCATTGCTCGAAAATATTGCTCCAATTCCCACAGGAAGTTGTCCACTTCTCTCGCAGACCTAGCCCCCTTGAACTTCTCGGGTTTTGGAACATCTACATGGCGTTGCTTCGATCTTGAAGTCAACATCCCATTTCCCAAAGCGACCTTACAAATTGTGAGCTCCCCCTTAAGCTCAGCAATCTCCTCTTTCATGGCAGTCACCAGGGCCTCAAGAGCTTCGTCCCTTACCGTCAGCTTGTCCGAAGTGGATCTAAGAGTGTCAAGTACGAATACTTTGCTGTCTTCCCGCAGTTCCTCCATACGGGTTAGGACCACTTCGAGTGTCTCCCTCATGTCACCAACAGACTCCTCGAGATTGACCACTCGATTTTCCAAGCTCGACAACATGTCCCTCGATCGACTAGCCTTCCTGACCCTCCCACGGGTCTCCATTGGCTCATTCTCACCAACTTCTCTCGACATATCTCAAAAGTGCTTTCGAACGGCTCTGGTACCAACTGTCACGGACTTAAGATTCTTGCCTCAGAATCCGTGCGGCCTTAGGCAGTTTCTTATTCCAAAACGCCTAAGTCAGCCTAACTTCCACAAAAGAAGGATTCAACAGGATTCCTCCCAAAACACAACTCAAGCGAAAGCAACTCAAAGCCAACAAGATGAAAGAAAAATGAGACAAGAACAAGCCAAGGAAAATAAGAACACAAGAGAGAAAAGTTTGAGTGAATGCTCTCAAGGATTCTTCTTACTCAAAACTCAAGTGATTTACAATGAGGGAAGAGGTCTCTTATTTATAGTTGAGCCTCCCCAAATCTAACGGTGCAAAATTAAGTACATCAACGGCTATGATTAAAGGCCACCTACCACCAAACCTTTAAGAATATAAAATCATATCTTCTAAGATTACATATCTTATCTAAGATATGTAATCTTATAAAATAATATATTATATTTGTCTAACTTGTAGATGGGCCTTCAATCTCTTCAAGCAACGGGCCGGTCTGATTGGGCCAAATGACCTCCTGCCTTCTTGATGGTTCACACAGATGTGTCATGGTTGCGGGTTCCCATGCTCCAATATGCTAATGGCTATGGGCATCCCAACCAAAGCGCACCATATGCTCCAATGCTTGCCTGGCTTTGTTCATATCACCTGCAATGTTAAAATGGGAAGCTACGGAACTACATGTGTTAGTACTGAGGCCGAGTCCACACTCTCCTACTTCATTAAGCAATTTCAATGCTTCAGATAATTCCGTCTTTTTTCACAGGGTTTAGACACATCACACATTTATCTGCATACCATTTTCTAAAATTATATTCCTCAACTTCCAAGGCTTCTTTTAGGTTCCCCTCTTTACGGTAGGCACAAATCATTCATTACACGGTAAGTTTTCTTATCATGTTTATTTCCCTTGCCTAACATCTCTTCCAACTTTACTGTAACCATGGGTTAGATTTCTCTCCTGCATCTGCACAAAAACTTGCCTTGCTTTCTTCATATCTTGTACTTGTCAGCACTGTTTAATTAATGTTATGAAGATGGCTTTATCAGGTATGCCTTTCAGACATTTCTTCAAACAATTGATGTGCTTCTTGTAGTTTTCCATCTTTACAAAATCAACGTATCTGCATGTTGAGGGTAGGAACCACACCTTTCTTCCACATTACCTCAAGTAGCCGCTGGTCTTTCCCGGACTTACCGACTTTGCCACTTCTCCGTCGTGTAACTATACCCAGAGAAGAAAGTTCCATATGTGGAAGCATCTGGCTGGCTTTAATCCCCTCCCAAACATTTCACCTAAGGCTAAGTATTTCTTTGCTTCTACCACCCTTCTAGCTTTGCAGGGGCCTCTTATAATTGGATTATAGCACAATATATCCTTCATTTTAACCTTGCTTGCTTCTTCAAGTCTACCTTCCTTAGTGTAAGCCAAAATAAGAATTCTGCAAACAAAGGTATCCAGCTTCATACTTTCCTTCAAAATTTTGCCCAAAACTGCGTTCATTTGAATGAATGACATTCCCATTATGACCCAACCCATTAATTACGGAGGGATTCAAATAGCGGCCGCGTCGCGGAATAACGGCCGCTATTTAGCGGTAGCGGGTGAGCAGCGGTTCACACGAATAGCAGTGTATCGCGGCAGAAAATAGTGTAATAACGGAAAAAGGCAGCAAAATCGGTTCGCTATTGCGGTTATTACAAACCTAAAACTTTAATTTCTTACTGTTTCTCTGAAAGTTTTTGTTTGCAGGGATAAAAGAGAGGGAATGATTGAGGAAGACGACACTTTGAGTTTGGGTTTTTTGGATTTGGACTTGGGTTAAGTTGGGTGTACTTAGATAAATTGAAATAATTTTAAATTGTTTAAGTTATAAATATTTTAATTTCAAATGTAATAATTTATTTTATTTTTATTTGATTACAATATAATTTAAATTTATTTATTTTATAAAATGTATAAATTATATATATTTAATAGAATTTTTTATGAAAAATAAATATTATAGATAACAATTATTATTTTATGATATTATATGAATTGACAAAATTATTTATTATTATATTATATTATATTAAAATTTTGATGAATTTTGTTTTTTTATTAAATGTATAAATTTAATACTTATATTTTAAAATATTTATTCAAAAACTCAAATATATTATACTAAGTTCAAACATAAATAATATACTCATTATTACTCAAACTTAAAATAAAATAATTATAGCCCAAATATCAAATCTAACACAAAAAGATATTAAATCTAATACCTGAAATACAATTTGTAAAAGTTTAAGCACAGTTCAAAATTTATTTAATAAAAATAATATTTTATTAAGATATTAAATTTTTAATAATATTTTATGTATTGGTAGTTATACAAAATTACATATAATTGTTGATGTTATATCTTTTATTATAATCTATAATATAATAATAGTTATATATATTAGTTCTTAAAAATATATATTATTTCATTATTTAATATTATATCACATACTACAATAATAGCACATAATATATTAAATGTTATCATATATTATTGTTTACTATTATACCGGTTGAAATATTCTCTAAGTCTCAATGCTTTTCGTACATTTGAAAGTTACTTATTCTACTATATTATATAATGTTATATCATAATACCATATCATATAATATGTATAATATGCTTATAATTTATATATGTGCATCAATAATTGAACATTATAATAACATGTAATATTATATCTTTTATTATAATCTATAATATAATAGTAGTACATTATATACTATTTCTTATACATTATTGTTTATAATTATAATGGTTGAAATATGCTCTAAGTCTCTATATTTTTCATACATTTGAATGTTAGTCCTCCTGTTATATTGTATAATGTGATAACATATCATAGAGTATATAATATATTAATGGTTTATTTATATATATGCATTGATGATTAAACATTAAAATATCGTGTAATGCTATATATTCTATTATAATCTATAATATAATAATAGTTATATATAATGGTAGTATATTATTTATTATTTTTTGTTATTATACTAATTGAAATATACTCTAAGTTTCTGTACTTTTCATATATCTGAAAGTTAGCCCTCATAATATATTATATAATATTATATCATATTATATGGTATATAATATGTTAATAGTTTTTATATATGCATCAATGATTAAACATTATAACATCATGTAATATTGTATATTTTATTATAATGCATAATATAATAATAGTTATATATAATAGTAATACATTATATATTAATTATTGTATACTATTGTTTATAATGATACTAGATGAATTGTTGAAATATACTCTACGTCCATATACTTTTTTTAGTGATCCAAATTTCGGTAATGTTAGTAAAGCAGTTTCAAAACCTTATTTCTATAAACCGAGCCTGTAAATATAAAACAAGAATATTTACAGAACTAATATGAAAATATAATAAAATTCTGTTAAGTAATTTAACTCAGAGATTAAATTATAAAATTCAATCTCTATAGAATTTTAATTAAGGAAAGATTTGGAGACCTAGATGAAAATTATTCAAAAGGGTCTAAATGGTTAATAAATCATTGTTTTTATGCTGTTGGTGGATGATGATAATGATTATGACATTTAGTTTGAATTAATAATTAAAATAATATAATAAAATTTAATTAATCTAATTACTTAAGGTTAATTAAAGGTTAACTATAATATATATAATGACTTAGTGGAAAGAAAGATGAGAACTCATCTTCTTCCACCGTCCTCAAAAGAACAAAAATGAGAACTCCATTGTTGAAGCATAGATTCGGTCATGCCAAAATTTAAGGTAACAAAGCTAAATTCATGATTTTTTTTATAGATTTATGGTCCTGACAGCTTAATTTAGTTAGTCTGTACTGACCTGAAAATTTACGATTATCGGAAAGTGTATTTTTGGGTCTTTATTTTCGTAAAATGAATTCGTAAATATTTATTAAAAATATTTACGAAGTTAGTTGTGTGGTTAATTAGATTTTGGTTCGGTGAATTTGTCTAAATTAAAAGTAATTAGATATAAAGACTAAATTGCAAATAGGACAAAAGTTGAATTATAGACTAGAGAAAAGTGAAGGGACTAAATTAGCAATTAAACCATAACAAGTATATGATAATAAATGAATACATATGTACTAATAATATACACATGTATAAAAAAATAATAAATAAGTATTACTTAGTATTCAAGTTTAAATATTATATTATATTATATATATTATACTATATTATATTATATTATATTAGTTTAATAATAAAATAAACAAATAAAGTAATTAAAGAAACAAAAAGAAAACAGAATTGAAAACGAAATAGGGAAGGAGAAAGGAGAAAAAAATGAAAAATGAAAAATTAGGGTTTTAAGATTTGAAGTTTAATTGGTAAGTCAATTTAGCCCATTTTCTTGTAATTTTGATGTTATGAGAATCCTAGAACAAAATATTACTTGATTTATGTTGAAATTTTAGAAGTTAGTAAATTTTTAGATGTTATTTATGTTGAATAAATTAAAGTGTTATGGGTTACATTGATAGAATTTCAAGTTAGAAGTGAAAAGGGGGTTGAATTGTAAAATAAATCATAAGTTTTAAGTAATAGGGACTAAATTGAGAGAATTTTAAAATTAGGGTTTATGATAAAATTTGAAAATTGAAATTAGTTTAAAGTGGGATTTGAATGAAAATATGAAATTAATTTTAAATAAAATAAAGTTAGTTTTGATTAGAGATTAAATTGTAGATGTGAGTAAAGATTGAGTAAAAATTGAAATATTCAATATGAAATTGTAGTGTATTGATAAATTTTAATTGTTTTGATTTTCGTAGCTAACGTTGAGCCGAAGACCTCGGCTAGAAAAGGAAAAGACAAAGTCAACGAGGATTAGCTCAAAAATTAATGTTTATATTTCTATAATCCGAATTTAATATTTAATAGTTGAATTTATTACTTAATGTGTATGGTAAGTTGATTGAGGTAAGTAATTAATATTGTAGTATTGAATTGAATTCTATGAGCAAATGTAAATAGTTAAATTGAAATTGTGAGAATTTGTGATTGAAATTGAATTGAGAAATTGAAATTGAAACTAAAACCCTATCAACTGTGTCGGGCTGAGTCGGATGTAGTTGGCATGCCATAGGATTGGAAGTGTTCAAGGATACTTCGACTTCGAGTCAATGAGACACTGGGTGTCAATCTATTACTTCGAATTATCTGATGAGGCACTGAGTGCCATACTGGTGTGTTTTGGTTGGATCGTGTATCCGCTAAAGTTCAAGTCATGTTAATAGGGGTAAATAAATAAATTGGCAATATGAATGATATTGAATGATTTTGAACATGAATTGGATTGGGATATTGAATTGAGTTATGAAATTGAAATGTATGAACCAATGGGTTCATGAAATGGTTATTGATATAGTGAAATGATATGTGTATCCTATTGAGAAAAGTTATTTGAATATCAATTATGAGATTGAAATAGTAGGAGATGGGAATTGAAAGTGTTATGAATGATGTGTTATGAAAATTGATTATTTGTTGAATGATTTTTGTTATATGTGTTTAGATATATAAATATTGAAAATTCATGTATAATAAATATTCAGATTATAAAAATACCAATGAGTTTATACTCAGCATACAATTTGTTTCCGTGTGCAGGTTAGGTCAAAGTCAGATCATTGAATCAACATCCAAAGTCGATCCCGAACTCAAAAACGTGGTGAAGTATATTTCTTTTGGTAATCGCATGTACCTAGGATATTATACATATGTCATTTTGAGAAGTGTTTGTAAATGATATATTAAGATGATATTGATTGGTTACATATCTATAAACTTATATATGTTATGTTGAGTCTATAAATGGTATATTTTGGTTGAAGAATGAATGAATTTAACATATGCAAATTTTAGGTAGATATTTGATATGAAGTTTGAACTGGTTAAATGAAGATAAATGATTTGAGTTAGTAAGTATTTGTAAAATATCTATGTTAGTACATTGGTTAAGTCATTAGGTTGATTATTTGACATGTTTTAGATGTATTTGAATGTGTTTTAAATTGGTTGAAAGATTGGTAATTGAGTTGCTTGCTATATAAGTTTGCAACGTGTGGTAAACTTGATGAAAAAAGCTCATTTTGAGTCCACACGGGCGTGTGACCAGACCGTGTGAAACACACGGCTTACACATGGGCGTGTGGTTAGGCCGTGTGTCCCCTGTATCTTAAAAATTTAAAATAGAATGCTCAGGTATTACCACATGGGCAGAGGCATGGGCGTGTGTCTCAGCCGTGTTAAGCACATGGCCTAGCACATGGGCGTGTGACTTGGCCATGTGAGGTAAGTCATGGAGTTACAAGGGTTAGGACACGGCCTAAAGCACGGGCATGTCATAGGGTTACATGGGCGTGTGAGCCCTGCACCTAGAAAAAGTTTTAGAAATTTCGTGAAAAATTCTCTGAGTTTTCGATTGAGTCCCGATTTGTTTTTAACACATATTTTGGGCCTCGAGGACCCATAAAAAGGACTATATGATTAATTTATGAAGTGTATGTTAATTAAATTACGTAATGTTTGTATTTTTTCTGAAAAGTCTAGTAATACTCCGTAACTCTGTTTTGACGACGGATAAGGGGTAAGGGGTGTTACATAGCCCGTATACTAATTTAATCAATTCTTAAAGTTTTAGCAAGATGCCATAGAGAAATTGATGAATTAGACTTAATTTTATAGATATTAAGCTTAGATCATGAAAAGGACAAGATTGTAAAGCTTAAAAAACTTGATAGCTAACTTTGTTACATTAAGGACCAAATTGAAAAAATTAAAATCTATCATGAAATTATGCTAGAAATAAAAAGTATAGGGTCTTTAATGAAAGAATATATATTTTGATCTGAAGCTAAATATCGAAAGATATACTTATCTTTAGTTCAATGACTAAATTGAATAAAATACAAAACATGTTACTTTTTATTTGGATGTGGATTGAATGAAATTTGATATTGTTTTATTTATTAAATTATCAATTGTAGTGAAAGATGACACCGGACCATTGAGAGGGAAAGGAAAAGCGAGAGTCATCGACAATTGAATCGAGATTTCAATTTGTATTTGTATGATTCAAGATCCATTTATTTCTTTACATATTCATTTTATAGTGCATGATTGAATATCGAAGTGAGTGACAGCATGCATGCATGTGCAAAAAACAAATAATTTTATAAAACGATTTAAAAGTATGGTTTTAACTGCAAGCGAGCAATGTTAATTGTATTATTTATAGTATCAATAGAACACCCGAGTATTCCAAGGATCGGACCCAAGGGATTGTCAAATTGGTAAATGTATTTTATCAAGTTAATTATAAGTTAAGCAATTATTAATCTAATTGAGTCGAAAAATATTAGTGCAAATTCAAAAATATAATTTGTTTATAAACTAAATTTAATCTATCGATTAAACAAATTAAGTTACACTTTCTTCATGTTGTTTTAGACAATGTGAATTATTAAAACAATGATTGATTGATTCGTTAATTGCTAACTAAGCAAATAAACCTATATCGATTATATTGTTTGCCACTCTTAGTTAAGAGTCTCCTCTCGGTCTCATACTAGATTAAAAGATATCACCTAAGCTCTTCTCTCGATCTCACCTAGGCATATAGATTTCCTCTCATCTCACTATTCGACACAATTATATTAAACTATCTAAGGATAAATTCTCATCTTGGCCTCATTTATCTAGATTTTCCACTAGAGACATCAATTCTAGCCTATTAAGAATTTCGATATAATTGAACAATCAATTAATCAAGCATAAACATTAACTTAAACTAAAAAATAACCAATCAACCAACCATCAACAAATTTATCAAATAATCAAACTTAAATTTCAAACAAACACATGGCAGGTATAAAATAAAAGTAAAGAGTTTGAGAAATGTTCATTTAATTGATAGAAATCCAATGAAGCCCAAGAGTTTGGTCATCTCCCTTTTACATAGTCATCAATAGTGAGGAAGAAATGAAACAACAAAAATAAAATTATCCTAAAAAGAAAATAGAAAACCTAATCTAAAAATAAAAATAAAAGAAAAGAAAAACCTAACATAAAACTATGAAAACTAAGGAGAGAAAATTGTTCAGCCACCTAAATCTCTAAATACAAAACTTATAAAATAGTATTTATAATCTACTAACATTTAACCTTACATTGACCATTATGCCCTTAAATGAAAATAAAGACTTAAGCTTTTTTAGACACAAAATTGCCCCTGTAACGTTTTCACCCATCAAGTAGTGGTATCACGATACCCAAAGCAATCTTGAGCTTGGGAAGCTTAGAGTCTCTGTATCGCAATACCCTAGCTCTAGTATCACGTTACCCTTGTAGTTGGCCTCAATTTTCCTCACTTCATCACTGTCAAGGGTATCACGACTTTCATGCTTCAATAACACAATACCCTTTTCCAATTGATGTTTTCTTTAAGTTTGGATCATTACCGACTCTCTACACTACTTAAGCACATTGTTAGGTTCCCCATGGCACGTTTGGCCAATTTGGGTCTCAAAAAAGCATAAAACTTACAAAGATAATTTATTAACAACAAAAATCAAAAATCAAAAAAAGTAAATAAAGACACCTAAATTGCTTGAGAATAAGCTCTTTAAGTGTAATGGAGAGCTTAATTTGACATATCAAATTACGACAAATTAGAATAATGATCATATGATTTGATTTGCTATGATTGATATTGATTTTCGAGATAATGAGCTGAATTGAATAAAATAGAAAGTAGTTTGATTTAGTGGAACATGATATGTAAAAGAAAAAAAAAGAATGGATTAAAACATGCTATATGATATGAGATATTGAGTGTAGATGATGAATTGAAATGTGATTTTGAAATTGAATGTGAAATTATATATTAATTGGATAAATCGAAATAAAATGAGATAAATGATTATTATGTGATAGTACAGTGTGCAGGGTATGAAAATATAAATGTAATTCGATTACAAGGCATGACAAGTACATGCAAATGAATACAAGGTTTGAATAATGCAAATATGATGCCCACACGAACTTAGTAAAATGTTGGGATATGTTTGACATGCCAATAGGGTCTTATGTGCCCTTGTACTAGATATTTGATGATATGGAGATTATGATGGATTATATCGAGATCCAGCATTTATTATGGATCAGAGTATTTTTTGTCTCTACGAGACCTTTGTGTGGTGGAGGGATGTATTTTTATATGAATATGCATTTTATGCCTACAAGCTTAGCAATTCGGTGCTTTGGTGTGGTGTAGTTTTGCTCATACGAGCTATCTTGGTGTAGTGTAGTTCACCCGTATATTCGTGTCCATTTTATTGGGATTCCATTCAATGAAACATTGAAATCAAAACTAGAGAATGAAAAATGAAATAAACTAAATTTTTCTAAACTATTATAATGTATAATTTGAATTGAAATGATATAAAATTGTGAATTGATAATAATATATGAAACGATGTGATAATATGGAACTATATGAGTGTAAATATATAATTCACAATAAGAAAGTATATAAAAGATTATGTGATCCATTTAGAATCGAGTTTTGGGGCCGAATTGAATACAAATGAGTTAATAGACTCTAGAAATATATTCAAATGGTAAGTTAAATGGTAAATGGTATTGATTGAACATGAAAATTGAAGAGCTTAATGTCAAAGGTATACATGTTTGATACATAAATGGTTTTGAATATTTAAATGGTATAAAGATTGGCACTTGACAAATGGTATGATTTGGTCAATTCCATTGTAATGTTGAATAGCATGATATGATGAGTTTAAATGTTAATATCAAATGAATTGATGTACAAAATGGTTATATACATATATCATATGATATTGGAAGCTTTTGGCATATATGTGTATGTGAAATGACTAAAGATTGAACTTGAAAAGGTTAAATGCATTTAATTAGTACTTCTGATATATTGACTTGAATCATGGAAGTATCACTGAGCTTTATCACTCAACGTCTAGTTTATTTACTCCGTGTACAAATTTAGGCAAACCTCGAAGTTCTGAGGTGTGATTTAGCATCCAACCAACGATCCTCGACTTAGCAATATTTATATAGCCTCTTTTAGTTTCGATATATGGCAAGTATTTGGGTTGTGAATTAGTTTTGTATATTATATGATTATATGGATAATTAATGCTAGAAATGGTTAATTTTGATATGGTCAAATGGAGTGTTGTGTAATTTAAATTGATATAATATATGAAAAGTTAAGTTTGCATATGTATATATATAATGCCTAAAGTTTTGAATGGTTCAAATGTTAGAATGGTATTGTATGATAAGGCTTGTTCTAGAATTAAATGGTTAATTGATTTGGTTAGTGATGAAACTTTTAATGTAATATTTGAAGCATTGGATGTATGTGATATGTTAAAGACAAGTTGAATATGAATTTGGCCAACTTGTTAGGTCATTGTGAATTGATACCATTTGAACCATTTGGAAATAGGCAGTCTCATCACGACGTCGAGCTCCTTAATGTCAAGAAGAGATCAAGTTAGTGAGTTGAATCATGACGAGGAACACCGAAGTCGCGATGTCAACATGATACTTTGAAAACTTTACAGTTTGGCCCTTATTTGACCCCAAGTTACCTTAAGAGTTTTCTTAAGCTCATAGAGGACCTAGAAATGAATAACATATTATGAATGAGTATTATGATTAATAACACATTTACGTGGTTAATTCAAATCATAGTTGCTCCGGCAATGAATGTGGCATCCCGTAGCTTGAACCCAATGATCGGATCGTGTATGAAGCTTTACACTTTTCGTACATTTGAAAGTTATCCATCCTACTATGTCATATAATGCTATATCATATGATATAGTTTATATATATACATCAATGATTGAACATTATAATATCATGCAATACTATATCTTTTAATAATTATTATTTTTATATATTTATTACACATATATCATTACAGTATTTAAAATATATATTTTTTAAAATTAATATTTTAAAAATTTTGTTTAACTTTATAATTTGACATAAGAATTTATTATTAATTACTTTTCCAATTAATAAAACATTAATATAAATATGCGATGCTTATGGATACATCTTCATCAAATAAAGTATTATCACTTCTTTATATTTTATTTTAAGTAATATTATAAAACTATATTAATTATTAATGTCGATTATGGTTGTTTAGTAAAGGTGTTCATGGCTCGGTTAGGCCATATTTGGGTCGGATCGGGCTTAAGCATAATATTAACATACTTTATGATTGCCCAAGCCTTGCTAGGCTAGAAATATTGACAAAAAATTTTGCCAAAGCTCGTCCATATTTATAAATAGCTAACCTAGACTCATTTTAAACTCATCCATATTATTCTTAATTTAATATTTAATAAATTTATTTATTAAAATTTTATATATAATCATCTTAAAATTTATTTTTAATTTAAAAAAGTCATGGTTGGACATAACTTTTTTGTGATAATATTATCGTGTAGTATATCCTTTTGTCTTTGATATCCATATTGAATAGAAGATATGGAATAGTCATACATGTATAGGTCAATCTCTTATTTCTCGATTCTCAAGTAGAGTGAGATAAACAAATAAGTTTGATATCTTATATAAACTTGTATGAGTAAGACCATACATTTCTAGTCTCACCCGATCAAGAGGCTCGAGATATCATTCCTATTACGTAAGAGAGACAAATCATATATTGATCATTCATATCTCACTACATGGATTGTGGCATACCTAGCAGCAGTCTTTATAGTGCAACCATTTACAAAAGATGTTTGACTATGTTAAAACATACAGTTCACAATGTTGGAACTATAGTCATCTCAAGTCTAAGAATCATATATGCAATTAACACTATGAGAAATGTTGTGGCTATTACATCATAATACAATATGCATTCTCATGGTAGATTAGTCCAATATATTGCTTTCTAAAATATACTTATGTGTTGACTTGATATCACATATTCGCAACAACACTTATCATCAACCAAGCATCTATTAATCTCAATGCATTATTATTGTCCAAGCCCATAATAATACTTGATTAAGAGCATTTAAAAGTAAACATATTATTCTTAAGACTTTATCATTATACAATTTATTTAACACAAAAATAAAGACCGAAAATAATAATGACAACACCTTTATTAATAAATTAAGTAAATAAATATGTTATTATAATCATCTTATTATTGGCCTTTAGGCATACTCCAACGCTAAGTTAATATTAGACAAATTAAAAGACCTAATTGATGTAATATTGATATTTTAAGAACCCAAATAAAATATTTTAAAATTTATGAACAAATTTAAAATATAACTGCTATTTAAGGATGCTAATAAAATTAAACTATATATACTATGCTTAAATTCCTATTGAATTAGTGTCACAAATCAGTGGTATCGATTTTTTTTCCACTTAGAACATGAGTGTCATACTATATATTATAACTATACGAGAGTTGTGATTGTTCCATACGACTCCATAAACAAATAGTTAAAAAAATTGATCAACAAATTACGACACAATAAATATTAAAATATTAAACAAATAAGTTTCAAAATGTTTATATAATTTTATATAAAAGGAATGTGCTTGAATGTAAGGGTGTTCATAGTTTGATTAAAATCAAGTTAATCGATTAAATCGATTTAATTCGATTAATCGATCAGTTGTCAAATTTAGTTCAATCGGAGGTCGGTTAATATTTTTTAAAATTTCGATTATCGATTAATTCGATTTGAAATCGAATAATTAACCGAATTAACTAAATAAATATTATATATATTATATATAATATTTTTTGAACTATTAAAAAAAGAAAATAAATACTAGTAATGTATTTTTTATGTTTTATATTTATTTAAACCAAAAGATAAAAACATATAAATTTCGGTTCAATTAATGTACTTGAAAAAAATTCAGTTCGGTTAATGGTTAAAGATTTTATATTTTGGGTAATTCGATTAATTGTAATTCGGTTCAATTACCGTTTGAACACCTCTACTTGGACGTAGATGTACCATGCCGAGTTTTTTTTTCATTATAAAAAAATGGTTAAATTTTAATTTGGGGTAATCTATTATGCTTGAATTTGATATTTAATCATTATACTTTAATTTTTAATATAAATTGGTATCTATATTTTTATAATATTATTAATTAGTCTAAATAGTTAATATCATTAACTTTTCTTTTAAATTGTTGGGTGATTATATATAATTTGAAAGTTTATTTCTAAATTCGAAAAGTAGTGGGATTAAATTCTTGAACACTAAAGTTAGGGAATTAAATTCCAAATATACAATAATGCATGTGCATAAAGACTTAAAGTCATAGTTGTTTGAACTGGGAACCGATCGAGGTACCGATCTGAATAGAGACATCAAATCAGTTGACTCGTGAACTAATACGAATTGGTTGAACTAGGCTGAAATTACTTGAACCATTTTTTTCTTTATCTTTTTAATAATTTATTTAATTGAACCATACAAAGCATCAATTCGATTAAATTGATTGAACTTATCAATTTGACCACTAATCTGATTTTAAAAATCTTACTTAAAATATACTTTAAATTTAAAATTTTTACATTATAATTTGATAAAAATAAGATCTAGTTTAAGAATGCTCTCAAAAGAACTTTTGAGAAAAAAGCACTTTAGGAGATCAACTAAAATTTTTAGTTTCTGAAAAAAAAAATATCTTTGTACCAATTTTTAGCTTGGAAAAATTATTTTTTTTCTTAAAATGCAATTTGTTTAAGAATACTTTTATCTAAAAATATTTTTGAGAATCAGTCCTAAAGTAGGCTTAAGTAACCTAATTTGACATATTTTGAAGACCATTTTACCAATAAAGGATAATTTCTAACTTTATTTATAGAAATGGGCCAATTTTTTCATTGTTTACAGGAAAGGGCCGAAAACTACAAAACGCGTCCACGTTGGAGCGTTTTTTGGGAAAATTTCAACAAATCGCATCCTTGAGGAAGCAATTTTGCCATGTCAGCACAAAACGCACTAACGTGAACGCGCTTTGCTGATGTAGCAAAATCGCTCCCCCAAGGACGTAATTTAACCCGAATTTTTCTACGATTAGGGCTATTTGCATGTTTAGTCCCTAGGGTTTGTGGGTTTAAGGTTTTAGGGTTGTAGTGTTAGGGTTTTGTTAAAATAATTTAAGGTTTTATTTATTTAAGGTTTAAGAATTTTAAAAAAATAAACCAAGGTTTAGAGGTTTTTTTAAAAATTAATTAAATTAGGTTTTAGGGGTTTTAAATAAATAAATTAAATTAAGGTTTAGAGTTTTTAAGAAAATTAATTAAATTAGAGTTTAGTTTTTTAAATAATTTTTTGTTTAGGATAAGGGTTTAGAAAAAATTATATTGACAATAAGGATTTTGGCTTTTTCTACAGTAGTTTCAGAAAAGTTAATTTTGAGAAGACGGTTTTAAAAAAATAATGTCAAAAATGCTTCAAGCAGGATGCACAGTCAGCAAAATTATTGAAAAAAGCTCCCACGTAGACGCTATTTTTCTACAGTAGTTCCTGAAAAAATAATTTTGAGAAGATGGTTCTAAAAAAATAGCTTCAAAAATGCTTCAAGCAAGATGCACTGTCAGCAAAATTATTGAAAAAAGCTCTTACATGGACGCTCTTTTTCTACAGTAGTTCTTAAAAAAATAATTTTGAGAAGACGGTTCTGAAAAAATAGTGTCAAAAAGGCTTTAAGCAGGATGCACTGTCAGCAAAATGACTAAAAAAAGCTCCCAGTGGACGCTCTTTTCTTACACTAGTTCTTGTTTGGCCTTAGGTTATAAATGAGTCAAATTTCATTCTCAAGTTGCATAAGTGACAGCAAGAAAAATTAGAGAGGCTAAGCAGAATAGAAATTGAAGATTATTAGTACTATTATTTTCTATGATGGTGAGGTCCGTGACACCGAGAACGACATTATTTTTTTATCGGAGAATACAACGTGATTGGTTTTTAACTAGAACATAGATTTGATAGAACTTTGTAAAAGAATTAGGCACAAAATCTTTGAAACGACGCCAATGAGAGTTTCGTCTATTAAGTATCGATTTTTTGCTTCGGTTGATCCCGTGACATATGACTCATTTGATATCAAAGGTAGTCATAGCTTGGAGGCGATAGCGCAAACTCATCTTGCTAGTGGATCACTATATCTTGAGTTATATGTACAAGTTTCATTGTCAAATAAAGCATTTGCGACTTCAACATCTACTGTTGTTCGAGAGGAATACACAACCCCTACCCGACACTTCATCAGTAGGAGGTAGAACACGGAAGAGCCCGTGTTTGGTGGCAGTATAGAATACACAACTCCTGTACAATATGCGGTTAGTGGATAGGACATGCACCTAGGTGGGCTGATGTTCTACGCTGGAAATACGTACTAGGGAATGATATCAACTTGTGGTTGGCAATCCACATCTGATTTAGGACGTTAGGAAACATCTATAATAAGGGATGATGTACTCCCTACAACGTCCACTGGCGAGGAGACCTCATACGTTGCAGATGATGGTGGGTTAGATGATGAGTTTGATATGGATCCACCTCGAGAACCCGACCCCGATGGTGCAGAAGTTGAATTATTTTTTAAACCGGAGTCTCTTCCAACCGAACCTAAAGACGTTGAAGGAAGTTCAGATGAAGAAGAAGAAAATCTTCAATTCAAAGCATACTCGCCTCCAGCCCACATGCATAATTTCGATCTATCGACAGATGATATGTTGGAGTTTCCAGATCTACCATACAGAAGGCGTGACTGTACAAGTTCGTCATTGGATTCAGGTGAATTAAAAGTTGGTAAGGAGTTTTCCAGTAAAGACAGTTTTCTTGGTGCATTAAAACAACATAGCATCATGAACGGGGTTAACTACAATGTGGTTAAATCCAAATTCAAGAAGTTCGAAGCTAAGTATGTACTGCAAGACGATACATGTTCATGGAAAATCATGACTTCGGTTAAGAAAAAGATAGGCTTGTGTGAGATAAAAAAGTACAAAGGTCCACATACATGTGTTGCTGGTACAGTATCACTAGATGTTTAAAGTTGTTGAATAATACTGTTATTACTTAATGTGGCATTATTTAACATACTTCACTAACAGGTATTTCACAATATCATCCCAAGATGATTCAGATATGATGGCTAGATTAATACTACCGATTGTAAAGGCAGATCCCAGGACTTCTATGTCGATCTTAATTGTCAATATTCGTATCCAATTGAGGTACATTCCCTCTTACCGCAATGCTTAGATAGCTAAGCAGAAGGTGTTGGAAAAGATGCATAGTGCTTCATATAATGAGGTGTGGCAGTGGTGTCAAGTACTGGAGAGGTACGTCCCAGGTTGTATAACAAACCTTGAAATAGACCCTGCATACTACAACAACCGATTGCTCATTTGATGCCAAGTGTGCAAGCGTCTGTTTTGGAACTTTAAGCAATGCCTGGACGTATTTGTCTATTGTAAGGCATTGTTACAAATTGGCGATACCTTTATGTATAGTAGATATAGCCATCGGCTATTGCTAACTGCGGCACAAGATAGCGGTGGGAGAATCCTTCTAATTGCATTTGCATTAGCACCAGGGGAGTCAGATAATGACTGGGATTTCTTTCTTTCTAGGTTAAGGAGGCATGTTTGCCCCCAACCTGATATCTGTGTTATATCAGATCAGGGCACTAAAATATTAGCCGCAATTGAGTGACAGAAAAGCCTATAGGATCGCACACACCATCGGTATTGTGTAAGGCACGTTCCATCCAACTGCTACGGGCAATATCAATCTACCATTGAACGATGGAAAGTGATCAACATGGGTATTTAATCTCTATTAATATAATTTCATTTGTAATAGTCAATTTATTCTAAATGGAAGAATGATATGTAATTTTCGCTATCAACTTATATTAGTAAGGTACGAGATCAATAAGGACTGTTTTCATGAGATGTTGACGATTTTTTAGTTTAGTTAACGGACAAGGCGTAGACTACCTCTGTAACATACCTTTCGATCAGTGGATACAAGCATACGACGGCGGCTTACGATATAGTCATATAACCTCAAACCTGGCTGAATGCATAAATTCTGTTCTAAAAGGAACGTGTCATTTTTTGATAACCTTGGTTGTGCGAGAGACATATTTTTGTTTAGTGGCACTATTTCCAAAGAGAGCAGTAAGTTATAAATTTCAAATGCAGGGAGGCCATGTATGGTGCTGGAATGTATTACAAGAAATTAACAATGCGAAGATGCGGGCCAATACCATGCACACAATATGTCACGATCGCAACAACCTATGATTTCGTGTGATAGAGTTCGACAGACAGAACCAAGGTATTATCGGTGAGAAATATCATGTACACTTGAGAAATAGGACTTGCGACTGTGGGACGTTTGACGCACTTCGTTATCCATGCACTCATGCAATTGCAGCTTGTTAGAATCTTTGTTTGGATCCCATGAGATATGTTGACGAAGTGTACAAAATAGAATACATGTACAATGTGTGGAAACAAGTGTTCCCACCAGTCTCAGATGAACGTAAGTGGTCGTCTGTATCGCTTGCTCCATTTAAGTTGTTAATAGATAGAGAATTACGTCGCAAACCAAAAGGTCGGCCTTACTCGAGTAGAATACGTAATAATATGGATATCCAGGAAAGAATGAGCGAATAAAAATTGTACGGATGTTGTAGGAATCCAGGTCATACAATTCGAACATGTCCAAATCAAAATAGTTGATAATTGCTGTAATGAAATTATGTTGCATTATTTCTATTGCCTTATTCAAAAGAACTTCTATTTTATTAAAAATATAAAAATAATTTACTATTAAAATATTCAAAAAAAATTTTATTTTATTAAATAAAACAATATAGAAATAGTTTGTACAAATATATTAAAAAAATTAATGTATATGCCGGTTGGAATCAGTGCCACATGGGGGTGGTTGACAGTTACGCATTGAATTCCTCATTGGTTCAACTTCCGGCGAGGGTTGTGATTGCTCCAACTGGGGTTGTGGTTGTTCTAGTTGTGGGTGTTGGGAGGATGACTAACCTTAATAGAATAAAGAATGCGAAGGTGTTTGCATCACCCACGACGAAGGTGTTTGAATCCCATAAGGCGATGGAGATTGATAATGAGATGAGATCCCCGACGGTGCCTTGTGCGATCCCTCTTGCAACGATGACCTATATATCGTTGGTTGAGTCAAAGTCATGGGAAATGAGATGCACCGGGCCATGCATTTCAACCTAGCATAGGACTGAGAAAAGGAAACATATAAGGGTTAGGATACATGTAAGGGCTAGGATACATACCTGGTATAGGACTGAAGAAGCTGTGGTGTGGGTGTAGTCGTTTGAGGCGTTGGGCACAGTAATTGTGTGGGTGTTGTTGATGGGCCTGTGCCGTCATCCCTTCTCCTTGAATTTAAAAGGCCCCGTTATTCCCTTTCGACACGAATTTGCCGACACCTCTGCTCTTTCGACAGCAAATATGGCTTGCCATGGATCCTAAACTATGGCATGTGATCCGGAACGCACGCTAACTCTGGAATGATGATCAGTTCACGAGTAGGTATATGATCATACCGATTTTCCCAAATTTCGATATATTTCGAGAATAATATCGGCCAATTCGTATTCTATTGTCATAAGTCGATTTTGTGCTCATCATCGAGCATCTCAGGTGCCACGGGAATCGGTTGTCGAAATCTAAATTGCCGCAACACTCTATCCTTCTGGTGGATCTCGACAGTAGCATAGTTGACCAATAGGACCTTAACACGCTAAATGTTTGGATTTTGAAAGAATTCATTCGGAATTACTGCCCGAATTGCCAAATCCTCGTATGGTGTCCATTGAAACTATATGAACGTGATAAAAATATTAGTTATAAACATAATACTAAATACTAAATATGAAACGACTATGTTATGTATATATATTTTATTTAATACTTACATGGGCTTCCGACCGTTAGTCTAATAGAAGCCGTATATCTTTAAGAGCGGTAGGTATTCCAACATAACTCGCCGAATGGTTCCACCTAATTAAATAAATTTTTAGCATAAAATTATATTTTAAATTTATCTAATAATTGTAAAACCTAATATAAATTTTACCTTGTTATGGGTGGGAATGTATATGGGTGGTTCAGTCGAGGACATAAAAATGGAAAGCGAAACCGAGTCCATGATTGTAGTAGTGATAGGCAACCTCCAATTTTGGCTTTATTTGGTGGCGCCGCCCCGCATATCTCCCGGTACAATGTTGCCAACACGGCACACCCCCACTAAGTTCGTCAGCTACTCTAAAATCAAAGAGTTTTAACAGCCACCTCAGATGTACGAGGTTTCGTGACAAGTCCAGCATCAAATAACCTTCAATCATCTCAAGGATGTATGCTCGAGCATATCGTATTCTTTCTACTTCAGTCGAATCATTCCCCGGCTCTGGGAATGTGTCTCATAACCAACTCATCTCAATCCGACCTTTGTAAATATTATCTAGAATCACACCCAAAAGCATATGGCTCCCCAATCAGCAAATTGAACAGACCCAGTGAGTACGGACCCATCCATCGGCAATCCCAATTGTAACTGCACATGCTCTAAAGTGATGATACACTCTCTGCATGGAAGATGAAATGTGTGCGTCTCGAGCCTCCACCTCTCTATTAATGCGCTGATGAGTTTCGGGTCCAACTTGCACCCCCGGCCTATATTGGCCATGTGCCAAAAACCCGCTTCCCTCAAGTAATTTTCTATCAACGATGATGGAGAACGAGGCATATTACGAATATAACATTGTAACACCCGATCTACAGACTGTTATAAAAAATTAAAAACTTAAAATTACATGAATGAAAAAAATTAAATAATATTCAAAAATTAAAATTAACCCTTACAATTTTCATTTGTTCGACGGAGATATGTTTATGATCGAGATAAATTAATTCCCCGGCCATTGCTAACACGATCAAACATTTTTAAAATTATAAAAAAATAATACTAATTTTAAAAAATTAAAGGAAATAATTTAATTAAAAAGAGCTTTGAGAGATTTAGAGAAAAATTTTGAGAGAGTTTTTGAGAAATTTGGAAGAAATGTTATGTGAAAAAAATAAAAGGGGTTTTTATATTTTTTTTTGACCGTTGGACTTCCAAAGGTCAAATTTTTAAATGACCGTTAGGAAAAAAAATACGGGCTAAATCTTATCTCTTAGAGAGCGATTTTGTCACGTTAACAAAGCTCGTCCACAAATTTCAATTTCGGGAAAAAAATAAAATCTTTGAACCAATTTTTAGCTTAGAAAATTATTCAGTTTATTTAAAAATACTTTTATCTAAAAATATTTTTGACAATCAATCCTATAGTAGGCTTAAGTAACCGACATACTTTGAAATTTAATAACCTTCAATCGGAGAAAGTGCGAATCGGTGTCGAACGAGAAAAAAACCCCTCATTTTAATAATAAATATAATTGTTAATTTTCTTTCTTTGTTTTAATTAAGGAATTTGTACAAGCAACGCCCTCTTTGTTTTCTAACATTGAATGGTCTTAATTTTAGTCTTTCATTTTTATTTTTATTTTATATTGGAACAGATGAAATCAGCAATGCAGTGAGTCAATAAAGGCTAACTTTAAATATTAGATTATACTAACACACTTAGTTTGAACCTTTTTTTTTGTATCAAATGGCAGACTGCAACAAAAGTGTCTTACCATAATTTTGGATTATGTACAAAAAAGAAATCCAAATTGCACATTAAATACGTTTAAATTAAAATTTTTAATTTTGAATCAAGCATTCATGATAATATGATTTGTAGAAATAAAATAATAGATTATAGGTTGAGTTGAGTTGAAGATGAATTGCATGTGTACCTACTCCAAGATTGGCAACAATCTCATCTTTGCTTGGACTTTTACCTACTTGTTGGACTCACAATTTAAGTCAAATTTGGCTACAATACTCTTTTAATTGTTTCTTTTTTTTTTTTATTGGTTCCACTCTGTAAGGAATTTAAAGGTGTCATTATATGTAAAACGGTCTATTTTTTCAGCTTCCAACGCTCATTGCCAAATCCTCTTGTACCTGTCCTACTTAATAGGTTAGATTTGTTTTCATTTAGCAATAACTATTCGACTATATATATTGACCCAATCGTTTGTATTTGATTTATTATTATTTATATGATTCACAATAAATTTATTAAATGTGATGAAATATATGTTTCAGAAATAAATGTTATGTACGAGTTTGTGCCGCAAGTCTTACTTTATTTATTTAGTTAAAATTGTGGGTTTAATCCTTATATTTTAATTTAATTAATTTTAATATTTATATTTTTTAAAATTTTAAAATTACAGTTCTCATCAAATAATATATGTTAAATTTGATGCGAAAAGCATTTATTATTGTTATGTTAATTATGTAAATATAAATAGGAAATAAATATTAAACAAAAATATGATTGTTATGAGAATGGTATTATGTTTCGTAATGGTAAGAGGAATAGGAATAGATGCCCAATCTGGAATCTATTGTAATACAAAGAAATGCAGTTTCTTTCTTTTTGGCACAAAACATGCAAAGGCCATGGGAAATTGGGAAACCATATTCTACGATTTGTTTTGCTTTGCCTGATTTGAACTGCAATCTTTAAATAATAATAACAACATCGTTATTGTCGCCTGCCAAATAAAACATGCTCAAGAATCTTTACGTTAGATCTAATCATTTTACACACAACATTAAAATAGATTGAAAGTAACAAATACGACTCAAGTTTATAAAATACATTAAAATTGGTAGCAGCAGCAGCAATGACCTTGGGAGTAAGCCGGCGCAGCCCCGAATTGACCATTTTACTAAAATATAACTGACTTATTTGTGACGAGAATTTATGAATTTTCAAACTCCAACGTCATTATTTTTCTTTATTTTACAATTTTGCCCATTTACTTCACCTACCCCTATAATTCAAATTTTCAACTAATTTATTTATTTTCTTTGTCTTCTTCACGCTTGTGAGAGAATAATGCTTTGCTTTCCACTTTTAATTTTATGTATTTATTTAATAATAATTCTTTTAAAACTTCAAGTTTTTAAGAGTTAAATATGATACTTAAAACTAGAAACGAAAAGATTAAGCGGTTTTTAAATTTACTCATTAGCTCATTATAAAATAATTTAGGATTAAAATATAATTTTATCATCATATTATAAGTGAATGTTGAAATTTACCATTATATTCTATTTTAAATTTTGTTTGTTATTATATTTTCAAAATATGATAACATTTTGGTTTAATTAAATATTATCGCTTAATATTGACTTTGATGATTTGAAAATAAAATTTAACAAGAAAATATTATTTTAAATATTTTATTTTAATAGTTAATAATGTATTAATTGTAACATATTAAAAATATAATAAATTAATTTAGAATTTTTATTTAATGAAAGAAAAACTTAAAACTTAAAACTAAAAAATATATATAGGAAAAAATAAATAAATTTACTTTTTTTAAATAATTGTTCTTTTTTTAATGTTATAATAATTAGTTTATTATTTTTATTAAAATAAAATAGTAAATTTGAATAATAAAATTCAATAAATAATTTAAATTTTAATGACAAAATCCAATCAAAGAAAAGTAAAATAGAAAATTCAGAATAAAATTAAAATATAGTGGTAAATTTATCTTTAATTCAAAATTACAAAGACAAATATTAATCAAAATAAAGTATACTGATAAATTTTAACTTAAAATATAGTGGCAATTTTTCACTTTAACCCACCAATAAAAGTATTCGTATCTAATACTAATAATTATATAACATGTTGAGTTCGAACAAGATTTCATAGTTATCTATTATTTTGTGTTTACTATTTTGTATAAGTTAAAAATATTTAATTACAGTAAAGAAATTAATACGTGATAATTTTTAATTTTAATTATAAAATTAAAAAAATATATACTCTCGTAGTATACTGAATACAAATTGTGTTACTATATTTTCATATTTTTATATAAAATCTTTAAATAAAAAACTAAAAAAATTTACTTACTATGAAAATTCTTGAGATTAAACCCCAAATTAATAAAGATTTATATATAAATCCTTCATCTATGAATTAATAAATATTTTTTACAAATATATATTATATAATTATTTTTACTTGTATTAGAGAAATTAGGCATAAATGTTGATTTTAAAAAATAATAAGGGAAATATATATTTTTTAATTTTAAAAAATAAATCGATTTTATTTAGAAGCAATAAAAAATGCGCATTGCAAGAAGAGAGGGGAAAAATAATATTTTTTCCCTAAATTTAGAAGAACATAATCTAATATAATAAAAGTACGTATTATTTTCCATTTTGTAAAGAAATTTATTCTCATCGACATTTCATTTTTTAATTTACGAAAACATTTTTATTTCTGTGGCGAATAAAATAAAAAAATAAATTCATGTGGATAGTGGATACAAGAGTCAATAAACTATTGCTTGTGGATTGATTTGTAAATAAACATTCTGCTGAGGAGGCACGTGCTCGACGTTAGTGCTTCTCCCTTCTATAAATACGTTAACTCAAATCAGTCAGTTCATCATTTCCCTCATTTCTGGTTCAATTTATTTCAACGAAAATATCCACAGGTATTTCATCGGATTTCTACTTTCTCCGAATCCACAGGTATTTCCACAGATTCTACTTTCTCCTAATAATCTCGATCATTTTTCTTGCTCCTCTCGAGACGTTTTTATTTTGATTTCTCTTTTGTTTTTTCATCTTGATCTTTTCAGTTTTCTGATTGAATTCATGTTTACATCAGATCTGTTTATCTTGACAATTTACTGTTTATGCGGCATCTTTCTTTAAAGTAATTTTTTCTTGTGTTCGTAAGATTTTCACTCGGGTGGTACAGTGGAATTTCCTTTATATTTTCTTTATAATATTTATGTATTTTGTTAATAAAAGAGTGTGATTCACAGTGAGAACATTTTTCCTTTTAAGTTGTAAGATTTGGATAAGCCATATTTAAGTCGAATTTGTTTTGGGATTCCATTATCGAGCTTAAAATATTGAGTAAAATATCTTCTTTTAAGATCAACCTTTTTGGGTTGCTATAAAATAAGTGACATTTTGTTTCTAACGTTAGTCCAAAGTTAGCTCATCCCTTTGATATGAAGTTTAAGAAGAAAATAAAAGCAAAAGTTTTATTAGAATTATGTTTTATTTCTGAGCAATTTTTAATTCCCCCTTATGTTAGAATTAAGCAACAGTTTCTACTTCTTGCAGATCCATTTTCACCTATGGCTCCAGTAGCAGCAACATCTTCAGATTCTATAAAGCCTAGAGGTATTAAATTTTCTATGAGTTGATGCATCTAGAAATATTTGCATAGTTGGTAATTTCCATTACAGGATTATTATCTTATGCTTTTGAGTTTAAAAAATCCATGAGCGGCTATATACCTTTATACGTTTACTTAGCTAAATATCTTATAGCAATACTTGAATAACGATTTCCTTATTTATAAGTGGAAATATGTATGCATATTTTATCAATTTGCACAGCTAATAACCCTTTAGCATACAAAAAATAATTGAGATCATTTAGGACAATAGTTTAGTTGTTTCACTTCCCACAGGATAACTAAAACTTTATATTCAACTTCCTTATGGTTTGATCAATGTTTGTTGTATATTTTGTGCAGATGTTTGTGTTGTTGGTGTTGCACGTACTCCAATGGGTGGATTTCTTGGCTCTCTGTCATCTTTATCTGCCACCAAGCTTGGTTCGATAGCCATAGAAGGTTTGACTGGAAAAATCTTTGTTTACTTGTCTGATAAGTTGGTCATTTTTATATTTTCAGGATGCTCTTCCATTTTACTTAATTCCTATATACGTCAAATTGCAGCTGCTCTTAAAAGGGCAAATGTTGATCCATCACTTGTGCAAGAAGTTTTCTTTGGCAATGTACTCAGCGCGAATTTGGGACAGGCTCCAGCTAGACAGGCTGCGCTAGGTGCAGGAATTCCTAACTCGGTCATATGCACCACTGTTAACAAAGTTTGTGCATCTGGGATGAAAGGTCTGCACCTTACAGTTGAAGTATTATTGTTTTGAGGATCTTAGAAGGAGTATTTCTTAAATGCGTTATTCTTTTCCTTTTTGTTTGGGGCTTTGCAGCAACAATGCTTGCCGCACAGAGTATTCAGTTGGGCATTAATGATGTTGTTGTGGCTGGTGGCATGGAGAGCATGTCTAATGTACCTAAATATTTGGGAGAAGCAAGGTTAATACTGCTCTCCTTTTCATGGTTGCCTTGTTGTATTCAAGTTGTGATTTCTGATTAGTATTGGCAATGCAGGAAAGGATCTCGGCTTGGGCATGATACTCTTGTCGATGGAATGTTGAAAGATGGACTATGGGATGTTTATGGTGATTGTGGCATGGGCAGCTGTGCTGAATTATGTGCTGAGAAACATGTTATTACAAGGGAGGAGCAGGTACCATGGTCTCTCTAATTGGTCGCCTGAAGAACTTCCTTTTCCTGGATAAAACTTTGGACTTATTTCTTAATGATTTCCGCAGGATAACTTTGCTGTTCAAAGCTTTGAGCGTGGCATTGCTGCTCAACAGGGTGGAGCCTTTGCATGGGAAATTGTTCCGGTTGGGCATATTCTTAGTATTAAGTTTGTACATTTTGTTACATATATTATGTGTAAAACTAAATATGCAATCACACAGGTTGAAGTTCCTGGGGGGAGGGGAAAGCCATCCATCATAGTCGACAAGGATGAAGGTCTAGGAAAGGTAAATCATAATTTAGAGCTATCCATCCCTTCAGTCTTTGATTGCTTCCTGTTCTTTTCTTTTCCTTTCTTTAAATTGCCTAAATAAATTAACATAGATATTAGACCTCTTGAGTAATAGCTAAATTCAAATATTGATATCATTTCAGTTTGATGCTGCAAAATTGAGGAAGTTGCGACCAAGTTTCAAGGATAATGGAGGCACTGTTACAGCTGGCAATGCCTCCAGTATAAGGTCATTTACTTGACATCTTTTTTCATTTGTATGCTTAGGCCAAAATTACATTTATATCAAACCATAATCAGATCGGAAATGCTCAAGTAAAAACCTTATCTCTTGACTGAAATCATCTATAAACTATTTGGTTACCCTATATCCGTAGCTTGTATCCCACTTCGATGAACCCATTATTTTATAGGCCTCTTCTTGAGGGTTGTGCAATCAGGCAATTGCCTGTTTGGTTCAAAATTAAGGAACAATTTTCAATTTGACCTCATAAGTCCTTCAAGGACATCATCTGGAGTTTGTAATTAAAGTGAAGTTGGTCTTATGGGCAGTGATGGTGCTGCTGCTTTAATCCTAGTCAGTGGAGAAAAGGCACTTGAGCTGGGATTGCAAGTGATTGCAAAGATTGCAGGATATGCAGATGCTGCACAGGTGCTTTTCACAACTATTAATAAATTTTAAGAAGTGTTCTAGAGAAACTGCCAAATCAGAAATCTTGAAATTTACTTTTGACGTTTAATTCTTATACAACCTGATACTTACATGAGAAAGTTTACAGGCACCAGAGTTTTTCACAACAGCGCCAGCCCTTGCAATACCCAAAGCCATTTCAAATGCTGGCTTGGATGCTTCTCAAGTTGATTACTACGAAATCAATGAAGCCTTTGCTGTAAGATTCCATTTATTTTTCTAAATGTATTAGTTTCTTGCTGATGAAGTTAGCAGTTTTGAAACAATACCCCATTCTCTGCAGGTTGTGGCTCTTGCAAATCAGAAACTGCTTGGCCTTAATCCAGTGAGTTTTCTCTCCCTAAGGCATCTGCATTTGTATGTTCTAGTTTGAACATGTGAATTGATAGCATGAATTGCTAAAAGTGAGACAAATATTACGTGATATTGTAAAATAGTTCTCCTTTTGCTGTTTCCCAGTTGGCTTTCGTCAGCAACAGAGTTGCTATTTCATTCTTAATTTTAAGTTTTTTCCCTGCAGGAGAAGGTTAATGTGAATGGTGGAGCTGTATCCTTGGGACATCCTTTGGGTTGCAGTGGAGCTCGTATCTTGGTCACGCTTTTGGGGGTTTTGAAGCAGAAAAATGGGAAATACGGAGTTGGTGGTGTTTGCAATGGTGGTGGAGGTGCATCTGCACTCGTTGTAGAGCTTCTGTAAGCGGTTTTAAATTAGGTAAGTCATCTCATGCATACCGAAATTAGTTGGTAAGGGATAGTTTTTAGATGTGAATTCTCATCTACAAAACTGCATAAATGAAGGAGCTTCCAAGGAAATTTTGATACATGAGTTGGTTTGGAACTCCTAGGATCAAAACATATCATTAATTACCTTGTCCAAAGATGTGACCATCTGCTCTTTGATTTCAGGTTCGATATTGTACGATGTTGCGACCATCTTCTTTTTCGGGGGATAAATTCATGCTCTGCCAAAACACAGTTTGATGTTGTGCAATTTTTATTCCGCTCTCAAATAAGTCATGTAACGAATGGAATGTTTAATTAGGTTTGAGAAGAAATATATGTCCAATGTAGAGTTTGATTTTCCTTTAAAAGCTGTCTCTAGCATAGGGAATAAGGAAATCTTTATCATTGGATTCTCTGAACTTAGTTAACGTTGTGATTCAATTTAATATTAGTAGCTAAAATGTTAGATTTTCTCTACTCCAATGGCAAAATTGGCAATGGAATTTGTATTTGTGGTTTTGTCCAATATTAGCATATTCAATTTTTGAAAAAGTTTTTTTTATATATATTTAGAAAATTAAATAAAGGCGTAAAAATAGATATAAGAAGGAAGAATGGTAAAAAGAAGAAAAGAAAATGGTCAATTCAACAAACTAATTGAATCGAATCGAATGGACGTATTTAATTTTCAATCATGATTCCTGATTTTATTTGATTATAAACCTTAATTTAAAATAAATTTAAAAACCAAAATTAAACTTAAATAAATAGCGTATACGCGATTTCGTTCGATCTTACCCCCGCGAATAATGCGGAGGCCTAAGCCTATTAATTCCCCATTTTCATAGCTGCAGAATTGTGGATGTTTTTTTCTTCTTTTTCCATATAAAAAGGTTAAATAGAGAAAAAAAAACAAAAAAACATAGAGCCCACTTTCCTTTCTTTCTCTCTCTATCATTAGAAGGAAAACCAAAGATCATCAAAGGAGAAGAGGAGGAGAGGAGAGGGGCAATCTTAAATACCGTACCCCAGCGACTCTCTCCATCGCAATCTAATACTAATCTCTCTTTTTCAATCTACCATGGCGGTAATTTCCCTTTTAATTTCCTTCTTTTATATCTATTTCTTTCACATTTGTCTTTCCTTTTTAAAGATCGATTCTTCTTTTTGTTTCACATTGTTCGTTTTAATTATGTATTTTTTTCCTAATCCGCCTTCTCTTGCTCAATGTTTGTAGTTGATAATTTTTCTATTTATTTATTTTCAGATGAATTTTGTTGAACTTTTTGTGATGGAGTGAATGCGATTCACGATTTCGATCATACCAAAAATATATTGTTATTTATTATTTGTATTTCCTTTCTCAGCATTTATTTTTACGGATTACGCTTCTAATTTAGCTATAATTTCCATTTGGAAAAAAAAAACAAAGTTCTAATGCGTTTTACCGTTTGTTCTTCTTTATTAATATCTATTTAATATATGATATAGGAAGCATATGAATTCATTTCCTAATTTTCAAATTTTGACATTCCAAGGAATTCGATAGATAATTTTATCAAATTTTCTTTTTCGATCTTTCTTAAGGATCTGCTACACACTTGATTTCACTCATTGCGTGCCATCTAAGATTCGTCTAAAAGTAGAAACATTTTTTTATGCAACTTGTTGCAATGTACCTTAATGGTTTTTTGGTATTGCTGATTTTTGTCTGTATAGCTAATGTTTGTTATGATATATATATATGTACATATCATAAAATGTTAATGTTAAGCAATAATTATTCGCACTTGCTTTTTTTTCTTCCTTTTCTTATTTGTTGCCTTTTTGCGAAATTATTTCTTAAACCTATTTGTTTATCCTTTTCTTTTGTATATGCGTTTCGTAAAAATCCTAATCAATCTTTTTATAGCGAATCATGTGCGTTCTGCATTTTCTTTGATTCGCCCATTGCTTACAAGTAATGGTATAGTTTTTGTATTTCTAATCTCTACATGCCAAAGTCATGACCAGCTGTATTTTATTATGTTCCTTTTCTTGAATGGAGAAATATCATCATTTGAGATCTAAGTAGGTTGAATCGTTTCATGAATGTATCAATTTGTGGCAAGTTTCTTTGAGATGATATATCCCCCCCTTAAATAAGCAATCATGGCATACAGGATAAGGGTCGACCATTGCCAAAATTTGGTGAATGGGATGTCAACGACCCATCATCAGCTGAGGGCTTTACAGTTATCTTCAACAAGGCTCGAAATGAGAAAAAGACGGGTGGAAAGATTGAGTCGCCAGGGGCCAATGACCCTGCATGCAAGCACGAGGCTGTCGCTGCAAAGCCGCAAGTAAGTAATAATCCTGCGTATGCCTAATTTTGTTTGTAGCTCTATAAAAATTCCTCATGTTTTACCTTGTTCACCCTTTGAAGCAAGCATTACATTTCTGTCGTAACTATCTAGTTATATAAGAAAGCGTTGTCTTGACAACTTTGTTTCCAGTCTGGAACCGTTTGATCAAGGGCAAATATGCATGTTGAACCCTTTCATTCTCTATCACTTTCAGATTCAGTGGTCTTGTATTGTTTCATTATATTTATAGATTCACAATATTGATTTTTATTATGTTGATGGTCTGAAATACCGCAGAAAAAATGGTTATGCTGCGTACAAGCTACTCATGCAGACTAAAGAGATAGCTCTTACGTTGTTAAGAGCTACCAACAGAGTATATTATTATATATCTACATAAAGCCCTTACCCCCTTTCAAAACAATCCAGAAGACCGGAGCCCGTATCGGAAGCTATGATGGGTCATGATGGAATTGTTTTTGTTTGCTACAAACTCTGGCTCGGGGATGAGAAAATAATGTTGTTTTTATGTTAATGTGATACTGGTAGCTTGTTATTGCAGTTTTTGAAGCCTTGTCCATATATATATATTATGTCATGTGTTGAACACTTTTGTTTATTTGAACACTTTTGTTTATGATATTTATATGTTATATGATATTCGAGCTTTATATTATATTATATGAAACCCTTTCAATTTTATCGGTTGTTTAATTAAAATTGATTGCTGGGATTCAATTGGATGCAAGTCTCAAAATAACAGCGATATAAACAACTGCAATTGAAATCTCTCATTTGCATAACTCAAAATGACCCAAGTTAGCTGTAGTTTCCCTTGTTCCTTCCTATACGACATATGACCATTGTATAACAGACCTTCATCTAATATGCAAAATTAACTTACAGCTGCAAATGCTAGAGCATGCTATGAAATACTCGTCTCCTCCGTGCATAGTTTCTTGTAAAGTGTCTTTTGATGATCGATAAACTGCAAAAATAAATCCCTTAATTCCTTTGCTTTCTTGTATTCCTCAGTCCCAGAACAAACCACCTTCAATTCACTGCTAAACTCACCCTCCCTTCTGTTCAGTAATTTGTTCTGTACATTGCCAATGCTTATAAAGTGTCAACAAGCATGGAGGTCAAAATGATCTAAAGTTATATGTAGGCGTGCATCAACATCTTTGAAGCTTCCATTCTCTGTGAAAAATAGAATTAGTACAACTGCATGGGACTTACCGGGGATTTAAGCATCAAGGTCCAATGATCATTCAATGACAGTTTTTCAGTGGCTACCAATGGTCTGCAGGCAGTGATACGAATGGATGATCTGAGAACAAATATAATGTATAATAATCCAAAAAAAAACAAAGCTGTAATAGAGTTCGGCTTGAAGGTAACCAAATTGTGTAAAAAAGTAGGAGGAGGATGACAAAAGAACAAAATTTACTATCTAATTAGTAATTACCATCTGAATGTACTATGTCAATCCGATTACGGAGAATAGGAATAGAGGGACCAAAAGTGCAAGCTATGAATAAATGTTCCAACAATCAACGACAAAAATGATGATGGGTCGGGTTAACAGTAGCACAAACAAGATTATAGAATCACTAGTTAATGAAAAGTAATTTTGAAGTCATAATGCTATAAAGGCAACACAGCCATATAATACGCCTATGTTACAGCTTACCTTCCACTTGAGGATACAGTGAATTGATTAGGACTCTGCAAAAAACCAAACAGCTGTTCAACATCTTTCTTGCAGTCCATCGTAATGACACCATTGGTGTATGGCTCCCATGGTAAACTCGGGAAAATATATACTTGCGTTGCAATTGAAGTTTGTTCATGAATGAACTTGGAAACCGCTGATGAGGATAAATCTTTTTCAAGATTCTGAACTAGAATTACGTAAAGCTTTTTATCGCCTCCTACATCAGTATCTTGTCTATTGTCACAATTCCCTCCTATAACGGTAGCACGCAAAACTCTCTTATTACACACAATGAAATGTATCCATTTAAATTGAGCTTTTATAGAAACAAATATATGGACAAACCTTGGGGTGGCCACACTTCACTCAAAGACAGCTGAGCATACTTTCCCTACAAATTGGGAGACATAGCAGCAGTTATCTCCCTACTGCTATATGCTTAGGAAAAAAAAAAAACTCCAGAACATCACAAACAAAGGATGATACCTGTCTCAAACAACCGGAAAGTGGGCGACCATTGGTTTCTCTAAGTCGAGCAACGATATTGCAGACAAGGTCATCACTGGTAGTGCCGGAAACAAAGTCAGGTAAGGCTTTCAGTATGTTTTGCATCGATATCTCCATGAAATATATAAGTTTCGGGTGTAACTCGGAATCCTGGAGAAGGCATATATCTGCAACCCCCTTGTTTGTCAAATTCCCAACATTAGGACCATGCAGCCAAAAGAGCAGGAAGATGCACTCACACTCTTCTTGGCCATTTAAATTAGAGTGCTTCTTACGCAGAACCTGACAAAAAAGATAGCCCATTTTCTGAATAGAAATAAGAACTCAACCATGATATTTATATAAAATAAAGTAGATAAGCATAAACCAAGTATTCTTCAGCAGCACAAAAAAAGGGTGTCTGTCAAATGGCAATACAAAAGCATAATATTTATAAAAATCAACAATAACAATTCTAAAGCTAAAATAGGAAGCAACACTAAAATGAAAAGTCTTTTCGCAGTTTCATTTCATCAAAAGTAAATATCAAACGTGTTACATAATGGTTTTAAACCTCTTTAGCAATGAAACTATAACGTAGATGCACCTTTATAACAAAAAATGAAAATGAAATATTATATATATATGTGTGTGTGTGTGTGCACGCATAGTTTGAATGACCAAAGGAAAAGAGTTGTACGGACATCATCGACAATGGCATCGTAAAAGAGAACTTCGCCGGCGGCGAAAGAGTCCGAAGCACAAACGCGCATGCCTTTGACGACCTTGGAGCAATTAGGATCCTGAAGTTGGGCGGAGACCTTACGAAACCTCCCCAAAAAATCGTGAAGCTCGTCCTCCGACTTAAAATTATCGGCCAGGAAAACGTTGTCTGATTCGGCGGGGAATTCGTCGTACTTGACTCTCAGCTTCTCACTTCTCTCGCCCTCTAACAATAACTGAACACTGTACCAGGCGTCGTCTGCGTACGAACGGAACTCCGTGTCGTAGCCTTCCTCCGCCGTGAGTAAGGAGTGACTGTCGCCGGAATGAGACATTACTGACGGTGTGTCTTCCACTTTCCTCTCCTGCAATTTGAAAGATGTTGGGATTTTTGTTTGGTTTCGGATTTTTGCGGAGAAAAAGGAACACATAGAAAAAAATGCCTAATTGCAACCGACGTCCCTAAATTATAACTAAAATTTTAAATTAGTTACTAGACTTCAAATTGTTTTTAATTGAATGATGGCAAAGTATTAAATTTGCATTTAACCATTAACTTAAGAGTTAAATATTAATTACAATTAATATGAGATCATATTTTAAATGTTCCTTTGGATTAGATATTTTTTAAAAATAATTCTCTAAATTTAACATATTATATTTAAATTTTCTATTTAATAGATGTACATATGCTTAAATTTTGCTCAATAAATTTTAAATATGCTAAAATAAACATTTAACATTCAGGGTAATGAAAAGATATATAAAATATAATTGATAATTTGAAGATATTCCACAAAATTCCAGTTGTGAAACGCAAAATTCCATTTCTCCTTTATAGCTTTCATATCACATCTACATCTCATCGTCTTTTAGACTTTGGTTAACTTAGTTCCTATTCTAAATCTTTTGCAGGAAGAAGGTTTGGGATGTTTGTCAAGCATTCAAGAAGAAAATCACCGGTCAAACCAAGAGCATTGAAGTGTGGAATTCAAGCTACGACGAACCAAGTGGCATTAGATCAGTGGTTGATCCACTCAATACTTGTTCAGTTCAGGCAACTCCGAAATTTTTACCTCCGACTTATTGTGTAAGCAAGACACGGAGGCTGAAAGTAGTGGGGAATCTAAAGTGGCTGGTATGGGTGAAACTGTTATTTAAGTCTTTAATTTTTTTAAAAAATTTAAATTAATAAAAGTAAAATTATACTTTAGCCCCTTTAAAGTTATAAAAATTTAATTTAATACTTTAAAAATTATAAAGATATAGAGTATAAAATAATTAAAATTTCATTCCAGACTCTAAAAGATTGCTCTGGCTTAGCCCGGCTGAAAGGTTAGACTTTGTCCACACCCATCAGTTAGTACAACTTCCTCAGCTAGAGAGCCCATCCCTGCCAGCAGCAACAACGAGAAAGTGACTGACAGGAGAACCCTCGACAAGTTTGTTGCTTCTCAGTTGAGCCATGAAGACAGATACCATGGTGAAGTATCTTTGCAACGTATCTATAGATTTTGTGTATGTTTATCTCCTTTCAATATTTGAGGCGGTTAGTAGTTGGGGAAGACGAAGAACACAAAAAGGAGAAGAGCAGAGTAATCTGCGGGGAAAGATGGCAATTTTTCTTTTGACTAACTTTGAATTACTGTTGTGTTGAAATAAAACGTGGATGACTGTTAATGGTTAACAGGATTACGTAATCATTGATTTAAAGTGATTAAATTGAGAAAAAGGAATTGTAAAGGAATAGTGAGACAAATTTTATTTTAGAGTAATTTACTTTTTCTTTAAAGAACAAAATGTGTTAAAAATCTAAGGGATGCAATTTTTTTTATTATTGATTTAACCGAATGAATTCTTCCATATAAATTATTTTTAAAACATTAAAAAATTAATGAAATATCCATTTAGGTTGGTAGTATAGGGTAAAATATATAAATTTTAATAATTACAAATTTGATAAACTAACATAAGAATAACTTTTTTTCATTTTTTTTATAGATTCCATAACAATTAATTTTATATCATACCAAAAAAATCCATGTCCATTTTTGCAATTTCCTCCTCGACCATTTTTATCTCTCCTGTTTATTTAAATACCAAACACTCCTGCCATAATAATAAGCTTTTCCAAAGGGTAAAGAACCAAAATGTGGCCTCCATCACCATCATCACGGTAAGAATTACTTATGCCTTGAACGTTAGCTTAGCAAACAATCCGAGCAATGTCTTTACCAATCATAACATAAACTTATAGGATACATGAAATTTATGTCATTAATTTAGTAATAACTCATGTTTAGCATTGTTTTTCATATAATACAACTGTTCCAATACCGAAAAGTAACTGATACAAGAAGCACACCCATACTCGATCCGACTTATTGTTACAACTCACAAAGAAATGTCTTTACCAAAAAGTCCGGTTATTCCTTTTCCAGGGTCGCTTTGCTTCACTATCGATTCCCCAACCAAAACCTGTAATGGAACATGTTGTGTATAAGTAAAGATGGATGTGCATAGAAGACGCATCTCATAGCTGTTGATACCAATTCAACTTCACTGTCATTCCACTAACCAAATTTCTTCTTGGATGATCAAATGTCTAACAGTCAGATTATTACTGCTACATGATTGATGACTATCATCTATCTTCACCTGGTAATACTTTCGGTATTACTTCAACCCCATGCCAAAAGAAAAGGGCTATTATTTTCAACTTTTCTTCTCTCGTCTAACATTATAACATGCAACAGAAAAGAAAAATACTATCTTCTTGTTCCAAACTAATCAAGAAAAAATAAATTAATATCATGCAATTTGCAATTTGCTCAGGATTTAACGTAACTTACTGCTTTAACACCAGCTTCTTGCACATACCCAACATGATCTGGAGTAAATAGCCCAGATTCTCCAACTACCTGATGTGGTAAAGCAAACAATAAATTATTTAAACAACATATATGAGATGAGTTGCATGGACAAGCAATAACCTTTTAATTTTTAAATGCATAGAAACGGATACGGTGAAGGGCACGGGTTTTCTAATTTATCAGAATATATATACGGTGAAGGGTCACTTACAATTATATCTTTCTGATGGATCAGTTGGCCATGCTCTCCTTCAAGAAGCTTCTTTGTGTTACTGATATCTACCTCAAATGTCTCTGAAGACAAGAAAATGGGGGAACATTGATACTTCTTTAAGTCTATATGGTAGAGACGAAGCTTACTGAGTTCGTAGCAGACTATTATTGGTACAAGGAAATAATATGACACATTGATTGTAAACAATATAGTCATAGGTAAAGTAGAGACATTTCAGATATTCATTTACATGAGAAAAGAATAATCCTAATACTTATTTAAAGTATTAATAGTTTATACACACAAAATGGCCATCAAGTAGGAGGTAACCAACACCTGAAAGGCTAAAACCAATCAAGAATGTTTGTATCACCCAAATATAGCTGCGAGGACCAAATTTTCTCCTAAAAGATGCAAAGATACAAACTCATTATAAAAGTTGATATCATAGACTCATTCCCTTGTTTCTGAATATCAAAAGTCCAAACAAATTTTATTTTGAAAATTTAATATTTTAAAAATGTTACCGATAAAATTTGTTAGAATTAATATTGGACTTTTGGGCAGTTTGGTGGCTGCAGAGATCCAAGAACATCCAACTATCTCTTCACTATATTGCATGTTTTGATTTCGACTACTAGAAATCTTATCCAGGTACATATTCTAAGGGATGTGGCATAAAGTGGTGAATTAATCTTGGATTTTAGATTTGGAATTCATTTCCTCCCTTATACTCCAGAACTAAAGGCTGTCTAGTAAGCCAATTGTCAAACATTCACTGTGGACACCTGCCATCGGCACCAATTATCCAGAAGAAAGTTCTTGGAAGTTGGAGTGACTCAATTAACACACTGTACACATTCTCAGGCAGGTCTAGAAGTTACTGCAAAGAAGAAACTTTAAACTACATGGATCAGATGTCTCATGAAGCAACTCAATTAGCAAATGTGAAACTTGTAAAACCTTACCAAGGTTTCGATTATTGATACCAATAAGTTCAATCCCATCTATACCGAGAACACGATCCATTTCCCTCTCATCGTGCACCTAAAGAAAGACCACAAAAGCAACAATAAGGCGTAAAAATGTTGGAAAGAAGAATCCATATATGAAAATTGACTAATGCTAGAAGCTCTTTATGAAGCCATGGGTTCAATCATATAACTCATAAAAGACTAATATTTTTCTAATTGAAGCAAAAAGAAAAGGTTTGATATGCTCAATAAATTATGGAAATTCAACTCCCTGAGTGGAACACGTTTCATAACCCAGAAAACACCTCAACAATTCAAAAGTAATGGAAAAATGAAAAACAAAGAAGCTCTGCCTAACCTCTACAAGTGCAGCCAAACCAAGCATCTTGCAGATTTTAACCATGTATCTGATGTCAAGATCAGGCAAAACAGCAGCAATTAAAAGTATTGCATCTGCTCCTTTGATTCGAGCATAGTAGATCTGCCATGCATCTATCACAAATTCTTTGCACAGTAGAGGACACTGCATTCATTGTAAGGGCCAGATTTATACAGGTTTACCAAGTGTACATATAACAACAAATCAAGATTATAGATTGAGTTAAAAATTTACTTATGCAACAGACCTGTAATCCAGCATTTCTTATTGCCTCCAGATTTTCAAAGCTTCCCTTAATTGAAGAGGAGGTAAAAGCAAGTCACAATATTAGCATACAGACTGAGGAATTGAACACAATGTTAAAAAAAAACAATATGTTACCTTAAAAAACTTTTCATCAGTCAAAACACTGAGACAAGCTGCTCCACCCTTCTCATACGCTCGTGCTATTTCAACCTATTATGAGCAACCATTTATACTTATATATGAAAGTTTCTTGGTGATAAAAAAGATAGCATGATGGATGGAAAAAACATAGTTCTTTTAATTCACTCTTTCTAGATAGAAACATACTCTAAAATTTGAACATTTCCTCCCTACTGTAAGTTCAAGAAGAAGCCCTTAATCTTTCAGAGTTTATATACTTGCATTATTATTCTTCTATAAATGACAGTGGAAGTTGTAATTTGATACGTGTTTTATTTATTTATCAATTTTCATAGGTATGCATAAAGCCTTTATGTATCCTCTAACCTTGCTTGTGGATTTTCACAAATCTAAATACTTAATGGAGCTCAAGCCTCCAACCTTGGTCGTGGAAGCGTCTCGATTGTATGAAAAAGATTATCCAACTTTTAGCATCAAAAGTTTTTTCACAGGAAATGATAGAAGACTGGTAAATGCCCCATAACATGTTTTATAAAAAGAATTGATAAGTAAATTCATTACTAAATAAACCAAATTTAATTCCTTAACTCCATGGCCGATTATACAATAACAGCCTAACAAGCAATTACCAGAATGAAGCTAAAAAAGCTTGTACTAGGATAATTTCCCTTCCATCATGAATAGAATAATAAGAAAAGGAAGCTCAATTATTATAAACTAAAAGAAAAAGAGAAGTCCTTTACCGGATCAAAATCCTCTCTGAGAATTCCTCTGCTAGGTGAAGCCTTCTTAACTTCAGCAATTAAACCAGGCAATCCAGTCCGCGAATGCGCTGCCTTAAGAGCCCCAACAAAGTCTCGAGTCAGAGGTGCATTCTCGATAAACTTCTTCAATGTAGCCAAAGGCTTCCTCTCTTTCATCTGCCAAACCCAAATATAATTATTACCACGGGTTCAAAAATGGTAAAAATCCAATCATTTCCAAATTAATTAAAAATTGCAGAAATTACTTGGGAAACTTCCGTGTCTTTGTGCCAAACGATTTCTTCGAGAATGTTACGAGGAGTGTTGCCGTCGTTCTGCAAACGGAACTCGAAGGGACCCACGTAGTGCAACGGGGGACTCGTCGGAGGCCGTCGCCGTATTCTTATACCCTGACTAGCTGCGACTTCGTTTTGGAACATTCCAACTTCCCATTCCTTTACTTTCAAAGCATCTTCCTCATCTTCCTCTTTCGGGGATATCGTCCCCGGCTACACACACACCAAGAAAAAAGAAAAAAACAATTGAGGATATAAGGTTTAGCGTTTATATTTTAGCTGATTATTATTGTTGATGTTTACCTGCTGAGCTCGAATGGCGGGAAAACTGGAGCGACGGAGTGGAAGGTCCATTGAGAAGCGTCTGGCGAAGGAATTGGGCGGTTGATTAAAGGAAGGAAAAGAGCTCAACGAAGTCCGAGGACTTGACTTCAGGGAAATGAGTCCCTCCATTATCCAATTCAATATCCCTAGCTTTCACCTTTTCGCTCTCTAATTCAATATTGAGAATAAGTTTAGTAGGAAAAAATGGGAAGGGTATTGCAAACAAAATGTATTTGACATTTATAAAATGTGCATTAATCATAGTAGGAGGGAGTTGTTGATTTAATTCTTTGATTAAAAATGACATGTGCTATAAAATGATTGGTTAAGAATTTTTTTTAATTATTGGGTTAATTTAGGTAATAAGTTATGTTTTAGGTATCACTTGGACTAATTGAGTATTCATTTGTAACAAAAAAAAAAAGAAAAACTTAAATACTAACTTGAAAAAAATATATAATTTAAGGACATTTTGTAGTTTAAGCCTAAAAATTTCTTAATTATTATAAAATCATTTATAGAAACTATAAAATTTTGATTTGCATTTCTTATAAATTTTATAAATAATTAAATTGGTTGTTTAGACAAAACTTTTTGTTACTTTTTTATTAATGGAAACATAATAGTTTAATATTTTTACTACAACTTTTTTATAATTTTACAATTATATGTGATTTGATTTTATAAAAGAAATAATTTTAAAATTTTGGATTGAGTCAGGATAGGATCCAAAAATCATTTTAGACAAACAAGTTTTAGATGGTGACAGATAAAAAAAACGCCTCCAATCATTATTATCTCTAATCACGTTTTTGATGTTTAAGCTAAGTATTATCTTTAATCAATTGCTTTTTTAGAAGAAAATAAAAAATAATTGGAAACAATTAATAAATACTTAAAAGGCATCAATCATCTTAAAAATCTTAAACCAAAGTTTGAGTTGAATTTTTAGCATTCCATCTTTCTTGCACTTATAAAAAAAAAATATTGTTGAATTCAATCCACCTAAAATATTTTCTTTACAAAAAGAAAACACACACTTATCACTCAAAATTTCAAAAGCCACTAATCAAGATTATTGCTTTTCTTGTACCTTCATAATTATACCTAATCTAGGTTAACACATGATGCATAACCTTTTGAAAAACCTAGTAATTAGAAAAAGTAAATGAATTGACTAAAGCTTGTTCCATGTTTGTTTATGGTTAACAAATATTAATTTTTTCCATATTCTTAATTGTTTCTTTTAGTAATATTATTTTTAACAAGTTAATTATAATTTATTCTCTGTTGGATGTATTATATAAGTGTATGTATGTTTTTTGAAATATAATAATGCATTTTTTTCCCTTAAAAAGAGTGATGAATTTTGATTAATTTCATGCGATTTTTGCATAAATAGTGCATATAATGATACCTTTTTTTAATGAATATAATGATACATTAATGAAAGTAAATGAGAGGTTGGGATTATAGATAGTTGCCTTATTTTTAAAGTAAAAAAAAAATTAACATCTAAACCATTTTTTCTTACTTTTCCATCTATATGAAAAAATAATTTTCCTATAATTATCGGGAGAATTACTTGGAAAAGTGGAAAATAACTTTTACGACAGCATTACATTGCAATATAAGTATGTTAATTTTTTAATATAAAATATTAGAATCACATTCTAAACAATTAAATGAGATACATATAAATTTATACATGAATTTTATTTTAATATATGATTTAATACGTTACTTTTTATTTGGTATAATTATACTATAAATATATGAAACATGTATAGTCATTTATATGTATACATAAAATTTTTATTTTGATTCAATTATACGCATTTAAAGAAATTAACATATTTATTTATTTTCATATTGAATTAATATAATTATTTGTATATGTAATATCCCATGTATAGTGGCGCCAATTCAATAATGTTATTAATTTTTTAAAATTAAATCAAATTAAAATTTCATGAATAAAATCACACAAAATAAAATTTTATATTATTACACATTAAATCAAAATTTATACATAATTTTTATATTTAACCCTAATTAAGTTATTAAGTTTTCCTCATATCAAACCTCCTTTTTCATGTCAATTGACGATTTGATAATAATACAAGTCCCTTCCTACTCGATTTGTGAATAGTTAACTAAGGTGAAATACAATTAGAAGGAAAAAAAAATAGAGAGAGCTATAAATATTGGTAAAGAAAATTCGTTATTTTCAAAGATTAATTTTTTTAATAGCGGATATATTGTAATAAATTCTATTTTACAGTTATTGATTAACAGAATTTAAGAGTTTCACTAAAAAAATACACTATCTAAAATATTATAGTAATTACTGGCCAAAAATTATTATAATAATAGATTCAAAATTTTAAATTATATATAAATAAATTTTATACTACTTGGTTATCATAATATAATATATTATTAAAAATTATTTATTTTAAAATTTTATATATTACATGTAAAGTTATATATTTATTTAAATTATTAATATTTAGCAAATGAGTATTAACTCAATTGATACTTTTTATTGTAACAATAGAGAATGATGTATGATCGAGTGGGTTAAGTACAAATTTTCTCTCATTTAAGGTTTTGGGGGGTTTATAGTAAGAGAAAATATTAAGGGTCAATTTAACATTACTTTTTAAAAACAGTTTCAGTGAAAGAAAAAAATATTTTTAAAATAACAGCATGGTTAAATAATATGCTTTTGAGACAAAAAAAATATTTTGCAAAAGCAGAAAAATTTAGTTTGTGCTCAAAAGTGTTTTTTTGTTGTCTAAAAGTACTTTTGAGAAGCAATGCTAAACTAAGCTTTAGTATATTATCAGTGAAGTTTCTAAACTCCATAAGCAAAGTTAGAGGGTTGGCAAGTATCTGATAGACGTATAGTAAAATACTTAAAAATATATATTAAAAAAAAGACATATATCAAAATTTTAAGGCTGCTTGTGGAATAAAAAATAGACCGTGAGTGCACCAAATACTTTTCATTATAGTAATAGTAGTAATTGTATAAAAAATGGTTAATACAACTATAATAAGGATTATCATTTGATACACAAGCGGTATAGTTTTTTAACTCTACAAGCAAGGTTAATAACTTAATATGCCACCATGTGTCGTTTTTTTTCTCAATGCATGTGTCCTGCGTGGGCAACATACTTCTATTGGAGGAGTTCTAAGGTACTCAAATGCAAGCTGGTTACATGGGTATGCAATGAGTTTCGATAATGAATCAATTTTTAAAGTTGAAACAAAAGCAATATTGAAAGGTATTTTCACAGTATAGGGAAAAAGGCTTAAGAAAGGTTAAAGTTGAACGTGATAATGCGATTTTGGTTGCATTGATTTTAGAAGGGGGAGGCGCCAACAGTAGTTTGGTGAAATTGAGATTACTACATTAGTTGTTGCATAGGAAATGGGATGTAAGAGTTGTAATATTTTGAGGGATCAAAATGGCATTGCAGATCACTTGGTTAAACATGTTGCAATAGGAAATCTCATACTCCAATTGTTTGAAGCTCCGCTGAATTTTATAAAAGATGTGTTGACTACTGATTGTAATGGTTCTAATTTAGTTTAATATGGATTGGTTGATGTAATTGCTTTAGATTGTGCTTTTATCTACAAAAAAAAAAGAAAAAAAGAAGAAGAAGATATGTGATAAGATTTTAACTCCGTATTTTAGAGTTAAAAAATTTCATTAGTGTATGAAATAGTTACCATTGTATTAACGATAATATATATTTACTTTTATAAAGACTTAAGTATTAAAAATTTTATAGAAAAAATAATTAAAAAATCAATTGAGTCACTTGTTAAAAAATGCAATCAATTGAGCCATTAGTTGAAAGTAAGCAAGCAATTAGACCCCTCGAATATGGTTTTTCATTGAAGATTTTGACGGATTATTAAGTGTTGATGTGGCATCTGACAAGGAAATTTTGATGACGTGATGGTTGACATTTAAAAATATTAACATAAAATGTTTAATTGGTTTTTTAAATTATTTTAGGAGGGCTTGAATGATATTTTATGAATTATATAAAAATTCTAAAAAATAAAAAATAAAAATTTGTAAAATGAGTAGTAAATTTAAAATTTTGTATAATATTAAATAATTTTTAGTAACTTTATATAGTTTTTTTAATAATTTTCTCTAAAATTATTAAATATTTTAGTAACCTCTAATCAATTTTAAAACTTCGTAACAAAAATTGCCACTCGTTTTTGTTTTCCCACACATGTGGCTTTATATCATTACTTTACTTATCATTTTCAATGTCTATTGCATGACCTCTACTTGATCAAAATCATTACTCATCACTTACCTTAAACTATCAAACACTAAATTTATTATCTCTCATACCATTTACTCGACACCCAATACAATTTTGATTAACATCACACTTCAAACACCCTATAAAAGTTTAATCCAAACCTTGATAATAACAAAATTTATTTTTTGTAATTTCTTATATATTTTTAAATTTTTACAACTTTTTTTATACTTTTAATAATTTTTATAACTTTTTTATTAAAATTTATAGATTTTTATCATTTTAATTATTTTATATATTTTCTATAATTTCTATAATTTTATAATATTTATTTAATATTTCATAGCATATAATATTTTATACTATTTAGTAGTTTTAAAAATTTTATTATATTTAAATATTTTTTTATAGATTTTCTATATTTTTTAATAATTTAATAAATTTTAAGTTTAAATAAATAAAAAGTCAATTAAACTTCCACATAAATATTTTTCCAAGAAAAATACCATGTCATCAAAGTTTTCATATGAGATGTAAAAATTATTATATGAACCATTCCCACTATCTCACATATAATCATATCAAATTATTTTATATCACATCAGTAATTTATTTCTTATCTAAAATTTAAAAAATATCTTCATCCACGTCAATTTTTTCTTCAGAACAAATCTATATTTCAATGGAATGAGGAAAGAAAGCAATTTGAAATTTGTAAACCCAGATTTGATAAAATATTGATCTCCAGCAGACAGAGAAAAGATACCCAAAATTAAAAATTAACCTCCCTCAATGTCTAAATTTTAATATCAAAGATAAATCAAAATCTCTTGTCAGTAAAAATTAATTTCTTCCAATATTCACAATGAAATAAAAACTATACAACTATAATCCATAGAAAAAGATGATGACGAACAACGAAAAAAAATCAAATCTCTAGCAAAATCCATGACTGGGAGATAAGTCGCGGGTTAACCATTAACCCAAAAGCACTTTTTAAGATTCTATTATCTTTTCGTGTATTTATGTTTAAAATAAATATTTTATTTTTTAAAAAAATATTTTTTAACAATAATATTAAACATTTAAATTTTAAATTAAATTTTTTAAAAGTACTTTTTAAAATTATTGTTAAATTGCTGTTAAAAAAACAGAAGCTCAAAATCAAATTAGGAGTAAGGTGAGATTTTAGTCAATGTTCTATCCATTGAAAGTGATGCAGATTTGACTTAATTTTTTTTTTGTCTTGAGCAAGAGATAATCTTTTTTTTTTTTTAGTTTGAGATGAAAATAAAATTATTAATGTATAAAATAATTGGTTGAGAGCATATATGAGATGGTGAGAAAAGTTCATATAATAATAGATGATACTTCAATCATCACATCAATTATCACATTAGTATTTAATGATTTGTCAAGAGCTTCAATGAAAAATTACATGAAAAGCTCAATTGATTACAAACTTCCATTAAAAGTTTAATTGTTTACATTTTTCAGCAAAGGGTTTAATTAATTTTTGAATTATTTTCTAAGAGCTTTTTTAGTACTTAATTTTTTTATAAATTAATAAAATTCTAAAATAATCCTTAAACTTTAAAGTTTTATTTAAATAAGCCCCATACTCCGTATGAAATATCAGTTTATGTTAAGAGTTTATTTAGTTATAAATTAAATGTTATGAGTTTTTTTATATGTGTTAAAAATTAAAAATTAATTTTATTTATACAAAATCAAGAGTTTATTTGTTTTTAATCTAAAAGAATCTATAACCTATATATAAAAAGGAAGGTTTCCTTCAATCAGCACATGAAATCTCAAGGTGCTTTCTTTTTTTTTTTTTTTTTGTTTGAATTTCAAATGCGTTACACATTATTTTATATATATCTATTTTTTAATTTATTAAATAATATATTTGTATAATTTAAAAACATGTTTATTAATTAAATTAGAGTCTGTCTGATTTATACTAAAATTTTATTATTTTTTAAAATTAATTTAAAAAATAAAATAATATTCTAAAAGTAATAAAAAGAAGTGGAATACATTTGAAAGTAAAATAATTTGTAATTTGAATATAAGTCAAAATTTTACCTACAAATAATCATTACTTTAATATTGTATTTTCTTTGACATAATATTTTAAAACACAATAGTAACAACATAAACTATCTTGTAAGTACTATTTGAATCAAATAACAATAAAACTATTGAATATCAAATAGTAACAACTAAGCTTATTAAATAATAATGAAAATCATGTGGTTTTTGGTGATAAAAACAAAATCCTAAAATATAATTTTTCCAGTTATTTTTTGAATGTTATTTGAATGAAAATAGCCTGCTAATACATATATTTATTGTGCTAAATGTTGGTTGATAAACAATTTACAATAATAAGTGTAATCTAATATGAATTCAATAAAAATATCATGAATAAATAATTATAATTATTAATAATTCGTTACGACCGTAGAATCTATCTATTAGTTTTATATTCAAGAATTAATAAAAACATTATTAATAAAATAATAAAAATTAAATTTTTATTTATCTAATTTTATAAATTAATAATATAAGGTAGAGTTTTTAAAAGACGTGATTCACATTAACATACTATCATACTAATTAATATTACTTTAATCATTATTATTATTATTATTATTATTATAAATAATACCAATAAATTATTTTTAATGTTAGTTTAATGTATAATTAACAATAAAGGAATACTCTTTGCTTCAAAAATTTTTCTAAACCCATATATATATATTATAAATTAGTGATTAAATTTCAACTTTAATCCCTCTATTATTCCTAAATTTGTAATTTAAATTTTTTTAACTTTAATTTCTAAAGTACTTTGATCTCTATATTTTTATAATATTATTAATTAGTCAAAATAGTTAATATTGTTAATTTTTTTATTTTTATAATATTATTAATTAATCAAAATGATTAATATTGTTAATTTTTTTATTAAAATATTATGTGATTGGGTTTTTATTGAGTTGATGTTACGAATCAACTAGATACCAATTCGATTAAAAAAATTATAAAAATATCTTTTTATAATTAAAATAGATTAAAATAAAGCTTTAATTAGGTGATAAGTGATAAATTTAAAGATTTACAAATGTAATTAGCATAAATTCAAATTGCATACTATATAATTTTTTTATTATTTTTCTTTAAAATAAAAAAAAATTAAAATGATCTCAAATAATATAACTATTTTTGTAATTTCTACCTCCAATAACAAAGGGCTTCAAAAATAATATATATTTGATAAATAAGGGCAAGGCCCATAAAAAATTCGTAAATGGTAAGGTTTTATATAAAAAATAAAATATAATTTAAAGTGAACCCCCGAAAAAAAAGGTCTACATTTTGCTCCCTCCTCCCGGTCAGTCTTCCATTTTCCTCTTGCTTTTCATTTTTAGATCAATGAAAAAAAAAACCATAAAATTTTTTTCCATTTAAAGTTTGATTTCTTTCTGGAGTACCTACCTCTCTTCAGTCTCCAACTCTCCATTTCTCTCATTTTTTTCTATACACTTTTAAAAATAACACCAAAACATTTATCATTGTGATATACTAATAATCTAGAAATATAGTTGCTGGTGGAAAACAAAGGGAAGGGGGAAGGAGAAATAGCTTTGTTTGAAGAGGGGAAGTGGGGAATAAAGGAAAAAAAAGGGGGAAATCAAATTTTCAGAGAAGATGAGCAGTGGGGGGTTTAGGGTTTCATCAATTCCAAGCAGCGTGAGGAAAACGATCCAAAACATAAAAGAGATCACCGGTAATCACAGTGAAGATGAGATTTATGCTATGCTTAAAGAATGTTCTATGGATCCCAATGAAACCGCTCAGAGGCTCCTTCTTCAGGGTACTTTTTTCTCTTTATATTCTCCTTGTAGGTTTCTTTCTTGCTAAGTTTTCCATTTCTTTATGGATTTTTAATGGTTTTTCCCCCTGGGATTACGGAAATGGGGGGGTGATCTTATACTTTTTTGGGTGTTTTTTGTATGTTTTATTGTGATCTGTGTTTCCTCGAGCTTGTCTTTGATCTTAATTTAATTTTTGGTGATTTGGGTTTTGTTGCTGGGGACTGTGGTAGGAATTTTTTTAGTATTTTTAAAATCTTTTGGAGTATAATGAGTTTACGCTGTTCTTGGTATTATTATGATTACATTTTGATTTGATATGTATTTTTTCATTTCTTTTATTCCTTTATTTACATGTTATATATACATGAAAATGCAAGCTTTGGTTTTTTATTCTCCTTTTTTTCCTTCGCGAATTGCGTGATTGTTGGTGTTCATATCTCGTTTCCTTAATCCCCCTCCAAGGGTTAGTGATTTAATGTGTCTGTATTATCTTTACAAGTAACAGAACAAAGCTCTAGAAATGATGTTTTGACTAAATTGCTTCTTAAATGGTCGTATCTGCAGCAAATTTTATTATTTGGCTGCTCATTGTTTAATTTTTCCACTTTCTGTTCATTAGTTAGGACAGTATTATCTGTTTGCACTTTTATGAAGCTATCATTTTGTGTAATTAGATTAATTAGGTTTCCAGTTCCAGTATTCTCATTTTCTTGTTTTCCTTCACATATCTTGCTCTGACTGCCACAGCTAGTAAATGTGGCGATTACTATTATAACACTAATTCATTGTGAAAGTATGCTCGTTAAGTGACACACTTGGTTAGCATTTATTGCCATCAAGTGTTTTGAAGACATTTAACACGTTGATAGGCATCTGCAAACGGGTGTAACTTATTAACCCTGAGGAGTTTTACCATTTCTGTTGTTTTAATCACTATATCAATACTTTCTAGCTTTCCCTATTTTTTTCATTGTTCTATTCCAAAGTTTATCTTTTGATGTTGTTGCTGCTTCAGTTTGGTACCCAAATTCAGCAATGACATCATCTTCTGGCCTTATATGCGCTGCAAGCTTTCAGTTTTCTCTACTTACGAGTTATGGCTTTGTGTTGGGCAAACAGCACTCGGATATACGTTGTTCTTAGCAAATGTTACTCTCTTGTTTATGTCTAACTACATTTTGCTGATACATTGCCATTTTAATTGGTGCCATTCTTTTTGAACACTGTACCATTTTAATTGCTCCCAAATATATGAAATTTTTATATTGTCTTTCAGATCCTTTTCGTGAAGTAAAAAGAAAACGTGATAGGAAAAAAGAGGTAAGAGACTCTACTGAAAATTGCACAAGTATTTTCTCTCTTTCTTTTTGAATTTATGTAAATTCTGCTATTTTCTGTTTTTGCAATGTTGAACCTTCTTATTGTTAAGATATTGGTTCAGCTAAGTCCTATTATGTAGATGATGGAGGGAAGAGGCTTAGATAAGTCCTACCAGTTTTTGTTTTACCCGTAGTAAATTTCTTTTGCCTCTAAGGTTTCAGTCGGGGCTAGAGAGTTTGGGTGTTAAGTGGTGGGAGGTGGACAAGATTGACTGACAACAGGATGAAAGGGTGGACTACAAAAGGTAATAGGGAAGTAGGATCCATGGTGTCAAGAAAGTTGAGCTTCCATAGTGTTTTCATGCTTTTTCTTTTTGGTTTTAAAATGGCGGTTGGGGGGCGGCAGAGACTACTTGGAAGTATTTGTCAAGAATATACCTTGTATTTCAACTGGAGAGTATTTTTTTTTGGCTTGGTTCAGACTCTGTTTTATCATTGGAGTTCATGTGGTTTTATTGCTCATTGTTGCAGAGTTCGAACAACAAAGAGTCTGCAGAGTCGCGGTGGAGATCTGGTTCACAGGGAAGGGGGAGTCGGGTTGGCCGGGGAAATTTCTCTGCTCGCTATGCTGCACATGGTAAACAGACATTTGGAACAGAAGTTTATTTAACATTATTGTTTCTTGAATAATGTTAGGCTTCTGAAATAATGAGTTGATTGTGCTGCATGAACTTGTGTTTGTTTCAGCCATGTGACAAATTTAGTATGGTTCAATGAACAAGTTTCATAGTTTTGCTTTGGACATGTTTTTCTTTTCCCCTTCCCTTGCTTTTTGTTTAGTTTTGTGTCAGATGTGTTTTATGTTATGTCCTCTGGTGTTGAACTGTCGATGTCCGGGCTGTTGACTTGCTATTGTCCTTGTATCTTTGCAGTTCTTTCAGTTTGATAAATCAAATTTCCATGTCTCTCGAGCTAGATTTTATAAATTTTGAATTATTGTCAACAATTATCTTCATGCAATTTCTGCTTTTTTATCTTATCAGAGGCTGGTGTTTCCAAGAGTTCTGGTCCCGGGAGAGATAATGGAGCAAATCAAGGTGCAGAGAAAGCCAGTGGTCAATCTTCATCAACCTCTCAGGAGACAAAAACTAATGAATCAACTATGGTAGCGAGGTGGCCAGAATTTGCAGATCTGCTATCTTATATAATTTTCATTTTATATTTTTTGGTGTCTATTGATAAATATATGGCTTCAATTAAATGCAGTTTGTTTGAATTGCATTTTTATTGTTATGTTTTATAGCCCTGTACCTGTCATGGCTGATGGTCCTACTGGTGTAGTGGCTGAAACATCCTCTGCACCTGCAAGAAATGCTGCCAATCAACCTCAGGAACATTCATCTGTTGCAAGCTATGAGTTCGGGAGTGCACCATCCCCTGCTGGTGCAATAAACAAACCCACAATTACATTTGAAAGTGTGGACATGAGTGGGCCACCTGCAGCAAGCCCTAGTGACTGCTTCCCATCGACTAGTTCAGCATCTTCTGCAACAATCTGCTTCTCGTCCTCAGATCCTGTGCTAGTTCTGTCCAGTGATTCTCAGCCACTTGGCACTCTGGGAACAATCAAACGTGAAGTGGGAGGTGGCCAGGCTTCTGCAGAATCAGATACAGTTGTCCCTACTGAAAGAAAATTAGCTTCTGGTCAGGATTTTGAAAAATTAATCAGTTTTGGAGACTTCTATTCCTTATACTAATCAATCTGATTAATCTCTTTCTTTGACTTATGGCAGCTACTGAAATTAGTAGCTCTTTTGTGCAAGGAAAGATGCCTAGTAAATCTTCTGGAGCACCAAAAAATCTGCTGAGTGAGTCTGGCCAACCTTCATCTGCCACAACCCATGGTTCCTCTACGAGCCGACCTTCATCCAATTATGGTGGCCGCTCACAACAAATAATTGGCCCTCAAAAAGGTAGGTGGAATGAATTTTTATTTATCAATGCTGTTTTGTAACTTTTTTATGTATTGGTCATTGTTAATGAAATTTGAGATGGGTTTCTTGGTGGATTTTGTGCTATAGAAGAAAAAAAAAAGTGGATTTTTGGCTTTTTGCTAGACTGTACTTGGATGCTTATGTTGTCTCGATCTAGTATAGGCATCAAGATCTGTGGGCTATTCTTGGAGATGGGATTTATACTTCACTATATTATTCCTTATAATTGTTGGAATCTATAACTATCCTTGGTAAATGGGTATCAGTGACCTTTTCCTTTGAGCAAGATATAATTCAATTGTGTGCTTGTTGTAAGTTTGACTCGAAAGCATCATTATAATTGAGACGGCTAGAGGAATTGTCCTTGTCTAAATAGAAGTAGCCCCTTAAGTAACAGTGGAACTTTGAGAAACTGTAAGGGAACTTTTTAAAGCTTAAGATGTAGAATCTTTTCAGACAAGTTTACTTGGTTTTTCATTCTTCCATATTACTTACTAGTGGTTGGATAACTTTAGTGAAAATGTGTGCTTTTGGAGCATATTTAGCTGTTACTTACGAATGTTTGGACTACTTTATATTCTTACCTGAAGATAGTCGAAAGACTTGATAGATATCTGCAGATATTAATTCCTATATGTCATTAACAGTTGGTTCCAATAAGGAGTGGAAACCAAAGCCAATCAGCTCTAATGTTGGGCAGGGTTCTGGAACAGCTGGTGCATCTGAAGTTCCTACTAGTTCAGTTGAAGCCAATGCTCATTCACAGCCTGTTTCAAATGTTCTTGACTCTGAAGAAGCAACTTTAAAATTGCAGAAGAAGCTAGAGGAGTTGCATCTCCCACAACGTCAACATGTTATAATTCCAAACCATATCCATGTCCCTGAATCTGAAAGAACCAAGCTGAGTTTTGGAAGTTTTGATGCTAGTTTTGGAGTAACATTGAGCTCTGTTGGTTGTCAGGAGAGTGCTAAGAGTCCTACACCTTTGTCTGATGCTTCTCAGGATGTTGATGAAACTGCAGAGGAGCAGAATTCTAGGTTTGTTCACTTTTGACTTTTCTTATGGGCAATTTTAACCCCTTTTTCTATGGAATAAGCAGTGTTAACCTTTCTGGGGACCATAATCGTGCTACTATTTGGTGGGTTTTTGTATGCTTGCTCATGCTATTTTCTTGTTATGTTACTGATTCTAGCAATCAAAACGCGCTGACAACTGCTGAGGATGGAGATCACTCTGATCATCCACAATCACCTGCACATTCTCCTGAAAATTTGTCTGGTGATGGTGATGTCTCTAGTTCTATTCCTGAGTATAACGAAAACAAGCAGGACAATGCATTGCCTTCTGGAGGCCATCCATACTCTGTGGTCCATACGCCTCCTAACTACAATATTGGACTTGTCCCTCCTATTTTAGCACCCCTCGAAAACCCTGAATCTCAAGCTCGTGAAGTTTCTCGTCTTTCAAGCTTTGTTGTAAGCATCTCCCTCCATCCCCTCTGCTTTTCCTTTATAAATGCTGCTCTGCTATTTCCTTTGTATTATTCAAGCTTAAGTTTCTTTTAGCTTGATTTTTTTTTATGTAAAATGCAGTAGAAAGTTTCATATGTTAACTAATTTATGTCAAATCCCCTTTGGTCATTTTGCTGCTTGCTATAATATTGTTTCTATAAAATCAATTGCAATTGTACCAGTTGTTTGTTCTAATACTAATTTCTTGTGTTATTAAATGCTTTGATGTTTAGGTTCAACAGCCATTTGATCCAGCAACTTATTATGCCCAGTTCTACCGTTCAAGTGCTGATAATGACGGTCGACTTTCTCCGTTTCCTTCTGCTGGAATTGCTACAAAATACAATGGGAATGTTGCAGTACTTCCTTCACAGATTTCTCAGCCTCCACAAGAGGTGTGCAGAGATTAAGATTAAGCAACTTGCATAACTTTACATGGAAAAGTGTCAATTTTGCTAGAGCAATATTTAATTGTTGAAAAAAATTATGGGATCTGTTGTTAGTTTAATGAGCATGTTTCTTTTTCCTTTCTGATTGACTATATTGTTGGAAAGTAATAACATATGATATGCCTCATTTTTATTGAACTTTGGTCTGTTGTGCAGAACTTTTAGTCGCTGAAATATAGGTACTCAATTCGTGAACATTCTAGATAGATGATTCTCCTAGAAAAATAAGTATCACTTGTTTGGTAGTGGTGTTATTCAGCATAATCTAATTATGCTGTTACCACCGGATGCATCCAAACTCTTAACCCATACATATTGCATGTGTTTCAATTCAATTTTGCTGGGATTTGGAGCTTATTTGCATATATTGGCATTTGGCAGGGTGGAAACACTTCAGTACTGACAACAGGAAGTCCAACTCCAACAGTAACTCAAGCTGCTGGTTTGATGCAAAGTTCTATATCTGTGACTCAGCAACCAGTCCCTGTCTACCGCTCAGCAGCTGGGGTGCATTTACCACATTATCCTCCAAACTACATTCAATATGCCCCCTTTTACTCTCCTTTCTATTATCCTTCTCCTGCAATCCACCAATTTATAAACAATGGTGCGTTTCCTCTACATCCTCAAGCTGGAACTGTTTATCCTTCTGCACCAGCAGCATCTACAACAGGAGTCAAATTTTCGCTTCCTCAATTTAAACCTGGAAATAATCCGGTGAATTCTACACATATTGGAATGCCAAGTGGTTATGGGCCTTATGGCTCCTCCCCAGCTGGTTATAATCCCAGTTCAACTGGAAACTCAACCACAAATGAGGATCTTGGTGCATCTCAGTTCAAGGAAAGCAATGTCTACATCACAGGGCAGCAGGTTGGCAACATGTTCTCATTTCTATTTCCTTTTATTTCTTGAAGAAGTAAGGAAACAAAAATTTATGATGACTTCTTGATTCATTGCCCAGTTTGTTCTTAGTTTATTTTGATATGTTATGGTTGCATGTCTTTGGACCTAATTTTTTTTATATCCTGCATATTACCCCTATGTTTTTGAACATTTATAAAATAAGACAAGAATGTAAGAACAATCTTTCAGGTTTTTGTCTCAATTTCTTTTCTTGTTGTATTTTCTTTGATACAATTTAGTTTCTTTTTCTTAATGATAGTTACATGAATCTTAAAAGACGATGTTTTAATGAGCCCAGATTGTCTAAAGTTTGTCAAGGTAGATGGAGGATGGCTGTTATGTTTGTCTTGAGATATCTAAGATTCTAAGAGGCAGTAGTTCTTTGTGGCTGGGAATTGTCTTTGGTGTTTGAAATTTAATTGTGCATACACCCTTGGAATATTTTACTTCCCTTTTCTCTCTTTAAATTTCTGTTATGAGAAGCCTTGTAAATGGATTTCTTGATTTTTTTTGTTTGTTCCAGTTTAGGGGAGCCTGAGGGTGAAGTTGATAATTTCTGCTTATTAGATGAATTCCTATCCCTTTTGGACCAAAGACAATGCCACATTGATGTACTAAATTCATGTTAATTTAAGGCCTGAAATGGTGATCATGTTGTCGTAGGTTGATTTAAATGTTTGCTACAGTTCTACATAATATGCTTATCTGTACCTGTCTCTGCCTTGAAGCATTCTCTTTGGTTTTGGAAAGAATGTCATTGCTATTAACCATTCTTGACTATTTTTTTTTATTGTTTTACATGTTTGCTTTCCTGCAGAGTGAAGGTTCAGCTGTATGGATTGCTCCCCCTGGTCGAGAGATATCCAGTCTGCCAGCCAGTTCATTCTATAACCTTCCCCCTCAGAGTCAGAATGTAACTTTTGCTCCAACACAGGTTGGTCCTGGCTCCTTTGCTGGTATCTATCATCCCCAAGGAGTAGCAGCAGGTGTTCATCCTCTTCTACAACAGGCTCAGACTATGGCTGGAGCTGTTGACATGGGGGGACCTGCTGCCAATGTTTATCAGCAGCCTCAGCATGCACAGATGAACTGGCCCAGTAACTATTGAAACAAGGATTCATATGTTCTTTTTTCTTTTTTTGTAAATCAACTAAACAAGACATTCAATGTCTCCAATCTTGTGCTACTTTTGGGAACTCCAACAGGTTTGAATGGAGAGGAGCATTGAGAAGATACACCATTAACCAGAGTTAAGATTGTTAATCCGTTCAAAGGAGGCCAGGACAAAAAAAAAAAATTGCCAATGGTATCTTCTATTTGCTTGGGTTGAGGGCATAAAGATCCAGTTTCGCCTTTAACTGATTTTGACCGTTTAAAGTTAGTGAAGGTAGGCATGTGCAGGTCTGTCTCTTGCTATATGGTGTTTACCCAATTTTCCTTTTCATAGTTCTTGAACTCTTAGCATTTACTATTAAGGGTGAGAATCTTTTCCATTCTTTTGTTCCCTTTTATTTAAGGTTTTGGGGGGTTTTGGAAAGTAGATTTAGGTTGGTGGAAATTTCATTTCCAGCTCTTCTTCTTCTCTTTCCTCTGTCTTACCTGTAAAGTGAATTTTGATAGCAAGAAAAGGGTGTACTGAACTGAAATGTTGTAATTGGTATAAGCAAAGGCCAACAAATTTTCAGTTGTTTCAGTTGAGATTTTTGACTTGAATTCTGTCCCAAATGCTTTTCATGATACATTAGTGAAAGGCTTTATTTTATATGCAAGTGAAGTATCTGTTTTCATGGCTTGCACAATTCCAAAGGTATTTGTATATTTGTTGTCAAATGGTGGGTCTGTCTCTATTTATTGTTTAATATTTATAATAGATTGAGGAAAATTGAATCATATCCAAATATCTACTGGCAAGAAACATTGGCGAATCCGGGGTTGAGCCCCTTAAAATGGCTAGCCTCTTTAAATTTTTTTAAATTTTAAATTAGTAATTATAAAATTGCACTTTGTTTTAATCATTTAAAAGTTATAAATGTATAGACTATGAAAAAAATTAAAATTTTATTCGGCCCTTAAATTCTGGCTTCATCTTGGCAAGAAAGTTTGTGGTATTTTATGATGAAAACAAACAGGTTGATGTGTTGAGCAGCAGAAACTTTGCGTTACTCATTTGTAAATGCTGTTGTGGGTGGCATGTTTAAAACGTTATTGAATGTCGATGAACTTTGTGCCTCTTTGATCTTCTCTAGTTGAGGTCGTGGCTCAATCTCAGCAATAGCCACAGAGAGAGAGTTAGAACGACCTCCTCAGCCCCAGAGCTTTGGGGGAGTTCATTGGATTCATTGGTTCAGTCCAGGTGAGAAATTCTCTCATGTCCTACTTTGTTGGAGAATCGAAAAAAACCTAATGGATAGGTTTCTGCAACACTCTCTTGTATCAGTGGAAGGTTAGTAATCGAACTCCAAGTTGGTGATCCAAGGTGAGGTAGGTGGGTCGTTTATACAAACAAAAATGGAGCAAAGCAGATTCGTAGACAACGATGCCAAAGCAGAAAGCTGGTTTTGCTGCCACTAAGATGAGCATGGAAGGATGAATGAAGGCGGCCTTGCAAAGAAATGGTGTTCTATTATTTATGCCAAAATTAGTATGATCCGAATAAAGTTTCAGCTTTTTTTTAAAAATTCAATTCTCCAACGTAGTTGTCGGACATATTCTCCTCCAATGAACTGTTGAAAATTTCCATAACCGAACACCAACTTATAATACAAAATGACTGATGGGGTTGAAATCATAAAAAAATAATTCCTACAAAATAACTCTAAATAGTAGTAAAGAGTGATAGTAAGGTCGAGTCCTTAGGAATTGGTGTTATAATTAACTTTCGCGTTTAACTTGTGATCAAAATTTCTGTTGTGTTGATAGTTGTGGCTATAGTCGTGCTTACGACTTCAAACGGACCTGCTGAAAAATAAATAAATAAATCAGGAGAGTTTTGAAATGTTTAGAAACTAAATAATTGAAACAACATAAATAAATAATTAAATAAATTAGAAATTAAATTGAAAATTAAATTCAGATTTTGTAATTAAAGATAATAAGCCTTAGCCCGAGACTCAGTGGATTCCAAATTTTTGAATTGATCATTAAAAATTAATCTTCTCCTCCAAACAATAAACTAGTTATAGCAGTTAAGAATGTCCTAACCACCAATTCTTCCTCTTGTAGCTAGTCCCGGTACGACATGCAAACCAACCCGTACCGATTATCTAACCGAGATACACGTGTTCCCGATTCAAGATTCCAGTAGTCTTGCGCTCTGAAAAACCCAACTCGAATTAACGGCCTCAACTGCGTGGGTCGTTTAAACTCGATCACTTCTTCCTTGATTTGTTCTCAGATATTCGAATACAGCACGGCCGACTCGTTTCTCCAACTGTCAACAAACACGACTCCAACCTAACGTGCACTTTTTGACTTGAAATTGAGTTAACTTTATGGATTAGTTGTCAATCCCGGTGCTTAAGAAAAATTTGAATACCGATTGGAAGGATTTTTAGTATGGATATATATCTCACGATTCCCGACCGGAAAGAACACCAACCTAAAGTTAAGATTGAATTTAATGAAATATAGATTTAGTCATGCTTCGTAGGTTTCGAAAAAAAGAAATTTGATGATAATGGAGGAAATTGGGAAGGGAAAGAGTTTGAAAGGCAATTAGACAAATTTTGGTAAAGGATAAAGAAATGGAAATGAAAGTAGTAGTCAGCTACTCATGCATCAAATTGGAAAAAAAAATTCTTATTTAATTTCAAATGAATTCCAAATGTAAAATATAAGGTGTTTTTCCAAGGTACCTTAAAGCTTTATTTATATATATATATATATACATTATATGATGTTTACTAAATTTGACTTTAACCACTTCAACATATAATTACAATTAAATAAAAATTAAAATTAGACTTTTTTTTTCTAATTTTGGCTTTTACAAAGTTAAAAGAATCTGATGAGTCCTTGACTTTGTCCACATTTTTTATTCGGCCTCACTTTATTGACTATGTTTCAATTTGGTCCTTTTCTGCTCTTTTTTGACTCATAGCATCCCAATTGCATCCATGACAAGATTAAAAACATAAAGGCACTAATTCAGCAGGGATCAATTAAAAAATTAACCGAATTAAATACAAAAAATAATGCAATTAACATGTTATCAAATCCCCCTTACTTAGCTCATGCTTGTCCTCAAGCATATTGTACTTTCAAACATTAGAAATTATTCAATAATTTATTAAAAATCGAGCCTCTTTTTCGCATCCATAATCAATGTAAACAATATAGGCAAAAAATAAATAAATACTAAAAATACCTAGTTTAATCAACAAAGTGTCATAAAACTGAAATATGTGAACTAAATCATTTCAGTAAATTAAGTTTGAATCCAAAATTTGTAAGGTATTATTAATTAATCACACAGTAATAAAAATTTTAGACATAATGAAACCTTTTTATGCGAACTAGGATGGCAACCCAAGCATCCTATCCCGATTACTAAATTCAAACATAGGATGACAACCCAAGCATCCTATCCCGATTACTCAGTTCAAACAGTCTCTTTTTTTATTTAGGCTCGGTTAGCGGAATGTTTGTAAGTTTTCGATTTGTCACTCGAGCCTTTTTACGCGAGATGAAATAACAACCCAAGCACCTCACCTCAGTTACTAAATTTGGCCACGTTTTCGAAACTTTCACTCATAACTTGAGCCTTTATTTATTTATTTTTCATTTTACTTATTTATTTATGTACCAGCAAATATTTTTTTCCAAACAATTAATTTATATGAAAAATCTAGTTACATATATCAACTTTAAAACATAAATGTCGACTAATCTAGATACTTGAACACTTTAATTCAAAAATTACCCAATTGTCTAAATTGACTAAGTAACGAGATTAAATGTTCAATGTCAAATAAACTATTGAATAAATCTAGCATAAGATTTAACATACGCAAAAGAGAGACATGCAGCAAAAATCATGCATATTTACCATTTTACTTACCATTTCAAACCCCTCATGCTTGTCCTCAAGCATGTTTTATATGCAATAAAAGACAGTAACTCAAAGAACAATTAAAAAAGTTAAGAATACTCACCATGTGTCTTTTAACGGTGTTGTCGGTGTTGGATTTTGTTTGTAGGTAAATAATTTTCAGCATGTAGCATGTTGTGGCCACGCCACCATCATTATTCGACTTTTGAAATATTCACAACCTCCATTACATTCCTCAAAATATTAAATTAACTGGAATAAATAAAAATTTATTTACAACCTAAATCTTACTTAAACTCAAAATTAAATAAATGAGAATAAATTTGGGTTGTCTCCCAAAAAGCGCTTTTGTTTAACGTCGTTAACTCGATGACCTTGAAATTTATTTAATCGGCTCCTCGAGGACTAATTCTTCAACCATGTGGACTTGAAAATTTTTGTAGAAAGGCTTTAATCGCTGTCCGTTGACCTTGAAATTTTTTCCGGATTCTTCGCTTTTAACCTCAACTGTACCATGTGGAAATACGTAAATAATAACAAAAGACCCTAACTACTTAGGTCAAAACTTACCTACAAAGATTCTTAGTATAAAGTCATAAAGTAATACTTTTTGCCTTACCACAAATTGTTTACGGGCTATCTTTTGATCATGGTATGCCTTGATCTTATCCTTATAAATTTGGGCACTTTAATACGCTTCTCGTTGAATTTCCTCAAGTTCCTAAATATGTAACTAACAATACTTACCTGCAGCTTCCAACTCCATGTTGCATTACTTGACCGCCCAAAACGCTTTATGTTCTAGTTCAACAGGAAGATGACACGGTTTACCAAAAATTAATCTATAATGAGACATATCTATGGATCCTTTATAAGCTGTACGGTACGCCCATAATGCATCATCTAGTCACAAACTCCAATCTTTCCTATCTGGCTTAACGGTCTTCTCCAAAATCAACTTGATTTCTCGATTCGACACTTCCGCTTAACTATTTGATTAAGGGTGATAAGTCGTAGCGACTCGTTGCACTATCTCGTATTTTTTCAAAAGTGTGTCAATTACCTTATTGCAAAAATGCGTTCCCTGATCACTGATCACTGATCAATGCTCGCGGTGTGCCAAATCTGGAAAAAATATAACTCTTTAAAAAATCGACTACTGTTTTGGCGTCAGCATGACGAATGGCTTTTGTTTCCACTCACTTTAATACATAGTCAACAATAAGTAAAATATAAATGTTACCGTATGATAAGACAAAAGGTCTCATAAAATCAAAGCCCCCTATATCAAATATTTCACAGACATGTACAAGGGTTAGAGGCATTTCATTTTTCTGCTCAAGTTTCCTGCCATTTGACACTTTTCGCATGTTTTACAGAACAAATATGCGTTTCGAAAAATATGTGGCCAAAATAGTCCACATTTAAGTACTTTATGCGCAGTTCGTTTAGAGTCAAAATGTCCATCACATGCGTAAGAATGACAAAAAAATAGAATCGATTTTACCTCAGTTTCTACAACGCATCGTCAAATTATCTGATCGAAATAGTATATCCAAAGGTAGGGGTCGTCCCAAACATAGTATCGCGATTCAAGTTTGATCTTATCTTTTTCAAATCGCGATAAGTTAGAAGATACTATACTTGTAGCAAGGTAATTCACCATGTTTGCGTACCAAAGGAAAATTGTCTGAATAACAAGCAGACTTTCACCCGAAAAATCATCTTTAAGTGGTGTGGCATCCTCCGATGGAGGTATTCAGCTCAGATGGTCAGCTACCAAATTTTCGCATCATTTCTTATATTTTATTTCGAAATCGAACTCTTACAAAAGTAATATCCACTTAATAACCCTCGATCTTAGTCATCCATGAACACCTCAATTATTTTCTCGATGTAGTTGAAAAATATACTTACCATACACCTTTAAAACGTGGCTGGTGCGTTGCAAAGTCTGAAAGACATCCGTTTGTAAGCGAACGTGCCAAATGGACACGTAAACATTATATTCTCTTGTTCCTCCGATGCTACTAGAATTTGGAAAAATCTTGAATAACCATCAAGACAACAATAATGAGATTTCCCAACTAAACGTTCTAACATTTGGTCAACAAAATGAAGTGAAAAATGATTTTTTCGAGTCAAGGAGTTCAACTTTCTATAATTGATACAGACTCTCCACCTGTTTTGGACCCGAGTGGAAACTATCTCACCTGTCGAATTCTCAATTACGGTCACGCTAGTTTTTTTTGGTACTACATGAACCGAGTTGACCCAATTACTGTCAGAAATGAGATAGATCATCCTAGCATCAAGTAACTTTTGAACTTCTTTTCTTACCACTTCCATTATGGGTGGATTGAGATGCCTTTGAGCCTCTTTTTTGGGAATTGAATTATCTAAAACTTGAATTTTTTACATGCAAGTTGAGGGGCTCAAACCCTTAATATTGGCTATCGTCCATCCAATTACCTTTTTATAATCTCTAAAAACTCGTACCAAGTTTTCCTCTTCTACTTTCGAGAATTTACTCGAGATTATTACCAGTAAAGTATTTCCTTTGTCGAGAAAGGCGTACTTCAAATGGTCTAAAAGTGGTTTGAGTTTCAACTCTAGAGCCTGCAAAACAGATGGTAAAGCTTAGTTTGTGAATGAGATAATTCAAAATTTTTACTTGAATTTTTTCGTAATTGCGGTGCCTTCATATGAGCCACTGTTTCGTGAATAGACTATTCAAAGGTTATCCACTCCTCTAGTTCCTCCAAGGTATCAAAGTCTAGACTTCTGCAAATAACATTTCATAATTCATCCTAGTCATGATATTCTAAATATAATTCTGTTAAAGGATTGATTATATCAATATTAAGAACATTAGAAATCATGCTAGGGTGGTTGATGGCCTCATAGATATTGAATTTCACCACTTCCCCATAGAACTCCATAGTGAGTATCCCACTTCAATCTTTGTTTGTACAGTACTCAAGAATGGCCTCCCAAAATGTCAGACGAATTAGCCGAATTGTCATTCTCCATGTCGATAATGTAGAAGTCTGCAAGAAATATTAGCTCATTTACCTTAACAAAAACGTCCTCCAGCACTCCCTCTAGATGCACTACAGATCTATCTGCAAGCTGAATAATTACATATGTTTCCTTCAAAGGACCCGCGTTAAATAGTTTATAAATTAACAAAGTATAACATTAATTGATGCACCTAAGTCTCACATTACTTTTTTAGTACTGACACTACCTATTTTACAAAATATGAAAAATATACCTTGGTCCTTACATTTGGGTGGTATTTTCTTTTGCAGAACAGCGGTAACATTTTCTTCAACACTTACATTTTCATTGTCAGGAGCTTTCTCTTGCTCGTGCATAATTCTTTAAAAAAATTTGCGTATTGTGGAATCTACTTAATAGCATCGAGAAGAGGTATGTTGATTTCTGCCTTTCGAAAGGTGTCAAAGATCTCCTTCTCTTCTCACTCCTTCTTACATTGGACAAGTCTTCCAGGAAACGGAGGTGGTATTGCAAATGATTTTTATGGTGCTGTCTCTATTGGAGCTTTTGTGTCAAGTTTCCCTTATCTCGACTAATGTTGTGGGCACAACTCGTGCCACGTACGGGCTCCAAAACCTTCTCACTCCTCAATGTCATAGTACTTGTATTGTGTCGAAGGTTTGGCTTAGTTTGGGATGACAGCTTGCCTTGGGACTTCAAATGGCTAACCGTGAGCGAGAGCTTGCTCACTTGCTTATCCAACTCCTACAAATGCATGTCAGCTTTTTTATTGAAATTTCTCAGTACTATTGGATAGCCTTTCTACTATGGCTTCCAAAGATGACTTTGGGGATGGTAATTGTTAATTCAGAGGTATCCTTTGTTGGTATGGTTGATTGAACCGAGGATTCGACCCATAACTTAGATTCGGGTGATCTTTTTCACATTATACGAGTTCGAGTAGGGGTCATATCACCTTTGGGATGGACTTGAAAAGTTTCAGACAACATTTGTTTGTTCTGTGAAATCCTCTTGTAAAATCAGACATGAGTTCGTCTCTGGCTTAGCACAAATTTTGCACAACTGTGCTGGGCTTGTTTTATCTGTAAGCAAATTTTGAACAATGTTAGTCAGCTTATTAATTTTATCTTATAGAGATAGAGAACTTAACCCATGAACCCATCTCGTAGGTTCTGTGACCGGTCGGAATTGTTGAGAGTTAGCAGCCATTGTTGAAATCAATTCTCCTGCCCTCTGAGGAGTCATATTGACTAGTGCCCCTCTACTTACAGCATCTATCATTTTCATTTCCATTGGGAGCAAATTCTCATAGAAATACTGCATGAGTGACTGTTCAGTCAGTCCATGTTGTGGGCAACTTGCACAAAACTTTTTACATCACTCCCAGTAATCGTAGAGCAATTCAATCACCTTCTAACAGATTTTCATGATGTCTCTCCTTAGTTCGGCCGCTCGAGCTGCAAGGAAAAACCTGTCAATAAACAAACGAGACATATTAGCCAATGTGTTGACAAATCCCGAAGGCAAATAAAATAGCCACTCTTTAGCAGAGTCAGTTAATGAGAAAGGAAAAGCACGAAGTTTGATTTGGCCTTCGGTTACTCCCTGAGGCTTTATGCTTGTGCACACCATATGAAACTCTTTAAGGTGGGTGTACAAATTTTAATTCTATAATCCGCAGAAAGTGAGTAGTAAATGAATCAAATCTGACTTTAACTCAAATGGCGTTCTTGCCGTGGGATAGGTTATACGTAAGGGTTGTTGTTTATCTGATGCCGCTGCGAGTTGGCGTATAATTTGTTTGGCCATCTCGTCTAGTTCATCAAACTAGAAAATTTCCTCAGTGTAAGATATGGTTTTGAATCCTGGATTTGGTCGTTTGCCGCATTGAATGGCTTCTTTCCGCAGTTGTCGGGCCAATTTCTCAATTTCTGGTTCAAACTCTGGAGTTCCTAGTTCTGATCTGGTCATAAGGTAAACAAACAAAAATTAGAAAAATATCTCCAATCCTCAACAACGGCGCCAAAATTTGATGGAAGTCAAAACCGCCAAAAATAATTCCTACAAAATAACTCTAAATGGTAATAAAAAGTGGTAGTAGGGTCGAGTCAAAAAAATTGGTGTTATAATCAACTTTCGCGCTTAACTTGTGATCAGAATTTCTATCGTGTCAATAGTCGTGGCTATAGTCGTGCCCACAGCTCCAAACGAATCTGCTAAAAAATAACAAATAAATTAAGGGAGTTTTGAAATGTTTAGAAACTAAATAATTGAAACAACATAAATAATTAATTAATTAAATTAGAAATTAAATTGGAAATTAAATTCAGATTTTGTAATCAAAGATAGTAAGCCTTAGCCCTAGACTCGACAGATTTTGGATTTTTGAATTGATCCTTAAAAATTAATTTTCTCCTCTAAACAATAAGCTGGTTATAGTAGTTAAGAACGTCCTAACCACCAATTCTTCCTTTCGTATTTGGTCTCGGTACGACTTGCAAACCAACCCTTACCGATAATCTAACCGAGATACACGTGTTTCGGATTCAAGATTTCGGAAGCCTTGCGCTCTAAAGAACCCAAGTCGAATTAACGGCCTCAATCGCGTGGGTCGTTTAAACCCGATCACTTCTTCCTTGATTTGTTCTCGGAGATCCGAATACAGCACAGTCGACTCGCTTCTCCAACTGATAGCAAACATGATTCCAACCCAACGTGCACTTTTTGACTTGAAATCAAGTTAACTTTAAGGGATGAGTTGTCAATCCTAATACTTAGGAAAAATGTGAATACCGATTGTAAGAATTTTTAGTATGGATACGTATCTCACGATTCCTGACCGGAAAAAACACCGGCCTAAAGTTAAGATAGAATTTAATGAAACATAGATTTAATCATGCTTTGTAGGTTTTGAAAGGTGATTTGATGACAATAGAGGAAATTGAGAAGGGAAAGGGTTTGAAAGGTAATTAGACAAATTTTGGTAAAGGATAAAGCAATGGAAATGAAGGTAGCAGTATGCTACTCACGCATCAAATTAGAAGGAAAAAAAAAATTCTTATTTAATTCTAAATGAATTCCAAATGTAAAATATCATGTGTTTTTTCAAGGTACTTTAAAGCCTTATTTATACATATGATATTTATTAAATTTGGCTTTAACCACCTCAATATATAATTAAAATTAGATTTTTTACTAATTTTGGCTTTTACTAAGTTAAAAAAATCTGACGAGTACTTGACTTTCTCCACATTTTTTATTCGGCCTCACTTTATTGACTGTGTTTTAATTTGGTCTTTTTGCTCGTTTTTGACTCATAGCATCCCAATTGCATGAGTGACAAGATTAAAACATAAAAGCGCTAATTTAACAGGGATCAATTTAAAAATTAACCGAATTAAACATAAAAAGTCATGCAAATTAACATTTCATCAATGACCAACAGCTTTTCTATTATTGTATCTTCATGGATTATTCAATGATAATCTGTTTTGGTTAAACATCTTTGCTTTTATGTTTTCGTATACGATAGTGATTTAGGACTTGATTGTAAAGTGCATTAAGGTTGGGAAATGTGTAGTGTGAGTGATTCAATAGCAGCCTGTGTGGGGCATAAGATCAGTGGTAGACAGCGATCCATTGGAGCTTCAGATTCTTCAAAATATAGGAGGGAGTAAGTGAGCACTCCAAGCAAGCAAAAAGTCAAGGAGATAACATACCATCAAAAGTAGCACAAATTTTTGAAACGAATGCCTATAACTGGTATCAGAATCGGCGTCCTCATTGATAAAGAAAACTACAACCGATGGCTGCTGAATCAGAAGATGCGGGTACAAAAGATGAAATCAGTAATTCTGGACTTCATTCACCGCAGCATTGTCCAAGTGTTCTAATTCCAAATTTCTGGTACACCTACTATAGTATATATGTTTTGGGAAGATGAGAAAGAGAACAGGTATCATATATATATATATATATATGTTTTGGTAAGACGAGAATGAGAGCAGGGATTGATTAGTTGATTGGTAAAGTGGAATGTGTAGTTGAACAATTTGGGTTGCTCGGATGAAGTCTCAGCAATTTCTTGTCATTGGACCTCTTCGAATCTATTTGAGGATATATAATATCAACAATTTCAACCTCATCTAAATAGTAGTTTTTTTAGATCATATTTGTAAAAACTTGATGCTTATAATACATAATGTTTTTGTTTTTATTTGTTAACAAACATGATGATGATATTACAAAATTAAATAACTTTTTTCTGATCATGTGATTGATGTGGAAAAAATATCATCTCTTTTAATGGCAATTTAGCATCCGACTCAAGAAACATGGTTTCTTTTGTATTTTTAAGAATTTTTATGTTAAGGTGAAAAGACCTTATAATTTAGTAAAAAGGGATGTGGTGAAGAGATAATAGAGAAGAAAATCGAAGCAGACCTTGAAAAATAAGTGCGATGATAGATGGTGATAGAAGTGATAAACGGTCAAGAACCATAAAAGTAGTGATGTTATAACAATAACAAAGAAGATTAAATTTTAAAATACCAAAATTTATAAAAAGATCAAAAGTCTCCAAATAAAATATTTGAGAGAAATTAGTTAATGTGTTTATATATATATATATTCTTCATGTCTGTTTTATGATCTATGTTCGAGGTTCATGGCTGCTCCTTCTAACAATTTCATTTCCAAAGTTTGAACTTGAATCTTCCTTTTAAGAGAACAATGCCTTACCATTGTTAATGTATATTTAATAAAAAGAGAAATTATATAATGATGATAGTTACACTCAAGTATTATTTTTGATAGATAAAGTATTACCTGTTTATCAAATAAAAGTGTATTTTTTTTTATTTAACGAGGAGAGGAAGTACTTGTATTTTAGAAAAAGGTTAAGAAGCATATTCTTTAGCAATGTTCATATTCTAAACTTCCCAAGGGAGAACATCTCGAAAGCTAGCTCCAAAGTGTTCCCAACATCATGTTGTTCCATTAGTTGTTCACAACATAGTGTGAGTGTCATTCTTAAGGTTAATTGTTCCTAATATTATTCCTATAATTTTTTCAGAATGAAAAAGTTGTTCCCGACAAGAGGTCTGGTGAAGAATAATAATTCCCAATCAAATAAAAACAAACATCTAGAATATTATTTCAGAAAATAATTTTTATTTATATTATTCAAATAATAAAAAAGACCTCACATATTAATTTCTTCACTGTGTTTTATTCCCTTTACCCTTGTTTACGTAAAATTCTTAAATTATTTGCTACATGTTTGGCTTCAATCTTTGAAGCATAACACGATTCAAGTTACGGCCTCCATTGTACTTAAGAAGGAATAATCTGCATACCTTAATTTTGGTATATGTAAGTAGATTTTTATACCAATATGAATAACAAAGTTATCGTTTTTGTTAATTTTACTAACATGGCATCTAATTTTTTTAAAATTTTAAAAATTTTCAATAACTTTTATAATTTTTAAATAATTGTAATGATTTTGTTTTTAAAATTTTCATAAACTTTTTTTAAATATTAAAAATTTTAAAAATTAATTAGATGCTAACATATCATCACATGACAATTCACATATACTCAGCAAAGTTAACAAATGTTAACTTTTCTATTTATTTTGGAGTGATTTAACAAAAAAAAATATAGAAAAGACGAAAAATTAAATGAAGAGCTAAAATAAACTTTTTTATAAAGTTGGAGGGCTAAATAAGTTATTATGCCATCATAGAAAACATCAGAAATCGAAGCTTTACATATGATTGGCAATCCTTGTTTCATCATATTAGCAGAAGGCGCCATAGTTTTCATTGTTACAGCTGCTGGGTTCTGAGGCAGAGAGGATTTAATGGCCGCCCAAGTGATGGTCATGTATTAACAACAAATGAAACATACTTGGTTGAACCTTTGCAGTTGTCGCATTAGAGCCAACATGTAAGATAAAAAAGTAGAACAGAACTTGTAATTAAAAGGATTTGAATGCAAATGGTGGAAGGAGTGTTTTAGAAAGATGCCCTCGGAAGATTGGCAGAATATTCTGAATTCATCAACTGAAAGTTAAACCGGTGTGATTCTAGGTTCCCAATCCAATCCATCATTTAAATACAACCTCAAATAAAAATGGTTTATTGATTATAGTAAATAAAACCACGTATATTGCTTAGCAGAATAAGAAATTATAGGTTCAATCAAATATGATACCATTTTTTTTTCTTTTTAGACTGCTTCAAGAGATCCCTATTCTTTATATAGTACCAGACCTACCAGGTCTTCAGTTTACGATTGAAATCATCCAACCAACCGATTTGATTGTTTCAAGTTTCAACCATGCTAAGAGCTTGAATTCTGAATCTCAGGCTCTTGCATCTAATAATAACACAGTATTATTGATTTATGTTTAATACTATATCAAGGGATTAGGCATCTGCAGCCTGCAGGTTGAGAGACCAACCTACTATTCTCCTGGCTCAATGCATTCTTAAATTAGAATTGAGACGGTTGATTGTCCTATTTATAAATTACCCTAAACTCTAAAGATATGAACTTTTATTTCTCGGGGAAATGATACTCAACCACTACAATCCATTGAACATTTGAGGGTAAAAAATTTATCTAGCTTTTCTAAGTGAAACCATTGAACATTACAGTCCAGAAAGATGTTCTCAGGATCAAAATTGGCATGCCAAGTAATATGGAAACCAAAAAAAAAAAAAGAAAAAAAGGTAGTAGGAGCTATCCTGGTTTGACTTACAGTGTACGAGTACTAACAGCAACAATGCCCTCGAAATCACTTTGATACTAACCATAACTTCGGTAAGCTCTTTGTTTGTTGATCCTTCCTCTGAATATAAGATCTTTTGGTTTGGGGGGGGTGGGGTGGGGGGGAAGAAGCCCACGTTCTATAAGATCAATCCTTCTCTGTTATTTTCTATCAACCTTGGCCCTCTTAACTGGAACAAGCGTCAGTTTCTTCCCAGATTTGCTAGTTCCGGCTTCTGCTGTTCGTAGCATTGATATAGCAACTTGATGCTGGTTTTTGTCTGCTTTCTCTTCTGTAAATGGTTTCAACTCAAATGCTCCCCGGGTGAAACCTCGTGCAACCTGTGTAATAAAATTATGGTGATCAGTGAAAAAATGGCAAAATAAGACTGTAGAATACAAACAAATCATCCAGACAATTTTTAGTTCCAGCCAAATCCACATACAAAAATTATTCAGGTTCAATCAAATTTTTTGCAAAAACACAAATGATAGTAGTGGTCAAGGATATCAAGGTAGAAGGTAGATAACATGTTCTGTTGATGCATGATCCTGAACTAGATGAATTACCACCTAAAATAGACTTCGACAATAACTGGGAATTGAGGGATGATGAGACAATGAACAAGCATGTCTATAGACAAATAATGCCAAATACCAAGCATACAACAGTTGAATATATGAATACTGAGTTAAAAGAAATGTATTTCAACTGTATCATTTATATGCTAACTTTAAAGATGCAGAAATGAAATAACTCAATGAACATGATGCACCTTCAAAAGAATCCAAACTTTCAGGGAACTACTCAAAATTGCAAGTCTTGTCCTTTTCCCCGAAGTTAAGTAATTGCACATGTGTTGGTCAACCCTCAGGATAAATCTTGGCCAAGATTTTGGGTTTTCAGGGTGTGCCTTCTGTTTCATCACCGCCTGATTCCAAAAGAAAGAAAGGTATAAACAGATGAATTTTTCATTCCCATTAAAAGAAGAGGAAAACAAGGTCTTATTATAACCGAAATTAGGAGAACTTCATTAAACTCTTATCATTCAGTTGCAAAATGAGCTATGCCCAGAATATATATATAAAACTTACAAGTAATCGACCAATTTCTTGTTCAATTTTTGAAAAGGAGGTCTCCAAAGCTTCAACCCTCCCCGTACCATGACAACAAGTGCATGGTTCACTAACCATAAATGTGACACTAGGCCGAACCTGTTCAAAGATTACACCAATTATAAGTTTAAAGAAATAGTTCAGGTAGAATTGAAGATTAAATATTGTCATTTGAAAATAAGGTTTTATCTTGGGTTCCAAATTAGGATAAATTAGGACCAAGTATAGATATACATCATTCATAGGAGCAAAGTTCCCCGAAAATTAGAAATAAAATTTCAGGAACCAGCATACCCTCTTTCTTGTTATTTCCATGAGCCCATGTTTCGATAATTCAGAGACTTTCACCATTGATCGGTCTCTCTCAACTGCTTTCTTAACTTCTTCATATACTAATCTCTTGTTTGCTGAAAATTAGAGCCAAGTAAACATCAATGAGAGATTTCCTTAACTCCATTGAAGTTAGAACACTTCAAGACTAATTAGTTTTACTACTTCAAGCATGTAGCATCTACCCCAGCAGTCTAATAATAAGTTGGAGAGTGAGAGAGAGAGGGAGAGAGAATTATAATGTATATAGTATTTTCATGTTCTATTAGAGCAGCTAACTGAGACAGAAAAAAAAATTCACAATAACTGTAGGATACTTCTAACAGTCTAAGCAAGACATATAGCAATTAAAAGGTGAAAGAGAGAACTCCGATGAACACAGATAACAAATATTCATAGAAAACATAACATAAGCATCTAGAGCAATTTCAATAGACAGACAGGAAGCAAAGATAGCCATAAAAGAAAGAGAGAGAGAGAGAGAGAGAGAGACTCACAGTCGTCTGCCATATCAATAAAATCCACTACAATAATGCCACCAATATCCCTAAGCCGTAACTCCCTAGCAATCTGAAAAATAGTAGTTACTGTTTAATAACAAATCCTTTGATCCAATGGTCAGCATTGGTGGATAATTTATTGAAAACAACATACAAAAAGAACAAGAGGCTGTAAGGAAGATTAATTATGCATAGTATACAAGCACTTAATAAAAGATACTTACCCCTGTTTCTTTCACCTTTACTACCTCCTCTCTCCTACACTAACTAAAGATGAAGCTTCTCATTTTTAACGTTGAGTAGCATTACTGACTTTATATCAAGGTAAATAATTATTGGGATACAGAAGCCGAATTTTTTAAATCTTAATACAAAAGTTAAGTAGCATGATTGTGTTTATATCAGTTGAATTGATTATTGCCATTCACAACAAGGGTCTTAGAGTTGACATCTGCAACCACTATGAGATAAAGTGATTACCCATCTCACATGCAACAAAAAATCACTAACAGTTGGAGTATAAAGAAATCAATTAACAATACCTAATTATATTTCTGAATAAAGTAATAAAAAATTTAGGATCCATTGTCCAATGGCATATTTCCTCTCTCAGATTGATGAAACCAACACATGAATTATGATTGTGGGATGGATGTGCATACAAAGTGGAAAAAAATAATTATAATAAAATTTGTTCAACATACTTGTTTTGCAGCAGCAAGATTGACATCCAAAGTGGCTTTTTCCTGTGATGTTCCATGACCAAACATCCCATGTCCTCCATTCACATCAATTGAGACTAAGGCCTCTGTTTGTTCAATCACCAAGGAACCTCCATTTGGTAGTGGAACCCTGTTGGCAAGAGTTGTACATGACATCAGACAGGAAACATAGAAGGTATAGAACATTCCCCAGTAACACAGCAGCACGTTACATAACCATCCGGGGGGGGGGAGTTATCAGTATGGCTTCTCTGATAGGAATGAATTAGAACTATTCAGCTTATTTATTTAACTTTTTAAGATCATCTCCGTAACTGTAGCTTGCGGGATGTTTAAGTGGCATATGTAAGTTTGAGAAAAGGACAAAACATAGCAGAGATGCCTGGAAAACTCAGAAGCCAATTAAAGGAACAGATAATTTGACTGCCATTTCTTGGGTCTCGGCACCCCATTTCAAAAAGTGGCTATAAAGATAGCTAAAATTTCTCTTCCAGACCCAATTCTCTAATTAATTCACAAATAGTTAATCAGCTGATATAAGGAATCAAATCTATCAGGAGATCAGGGAACGTTATAAGAATTTACAAAGTTCACAAACCCATCCTCACAGCTACAATTTACCTAAAAATTAAGAGATTTGCATATAACAGCTATCCTCACCTTTTGCTAAGGATACTGTTGATCTCTTCCTCAATGTTGAATGCATCAAAAAGGGGAATTCTTTTATCGTATAACTCTACTCGATCACAAAGATCAGGAGCTATATCCTGAAGATAGTTGGTAACCTGACACCAAAAGAAGAGTTGATATCAAGGTATCTCATAGGAAATAACTAATAAAGGAACAGTGAGATGTATGGATAACAATGATGCTAAAATCAGAAATATTGGGTAAAAATATATGAGCCATTTTTTCTTTATAAACAAAATAAATTCAGTAACTTTAACTATGTTTAAAATTTCACCAAGAAGAAAAATTAAATAGAACTGAGGATACACCATGAATGGAAATAAAAAACATGCATGCGTGCATGCAGATGGAGAAGCACTCATTGCCTCAGTCCTAATAATGTAATACCTCATGATATGTTCTTGGCGAGTCAACTACCATTTTGTTAACCTGAAAGGTACATGAAAAAAGAGGTGATATTAGGTGATACTGAAAGACTATCATAAGCTCCTAATGTAAAATAAAACATCTGAAAGGGTATACGGAAGAATGGAAGACAAGATAAATGACAGACTTACATTATCATTAAAGTAATCCTGAACAACTGAGAGTGTTTGACCCATTGCTCTATGCAGCAAAACAGGAGTTGCCCCTTCTACACCTTCATCTGCTGCAAGAGCTGCAGATTTAGCATGTTCTACTATATTTTTCCAAGTCGAAAGCAAACCTTCCAAGTCTTTCTGCAGCTCCTCCAAAGAACGTCCAGTGGCAACAGTCCTTACAGTTAGACCAAACCCCTGCGGCTGCAAAGTTTTTGCTATGACTTTCAGGCGTGTACGCTCAACACCAGTTATCTTTTTTGAGACTCCAATTCTGTCGCAACAAGTGAGTAATATCTGCAACCCAGGAAAACTACTTCAGAAAAATAAGCAACTTATAAAGTCAAGCTTTAGACAGAGCAGAGATGGAATTGAAGTAGGAGAAAGGAGAGAAAATACCCAGAATCTGCTTCTTAATTTTGGATAAGGAGTCAGAGTGGGACCTTTTGTACCCAATCCTTCTTTCACAACTTGCACAATTATTTTGGTGCCCTTTCGAACATGGTGCCACTTGTTTTCATCAGCACCCTCTATATCTTGGGAATGTGACACAGAACAGCTATTAGACATTTCTAAAGAAGAGGCACCAATAAGATTTCCTTCTAGGTGGTGCTCTCCATCTAACAAATCTTCAAAATCAGCATCCACTTCACCAGAATCAACTACACTACCATTCACGTTCTCTTTAAGAACTCCTAAAACATCAAAATCATCACCAACATCATTACCATCAGAGTTATTATGCATAAATTGCATATCCTCGTCCTCAAAGTCATCTTCTGCAGCATCTTCAAAGAAAACAACATCTTCGGAGGAAGGTTCAATTTCATTTGCTGCGGAAGGCTCACTAAGACTGCCAGAAGCAAAATCTTTGGCTTGTTTCTTTTTCCTTCGACGAAATGGAGGGAATATGGATGGTTCTCTGTTGTGCTTTATGTCCATAAGAGAGTGTCTTGAACTTCCAATATTTACAAATGCACCGCCCATATGGGGAACAAGTTTTGTAACTACTCCTAAATATACACTATCACACTGTACATGGCTTTTAACTGGTTCAAGTAACAACTCAACCAGTTTACCATCTTCCAGTACAGCAATCCTTTGCATGGTACATATCGAAGAATTAATCAAAATAACAGTAGATACAGAGTCCTTGAAAATTACATGGCTGTTTTCTTCGGACAAAAACTTCTCAGTAATTTGGTCATGCTGATTATTTGCTTCCAACCTGGTTTTCTCATCTTTGGCACTGTTGGCCTCCATACCATCCCCATAACTGAGACAGGACAGAGGTGAATGCAAAAACCAAGGTTCCTCAACAGGCTGGTCTCTTTCAGAAATAGTAGAATATAATCCCTCCTCTGCATCACTAATTGCAACCATATCACTTGGTTCTATTTCATCCATGGCTATAAGGTCATTCAAGAAGGGCTTCGATTCGCTTAGATCACTTTCATGATGTTTCATAATCTTATCTTCATCTGTCAAAGCACTGGAAGCATTTGAGTGTTCAGAAACATTTTAAAGAAGTAAGTTACATACAAAATGTCCCCAAAATAGAGATGTTACCTTCAGCTTGAGAGACTGAAGGTTTTATTGGAGTACTAATTTCCTCAATCCACGACCCCCAAGTATGCGGTGGATAGGTTTCAGATTTAGGACTCATCCATGAATCTCTCACCACGATTTTTCTTTCTGGTTTCTTACGTGGAGGAACTGACAAAGAAAATTGTGGCCCAGGTCTCCAAGTGATGTCAGATGAAGGCTGCTTTTCTCCTTTTATGAAATAATTATACTTGAAATTTACACCACAAGCTATCTGCCAAATATCAGTGAATACAATTTACCCAAATGACCAGGTTCATTTTTTGAATGAATATGTAACAATTATTGTCAACCTACCTTTAATCAAAAGAAAGGCCCTATAAATCAAAATTCCATTGTAAAAGAAAAAATAGAGATCTAATGGATATCATTATTCTTTATTTTTTGTCAGGATAAACTTCATTGCTGCGAAGGTGGCAAAAGAATATGTCCTCAAGACTTTTGACACTGTTTTACATCCTAAAGAAGGCCAACTGTGCCACTTATCAAAATTGAATCAGCCTACCTTGACTTCAGCCATCCATATGTTTGCATGTTCAGTAGGAGACATTAGGATTGCGGTCTCTGGTTTCCAGCAGCCTAAGGCAACAGGTTCCCCACTAATGTAGAGGAGTTGACCTTCTGCCAAATCTGCTTCCACAGTCCAAACTACCTCATATAGTCCTTCAAAAGTGGCAGTTGACAGACCTGAGAAAAATTAGTTCAGTTTGTCATTCTGAAATACAGGAAAGTATTTCCTGAGAAGGTCACATTATATGTGGATAAGTATGGGAAAAAAAGAAAAGAAAAGAAACAACATAAATTTGTGATAATCTTTAAGATTTATATTTCATTCTGAAATACAGGAAAGTATTTCCTGAGAAGGACAAATTTGTGATTAATCTTTAAGATTTATATTTCCAGGAACAGCATAAAAAGTCTAGATTTATCAAAGTGCTTTCTGTCAGTTAATATCATCACATCTACCAACATAATAAAGGCATATAATGTTTTAAGTCAATAGAAAATAGCAAAATAGGACTGTCACTTACCTTTCTTTGCAGACATAACTGGGGATCTTGTCAAAGAATTATGATTTCCAGCACACAGAGTAAATCTGAACACACTCCCAAGGGGTATGTGATGGCCAGGAAACCTGCTTCAACAGTACAAATCAGTCATTGATTTTGAAAGAGTGGGAAAGAGAAGAAGCAATTCCTTTTTTAAGACATTTCAATCCAATGACATCTATGGTTTTCAACCATGTCCAAACTGTAGTTCTGCCTCTTCCTACAACAATATATATTAACGTTTTGCATTTGAAACAATTAGATTTCCCAGTTAAGGAAACAGACTCTAGAAAGAAAATAAGTACAATGCAGCAAAAATGCATAAACATGAGTTCACAGCTTGAGTATATTAGGTGCTGTTTTCGCTCTTGAATAAGTCCAACAAATTGAAATTACAACACCACCAAGAAGGTGGTGAACATGTTCATTAGAGCATCATTAGTATCACAAAATACAACTTTATAGGTTCTCGAATTACATACCACATAAGTGCAAGAAGGAGACCCGCATTCATAGGGTGATACCCAAGCAATTGAGTTAACAAGAAGTAATTATAACTAATAAAGAGGCTTCTTTCATTACTACATGAGGATGAAGTGTTCTTAGCAGTGGCATTCAGCACGAAATGCAAATCATCCATTTAAAAAACTTTTGATAACCAAGGGATGCTAAAGCCCTTATTAATGCATATCAGCTACTTCTACTGTTCTACGAATATAATAAGTCTATTTAAAATTATAACTCAACAAAGCTATCCAACTAATTCTGTTTTAAGACACTAATGAAAAAGTAAGGAAAATCAAAAGAAGAATAGAAAAATGAAAAACAAGCTCCAATCTTTCACAGCTTTACAAAAATGGGTTAATCCTTATCCTTAAACAAAGGCAATATACACTGAAAAAAAATAAAACGGAGCAGGCGGTACGTACGGTGATAATAAACTAAAGGAGCGAATCAGACACGAGGGAGTTCGTGGCGAGAAGAGAGTGCAAGGGCGAGGCGGAGGCCGAGGCCGAGGCCAGGCTTCTAAGACATCCATGAAAGTGGGGTGCAGGAGCTCAGTGAAGTAAAGCATGGCGTAAGCCCCAAAGAAGGTAAATTTGAGGAGATAGCACGGGCAGTTTCGTCATTCAGAGCTCGGAGGTTCACTGTTCGGAGCTTGAGATTTTGGATTCGGCATTGGAGGATAAATGTTATTTTTTTCCCTTAGAGCATATTCGAGGGGTTCTTTGGCTTTGTATGGTGCCGTCTGTCTCACGTGTGTGCATTCCCACACGTGATACTGAAATTATTTTAACTTTTCAAAGTTAATATATACTGTTACCATAGCAAACTTCTTTTTTAGGTATACTGTTAATATTTTTTTTAATAATCTCATTATATATTTTAATTGTATTTTTTTTATGATACAATGCTTTGAATTAAGTATAGTTTGTCACATCTTAAAATTGAGGGATCCAAAAAGACTAAAAGACTAGTGAGGTATACATGTTAGCTGTTTTAGCGCACTATGATAGTATAATCCACTATCCTACTGACTTGCTAGCGAATTAGAGTTTTAATGCATACTAGTGTAAGGTATTCGCCCGTTAGCGGTAACTAAGGATTTAATTATAGAGTATTTTTAAGTGAAAAAAGAGTAAGCCTAAAGAATAGTACATTCGAGAGTTTTGGTCGAGCACAAAGAGCCTATTAAGTGTATGAGAAAGTTATAAAAGACTTAACTATAATGGACTGAGTAAGGTAAGAATCGGGTTTTAGGTCCCGAGCTAGTTTTCTAGACCAAAAACACTGTTTAGTTGATCCGAGGCCGTCTGAAGGCCGTTTCTGATAAAAAAAAATCTTATGCTAATGTAAATAGGAAAGATATCGAGTATGTTGTAGGTGATCGGATATTTTTGAAAGCTTCTCCGTGGAAAAAGGTCCTCCAATTCGGAAGGAAGGGCAAGTTAAGCTCGAGGTTCATTAGACTGTACTGTATTTTAAAACATGTCAGGCCTATTGCTTATCAATTAGAGTTACTGCCAAAGTTGGAGCGGATTCATGATGTGTTCCACGTCTCAATGCTGAGACGGTATCGATTTGATCCGTCGCACATTGTCCCTATTGAGGAGATTGATGTACAACTGGATCTAACTTTTGAAGAGGAACTTATTCAGATTCTGGATTGCGATGTTAAGGTATTGAGGAAGAAAATTGTCCCTTTAGTTAAGGTTTTGTGGCAGAATTATGGCACTAAAGAGGCCACTTGGGAACTCGAAGATTTGATTCGACAGCAATACCCATATATGTTTGAGTCAGGTAAATTTCGAGGCCGAAATTTCTTTTAGGAGGAGAGAATTATAACGCCCCAAAATTTGAATGTTTAATTGTGGAATTCTATAGTAATTAAGTCTTTGCATCTGTGGTTATATGCTTTGTTTATGTGCTTGAGGTTAGGAGTTTCAGTCGCGTCTTAAGAAAGTTTTTGCTATTTTATTCTAAACTAATCTATATCCTTGATTTTTGGTTTAAGGTCAATTATGTGTAAATCTATAACAAGAATGAGCTTGTTGATTTAATGGTTAAGCTTTTGTATACCTTTTGGTCTTATGTTCAAGTCGCGATACATTCGGTATGGAAATATTTTTGTTGATTGTTAGAATTCTAATCGGTAGTTTTAAAACATGACTTAAATGTTCTTCTTTCCTTCCTCTTTTCATTTTCTTTCTGTTTTCATTTTATCCTTCCCTTCTTTCTTTTTCTCTTTGCTGTCGACTTAGAATTGTACTTCTTATTTGCTACTACTATCGGGTAAGTTCGTTCGTTAATTTTGTACATTCGGTTGTTCGATTCTTGAAATCGTTGTTGATTGTTGGCACTGTGGCAAAAATTGACTTCTTGCTTAAACTATTCGAATCCTTTGTTTATAAGTTTGATTGTTATTCTTTAGGAGAGAGTCTCAAAGATAACAATCCCTATAACGTCCTAGATTCATGATTGCGATGGTGCAGAGGTAATTATTACGCGATTTAGAATTTTCTCGTGTCGAAACATTTCGACGGGATTGGTTGTGTGATAATCTTAGTGTTGTTTGGAATTATTGCTTAATTGGTTATGGACTGTTTGTTTTAGGACTAAGAAATCTTCTATGTTGTTCCGACTTCAAAACTACTTTAGGTGCGTACCAAATATCCAAGTTTTTACGAATTTCAAACATTGGAAAACATGGCTGTCGAGGCCACACGGCTATGTGAGCCGCAAGATTATGTGCTAGGACATGTGGTAAGCTGTGTAACTCACTGTCAACCAGGTAAAAGCCACACGGGCGTGTGTTCAGATTGTGTATGACCTTGATAGTGCAAGATTCACATGGGCTAAGAACACGGGTGTGTGTCCAGGCCGTGTAGCTTACTGTTTATAAACTAAAGATCACATGCCCGGAGGAGACGGCCATGTGAGACACACGGGCAAGCACACATTTGTGTGCAGGTCGTGTGGGGCCGCACAGGCCAACTACTTAGGCCGTGTGAGACCACATGAGAGTGTGGGCCAGTTTACGAAATTTTGCCGTATCCCAAGCATCACTTGAACCAAATACAAGCCTTCTGTAAGGCCATTTGAACTGAATTAAACTGATTTTCTAAGATCTAAAACTTGAGAACTGATTGTCAGTGTGTATTGTGTTTGATTAATGTTAATGGAATTGATTTATTGTATTCGAGTATGAGCGGTATTTGAGTATTCGCATAAAACTTTGTTTTAACTGTCATGTAAAGTTTGCATATGCATTGGGTGGGAATTGAATCAAGAGGAAGTATTATGTTCTGAAATAGTGGATAACTCACCGGTATCTGTGTTCTAATCTGGCAGCTAGACTGCATTCCCTGAAACGTGACAGACCGACATTATGTGGTGCGTAGGGCTGGAAGGGTAATAAATACCCTATTTGGTGTGTTGGGTTGGTCAGAGATGATATGTAGTAGCTGCATTAGGTAATTGCATCCGTTATGTTCTGCAACTGACTACAGTTTGAATTGTTATATGTCTATATGATTCTAATCTATAACCGAATGAACTATTTCCTGATTCTGAATCAACATTTGCACTTGGATATATTAGTTTTACCGATACCTTATTGAATATGTAAATAGTTGGTTCTTTTTTATATTTATTAATTCAATTATTGTTTAATGGATTTCAGGTAAATCATAGACTTGAACGGGTCAACGGATGGGGAGCCCGGTTATGCGTTTACACTGTTTAGTATTATTAATAATGTTAGTTGTTTCGTAATTTCAGTTAGTTGGATGATAATCATGAAGTACTGGTTTATCTTTATTAAAACTTTTTTTGACTTTAAAGGAGTTTTAATATAAATTTTAGAGTGTCTTGATTGTCATATATTGTAACTCTCCAAGCTTGGCCTTATCATCTAGGCCGATTATGGGGCATTACAATGTGGTACAATTTCAGAGTGTCACATTCAGTATTTTAATAACTAGACCAGTGGTTGAACAAGTTAGACCATCAATTCTCAATTCAACCAATTTAATAGGTTCGACCACTAGACCAACAATAAATAAATAATTAAAAATAATAAAAATTTAAAAAAATATTAAATTGATTTAATTATTGATTTTTTTGTTTCAGTTTTCTATTTTTACTAAGTTCAATCAGTTTCCTAGTCATTTGGTTCAATGCCTTTGTTTTAACTATTATATCGATTAATTCTCTTCATTAAATCTTGACAAAATCTAAGTTTAAGGGACAAAATGTATTCAGTTGTCAAGTTCAAGGACTAAAGTGAAAAAAAGTGAAATTGCCAAAGTGAACCTAATTGCTAAGTTCAAAAGCTACTAATTATATTATCTCATTTTTTATTCCCATAATATGTATAAAAATATTAAAATAATTATTTCTTAGATTTTATTTTGCGGGGACCTCAATATCGGTGGATGTCGAGTTAACATAAGGCTTTGACTACTGAGTTTCATTGGGATTAAGGAGGGAACAAGGAAAAAGATTTCAATTGGCGAGTCTACCTTTGTTCCTTAGCTCTCATAAGAGTTGAGTTTTGTTTTTTAATATTTTGATTGCATTTTAAGTTTGTGTTTGGACTTCGAATCCTATGGGTGTCGAGGTCAGTTTAATATTGACTATTTCTTCTTCTTTTTTTTGTGAAAATATGTGATAAATCTATGTATTCATTGTAAATTTAGAATTTAGTTATTCTACTTTTATTTATAGGACTTTAGTCCATCTAGTTGTTAACATTGTTAAAATTATTATGTTAAATTCAAATTCATTACAACGCCATTTTTTAATTACGTCTCTACCAAGTGAGTATTTTTTTTAATTTCAAAGTATTACACCAACAAATTTAACAATATTAATATTTAGACCTAAATTTTGAAATCTGAAAAATAAAAGAACTAAATTATTGAGAATACCAAGTATAAAAACTAAATTCTAAATCTGTAAAGAGTATAAAGACCAATGACATAATTTAAACTTTTTTTAAAAATATTTCTCTTACTTTTTTATTTATTTTCTTTCTTATAATATATATAAAATTCATATATAATATAACACAAAAACTTGATTATAAGTTGTAGAAACTTCTATATATATATCATATTTTTTATTTTTATTTTATAATTCATATTCGAGATTCGTAACTGTTCTATCTAATAATATCGTCTCCAAAATTCAAACTAAACTAAAATCTTCCTATTAAGAATATAATATACCTTACACCCAACTACTTGTAAGAAAATATATTTTCATTATACTTTTATCTTTACTTTACTATATTTTGGATCGGTGAAATCAACAAATCCTTCAAATTATTTGATCGAAATTAGTCTAGAAAAAGTTAACCCTGAAAATACACATTTCAAAAAAAAAATACATAATGCATTAATCCTCTATAAAAATTGATAAAATATAAAGAGTGTAGTGAAAAGCTGGTAGACATCAATTTCTTAGTTGTTTTTGGATATATTCGAGGATGAAGAGAAAAAAAAATTCCTTACAGCACTTTTTTTATATTTGTCTGAATATGCATCAAACTCAAATGCGGTTTGAATTCGAGTCATGTTAATCGCGATATTAGTAAGATTTTGCCCTCCTTTACTAATTCACCCAAAAAAAAATAAAACATATGATAAAACATATGAAGAGTTCGAGTGAGATGCATATATCATCAGAAACGGGTATCACAGGCCCATAACTTCCATATTAATCGCTGTACAATAAACACCTTCATCACGGTTGTACTATTCTCACCAAATGCAGGAAGCCTCTTGTTCATGCAGCAGAGGCGTCCGGCAATCCGGGCATGTAACCTTCTGATAATCCAACCACTTTTCCAAGCACACCTTGTGAAAGAGATGGCCGCAGGTCAAGCGATTAACCTCCGATTCCGGCTCAAATCGAGTTAGGCAAACCGAACATTCATACTCAGGTTGCTTGCAGCTACATATAGCATCAAACCTCATCGCTGGGGTTCTATTCCGGAACTCTTCCATGTAACTATCACAAGTTGTAGGGCTGAATTCGAATGATTCCGAGGGATTTTCGACAGAATCCGAGGATGGCGATGAAGACGCAACACCGACAATGTGAAGGATTGATTGGACTACACATAGCACTCCTTCTGATGGTGCTGGGAGACCTGAGAGACCCATTTTCAGTATCAAGGTCCCAATAATGGAACGGTAGATGCAAGAAGATAATTTCAGCTACCCTCTAGCTGAAATATATGACCTGTAAAACATAAAAACATCCATTAGAATACAAAACATAGAATTAGAAATCAATGCAAAAGTAATCAAAGTACGCAAAGCAAAATGCTGAGGACTCTGCCAAGAGCCTTGACGGTTTTATGAGAATGTCTCAAAGTGCCTAAACAAGCGAAACCACAGAGTTTGAGTTAGCTAGCTCAAGAGGTTATAGTGTCGAGCCTAACTGCGCGCAAACTCAACAGAACCGGAATGCAAAACGCCAAATAAGAATGATACTAACACGTTTTTAATCCCAAAACTCACATGCAGATAACATCAAAGACGGAAAAAATCACTGATTAAAACACAAATAAACAACGAAGAAAAAAGACAAGGAAGAAGATCATTGTAATTGATTACGAAAATCACCTTTAAAGCAAGGGAGGGAAAATTTTACATAACCAGTGATGAATGATGAGTGGAAACCCTGGTAATCTGCAAGACAACCCATCATTCAATTAGGAAAAAGTGAGGTTATTGGAACATTTGTGGATAAGTACACCAAAGAACTGTGATGTTTTTTCAATGAATTCAAATACCCAAAACCCAACAAAAAGAAAAATGCAACAACAAGGTGATACGAGATCTAATAATTTCAAGCATAATCCAAAGTTCCCATTTATATCTTCCATTTGCTTCATTATTTGAAAGGCGGAAAAATCTTTAAATGCCCTCCAAAAAGGGAAAGAGCAATCTCCAAGAAAGTAAAACTTACACAGGGTCAACTTTGCCGTGTAGAGGGCACCAAGAACAAGAACTAAACAAGATTATTTTTCATTACAGCAATTAAAACATAGAGAAAGCTAATTTGGTTTTCTTTTAACAATAAAATGAAAATATGTAAGTATTTAAAATATCTGGCAATGGCTGCTCCACAATCCTTCCTTCTTATACAGCAACCCCCACCTTTAACTCTAATTCCCTTATCTATGGTTACTTTATATCATCAAACTTACTTCTACTTGAGTTTAGTTGTTGTAAAAATATATTTATTAAATGCTTATATAAAAACAAATAATTATCAAATAAATAAATTTTTAATTGAAATAATGAAATTAGATAATCTATTATGTTATAAATTTTTTTATTTTTTTGTCAATTTTATTATTTATATTTAAATTTGTAATAAATCTTTCTAATAATAACGTTTTTAAAGTTGAAACCTATATTTTCTATTAAAAGTAAATATATTTTATTAGTGTACTGAATCATTTATAATAATATAAAAACAAAAAAAATATTATAAAAATATAATTTATTTTATAAGTTTTTTATTCCTCAATTAAGTTAAAATTTAATGGATAAATATATGTCACTCTTTAACAATAATTTACGTACATATTTTACTTTCTCGACCTTGCGCTTTTAACTTGGTAAAAATATATCATCAAACTATCTTTTACTCTATTTATTAAAGAATATTTATAACAAATAGATAAATCTTCAATTGAAGTACATTAAAAAGCTTAAATACTATTAAGTTGTGCTTTTTTTTTCTTCATGCTTATATTATTTTTTATATTTAAAGTTCGTAACTCCTTTTTCTAGTGATATTATTCTCAAAATTCAAACATACATATTTTATTGCGGATACAATATATTTTACCACCGCATTAAAATTTATACTTATATTATAATAATATAAAAAAATAAAAATATCTCAAACTAATATAATAAAAATTTAAAGATATTTTGTGCTCAGAAATACTTAGGGTGGGTTTAGATGAGCGATAGGGTGCGATGTGTTTAATTTATTTTTTGTCTAACGTTATAATACCTAATTTAACTGTCATGGCTATTTTTACACTAATTACAAATAAATGCATCGTTTATTTAAACCCATTATTACATAAAGCAGCAAAAAGAGGGAAAGTTTAAAAAACTGAATCTGCCATTTTAAGCTAAAAACAGTGGGAATTGCAAATCAAATGTTTAATTAGTGTTTTCTTAGGCCAACTTGGAATTTTTTTAAAGTAAAGAGCAAAATGCGAATGGGAATTCATATGTAAGGAATAAGAATAGGTTGCTTGGTCTTCTCGTGAAAAACAATGAAGGCTCTCTTTTCATATCCTTTCTTTGTCAATAATTGTCGAGCAGCCGTCTGCAACATTTTTTATAAAATAAATTATATTATTATTGCATTTTTATAGGATTGAATCTAAAATATTATAAAATTTAAAAATTTTAATGTTATTATTTTAATAAAAAAATTATTTGTTTTCTAGATAAATATTAAAATTCTAAGTGTAATATATAAATTATGATTAGGTAATTATAAAAATAAAACTTTATTTGTGATTTAAATATAGACTTAATTTTGATTCAATCATACACATTTGAAGAAATAAATTCATTAATATATTGCATAAATATAATTACGTGTGTTTGCAATATATAAATATAAAATTAAACTATATTAATAAATTGTGATAACTTATTCAAATCAAAATTTTATATATAAAAATTACAAATTAAACTAAAATTCATATTTAAATTCTAATTATAAATGTTCTATTCAAAATTTTTATTCTTATTTTTTAAAAATATTTCACTTTATTTTAAACAAAATTAAATCTTAAATGGAAAGATTTCAAAAGAACTTTATAAAGAAATAGCTCTAGTAATTTTTATTGATTTAATTTTTTAAAGTAGTTATCAAACAAGACATTTTAGCTTAGAAAATTACTTCTGCAATAAAGAAGCTTGACGATATGATTTTAATAATTCAGTTTATGATTTTTTTTTAAAAAATTATGTGAATTTAATTAAATAATAATATTTCTTTGATTGAGTTGACTTGGGACTTGAGGTATTTATGGGTTGGGCTGGGTCGGGCTTGAACATAATATTAATTTATTTTATGTTTGCCCAAGCCAAGCCCAACCTGAAATATAAGTCTAAAATTTTGTTTAAGACCGTCTATATTAATTTTTAATTATTTTAAAAATATTTATATTGTTTTAATATAACATTTAATAATTTTATATATTTTTTCTATTTATTGAAAATTTTTATATAGTCATATTAACATTGTTTTAATGTTTATATTAGAATAGTATTGTATATTTAGTATAGATTTTTTTAATGTGTTATTAATTACATTATATATAAAAATAACAAAATATAAAGTATAATAAACATTAAAAACAAGTCCAAGCCCAACTTATATTTAAACGGGCCTAATATTTTTGCTCAAACTCTCTCAAAATTTGAACTGACTTTTAGACCTGAACGAGTAATTCGACCTATGAACAAGTCTACTTGTAATACCACTTCAGTAAATTAAATTATATATAGTATAGACTAATTATTTAAATTTACACAGAAAACAATGATCTCACTTTTAAAATAATGTCTTTAAAAATATAAATAAATGTATTTAAAATTTTTTTAATTGGGGTGAGAAAATAACAAAAGAGAGAATAATAAAATTTGAGCTCGTGTTATTTAGATGCTAGATTGAAAGTTCTAACCATTGCTCCAAGTGTTGGCATAAATATATTTAGACTTGAAATGAAATAATTATGATAAATTGTGTACCATATAAAAAAAGTTAAAACATGATATAAACTCTTATGAGAAAAATAATTAATATAAAATATTTATATATACTTGTAATTATTTAAGAATTTAATTGATATGATATCACACATAAATTAAATCTCAATTCGGTTATAAAAATAACTGAAAATTTGTTATTTTTAAAAAATAAATATTATTTTAAAATTGTATTTACATAAAATCTAGAAAAATACAATTGCACAATAAATTTTAAACCCAAAACATCAAAATCATAATTATTTAAACTTTACCCAAATTTCTTCACCTACAATATCATAATGTAGTAATAAAATATTTTCCATAAGTACATTGGATTGGCAGAATGGTTTATTATTATTTCGTGAATTAACATTAGAGAAAAAAAAAAGATTTGAAAAGCATCTAAAACTAGCTTCTTAATACATTTAAAGATTTGGATTATATCTAATTATAATGCTCAACTGGCAGACACTTGAAAGTGATAGAAAATCAAATCCTGCATTGAGAGTAGGTATCGGTGGATAAGTGATCAAAATCATGGTAGGGGTTATCTTTCCCAATTTTGACAATGACTCTCCTATGAACTTTCCAAATCAGAAACCAGAACAAAAAAAATTTATCTTTTCCAACTCCTCAGTCTGGGTGACTGAAAATGAAGTTTAACCAAAAACGATACCTTGGTTAGCTCTGAATTGGCTATTCAATAAATAAGCTGTAAATTACATTATTATTGTTAATTAAATATATAGGAGGAGTTAGGAGAGACAAACTCAGTAATATGAAATAAAGTAATTAAAGGTGTGGAAACAGCATGAAAATGAAAATTATAAGTATAACTAACTTGGTTGCCAAGAGAGAAAATGGGCAAATGAGGGGGCAGGTTCTTTGAATCACATGCCCACTGTTTTCTTCTAGCTTTTTTAGGCACCCACCTTATTTGGCTCGCTTTCATTTCTTTAATATAATTTGTATTTTACATCCAAATAAACAATGCTACTCTACTTTTTTTGAATTAATTGCATTTTTGGGCTCTCCATAACATCTCAAACCAAGGTTTTAGCTTTTTCTCCACTCTTTCTATTCAAAGGAATTGACAAAACAATAATTTTGTTTATATTTAATTTATCCACCATCTTCATGATTTGATGAAGTTCATCACTCAATTTTCATTCATTTCTCACACGTCTGTTGTTAACAAATTATTTCACTTTGGTCACCCTCGATTATAAGGGTCGACGGAAATCTTCCATTGCAAGTCGATATTGACAGTGGGAGTTGAGGATGGTTATGGATTATGAGAGCAGTGGATGAGATTTGAGTGTGTAGGAGGTGGTAGAATATTGAGTTAATGGTGGTGCAAAGTGGAGGGTGAAGTTTAGAAGAGACGAGGTGAAAATTATTTACATATGGGGAAAAGCAAAATTTGCCATGTCAGCCAAGTGACTAAAATGAAAATATTTGTGAACAGCGATCTTCTAATGATATAATTTACCTTTTTCGGGTATAAATAATAGCCACAAGTTGAGGACGGAGAGTGGTGACCGCAACAAAAGAAAGGGAAACAGAAACACAATTGCTATTCCCTCATCTACAACCAACAATCCAGCCCAAGCAAGGCCCACTCCAACTGTCCATATTTCAAATTCTGTGGAGCGCTTTTTTTTTTTTTAAATGCAAGTATTATATAACATAGATAATTATGATTAGATATACTGCAATTAAAAATTAAATTTTTACAAAAAAGAAATTAAGTATTTTATCCATTTATTCTTTATATTTTTAAAATATATGTAAAAAAAATTAGGTTCCAAATTTAATTTTGTGTAAAAATAAAATTAAAAAGTAAATTTGGATCTCATTACATGTTTTAGTCCACTTGGAAAGATACTCTCATTTTTTAATTTCACCACATCACTCAACGCCTTGTTTGTCGTACCATAAAATAAATGTTTCGGATATAGTTTATAACCAAGCCTCATACTTCGTGTATTTATATAATATTGATTTTTTATGTCACATGTATTTATACATTTAATTATTTTAACTTAATTAATTCAATTTTTGAATAAATATATATTTTAATATATAATTTGATTTCAATATTACCTAAATTATTTTTATTCAATTTGATTTCTGAACTCAACCTTCGTCGAATATTTAAGTACACTTTTGTAAAACTATTTAAAAAAAAAAGACTTGGCATGGCACAAATGTCACATCGAAAATGAGTTTTAACTATAACTTTAGTGATATAACTATAACTTTAGTGATATATATATGAAATATATAAGGACATCATAAAAAAAATCCATTTTTCATAAAAATAAAATATACATTTAAATAAATTTTCATAATTTTATAGATTCTTTTAATACTTTTATTTATTTATTTTTTTTGTAACTTTAAATAATTTTATAGTTTCTGTATATATATATATACATATATATTTGTCATTCTATAAAAATTCAAATAAAATCTCAAAAAAATTAATTTTTATATATTTCTTAAATTTTTATGTTTTGTTAATTTAAATTTTTTTTAAGTTTTAAATAATTTTTTTAATTTTTATATTTTTATATTTTTTAATATTTTTATAATTTTTTTTGAAAAAAATTAATGTGTTTTTTGACGTGATAGATATAGCTTGTTGATGATGTACCATGTGGGCCATAATAATTTAATTGGTCAACATCATTTCATTTTAACAAAATTATAAAATTGGACTTAAAACGTGTGATGGAAATAAAATATAGTACTAATTTGAAAAAGAAAACTTAGGTAGCAATTTAAATATTAAAGCTAAAATTAAGTACGGAATTATATTTAATATTTTGTTTTATTAGTGTAAGTAATTATTGTTTAAAGATACATGATTATCAGATTTATAAAATACATGATTATTTACTTTTATTTTCTTAATAATATATTTTTATTTTATGTAATAAAAAAATTAAAAAAATATTATTGTCTACACACTTGAATGATTTAAGTATAAAGAAAGTGTAATTCCATATTTTCGAAATTTATCTATTCAATTTTTTAGTTTTAATATAATAAAAGTATAAATAAAAATAATGTACAATTCAAGATGAATATAACATAAACTTAAATATTTATCGAATATTATCTATTTAAAGTTTTAGTTTTGATATAACAATAAGTATTTTCTTACAATTAAATTATAAAAAATTAAAATAATAAGATATTACTTAATTATAAATTCAAGATCAATTCAATACTTATTTATATTTAGTTGTAATACAATAATTAAGATAATAGTTTACATAAGGTAAAATGTCAAATTTAACTTTTTAACATTTACATATTTTATCAATTTGACTACTATTTTTTTAGCTAAATTTAGTTATCAAATTTAAAGAAAAATTATAATCCAATAATGACCCTAAAAATAGTTTCGGATTTCACGTTAATTCAAGACGTCAAACGAAATCGGCTCTGCTTAAAAGAAGCACCACTTATGAAATTACATTCTCGTTTATAGAAATAGGCTCAACAATTAATAATCGAGCTTGATTCTTAAATAGATTATCTGGACTTCCATGCGCATCTCCATGCTGATATATGCATTGGGAAATCCTAGCCAGATTAATAGCTGTTTCTATATAATGTTTTGAAAATGGGGAGCCATCAACATAACATTTGTTCAACTTCTGCCAATAATCCTCGATAAGTCACTTATGTGTTGGCGAGCCATTGCCTCTGAGCACCCAGTTTCGTTCATGTAGCATATTATTGCGTTTACACTTTTGCCTCTTTCTAATTCATCCTATAAAGTATTTCATGAATTAGTTCTCGGTACATGAAACTCAAACAAGACAAAAATTAATGGTGGAAATCAGTGCATATGTATATATATATGTATATATATACACCTTTGCAGTGCCTAAATCATTGCAAAGTCGAAAAATAATGGATGGCCATCTAATGACATCATGGTAATGTTCCAAGCTATGAAGTGCTTCAATGGTGATGTTTGCTCTCTGTAAAAAGTAGGTGTGGACTAGACAAAGATGTCCCGATACAGGCAACCATGCATTTTCAAGATATTCTTGGAATGTCGGAATGTGTTTACTGTGTGCCCAGTTTGCTTCTTTTAAGAATGCTTTGCATAGATCAGCCCACTAAAAAAAGGAAGAGAATTACGATTTTAATTAGATATATGAATTGTTGTTATACACTGGTATGTACTATGTACCGTACCGCTTTTCTCAAGTAAGGAAGGATGTTTTGTCCCTGGTCTCTAAGAGTTTCATAAGCCATCTCATTTATAGAGTTATAAAGGGCAAGAAAGCATAGCTCCATATAATCGGGCAGATTTTCTACGGCACCTAAATCCCATCTGAATATTAAAGGAATTTATTAGTGAATAATAAGATATAAATAATATTTCATATAAATACTTTCAAACCTTTGAACAGCATCAGTAAATGACTCCAGTTCATCCAAAGTGCCATGAACATCGTAAATATCATCGATTGTAGTTACAAAGGAAGCCACTTTGGTTAGAAACTTTTCTACAATGCCTGAATTGAGGTTGAGAAACCACTCCGACTGTCCAAAAGAAGCATTCCGTAAGCCTGTCCCTTGCGAAATTCAACTTGCTCGCCATCCCCATGTCCATCCACCATCTAATAATATTATTAAGCCATGTTAAGTACTGCAAGTAACTATAAAACATATATAGCTTTGAAAAACTTAACAGCTTATCATCTAATTAAATTACCTTGACATCTCTTTGAGATCTTCTTGAAGTGTTGACTGCACCATGTTGAAATCCACCTTGGCCAATTCCAGCAGGTTGAGTTTTGCATTATCTCTTTCGCCGTAATCCTCGATGTACCGTCGAGTTTCCAGCCTGAGCAATTTCCGATGCAGCGGCAGATCCAAGGCGCGGGTCACCTGTTGTGTTAAATCTTTCTCCTCCTCGCTAATACCCTTTAGATGCATCCGTGTAAAGACGAGGGCTTCATCCATCACATCCTCTCCTTCAAAGCGCAGAAGTGAAGCTTCGTACAAACTCAACATTGCTTTCACATCCTCGCACAGGCATTCCTTGAAATTTCCCTTACCATCCATGAAACCTTTAAACACATCTGCATTCAGAAGTATAGTCAGAATAATGGCAACCCAGACCTAGATTTTGAAAGCTTTAAATAACATATATTACCTTGAGAGATGTCGTAGCCGTATTGCCTGAGGAGTCTGAATCTTAGAGCTACTGCATGCAGGCCAATAGTATTCTCTGTTGCGACACCGGAGACGAATTTCGCTAGGGCTCTATTGATATCCATCTCGAAACGATGCTCCAACCCCAGCCGTTGTATGTCATCGATCAGTTGAAGCAAGTTCAGTGGGTCTGCATTTTCATCATTCATACCACACCTCAATTCCTCCTCTAACTTCGCTGCTCTCTCTTTGTATATGATATCCTGCCAATGTCATTAGCTAGCATGAAATGATTAATTAAGTAAACAAACAAACAAACAAAGTGTGAGGTTGATTACGTACGGCACGATCATTGTTCAAGGACTGAAGGAAATCGTAGCTCCAAATACTTGGCTGGTAATTGACTGAAGGTCTTTCATCTTTGGGGTGATGAGAAATGGAAAACTGAGTGGTGGTGGAGGACACAGCACCCAAGAAACGGCAAGTGCTCCTCAAAGAAGGAGGCTGAGATTGAAGTTTTGCAGGGACCATGATTTGCTTAGGGCTCAATCGGGGCAGGCAGAAGAGTATAGGGTGTGCCAACGCCATTTTCCGTGTGCTGTTTTTGTTACAAACAAATATTTTGACGTAGCTGAATTGTATAAACTCTAGTCCTCTTTATAGTACACATACGTAGCTTTCAAAGACAAATTATAGTTTAGTCGATGAGGCAGGACCCGGTGGGGAAAAAATTTCAAATTTCGCGTTATGACACGAGTGACTCGACGATTGTATGTCGAATACAGAAACAAAGTTCAACACAACTACGACAATTATGTATTTAAAAATATTAATATGTAGGTAAATGACAAACGATGGGAGGATTGATTTTTGGCTAGAATTAAAATGTAAATGTTCTACTGATAGTCACTAAACTAATTATAAATACGACAAAGGCAAGTGCACCTATCGAACAATAGTATAGTTATGGTGAGTAGAGAATATCGTATCCATGAGAACTAAAAGTACTAATAATTACTATCTTCTTATTATTTAGAGGACAAATTGGAGTGATTGTGTTTTAAATCTAAAATTACTAAACTAATTTAACTAAGTATGCAACAGAGAATGAATCAAGGAAATAATCGAAGATAACCAATGAGATAGACAATACCCAGAAAAGAATCCACCTATACTTCACATTTTATTATGAATCTGAATTAAATGATTTATTCACTTGTGTCTTGATACATAGAAATCCCTAAATTATGTTAATATCTCTTTCGAGAGTAAGAACAACTAACTCTAGGTTGATTAATTGAAATCTCTTTCTAATTAAAACCCTTATCATCGCATTAATTCGATCTATGGATTCCCTTATTAGATTTGACTCTAATCTGATAGATTTATATTATCCTATTTCTAAGATTGCATGCAACTCTACTCAATTATGCTAGATCTACTCTTAAATAGGGACTTTTGCTCCACTAAAATAAGCCCATTAAACATGAATTAATATCCTGGAAATATTAAAACAAGAAATAAGCATACATAATTGAGAACAAGAATAAATTGTTTATCGCGTAAAACGGAAATTAAATAAAATGATTCATCAAAGGTTTTATCCTCCCTAGGTATCTAGGGAATTAGTTCTTAATCCTGAATAGAAACATTTCAAAGTTAGAAAAACCACAAGACATAAAGAAACTCAATAAAACTTCGAAAGAAATTAAAAGGAGGTCTTCGATCTTGATGGAGATTCGTTTTCGAGTTGATTCCGATGATGTTATTCGAGTGTTTTCTTCGATCTTCTCTGATTTCCCATATGTTTTCTTCTAATAGGTATTTATAGACTTTAGAATACTCAGAAATCCTAAAAAATAGATTTTTTTTCGAGTGTTTAGGAAATAGAGTGCGAAATCGACATGAGCTGGCACATGTGCTTGTGTCCAGCCCGTGTAGCTCACACGGGCGTGTGACTAGCTCGTGTGAAAATGTCCAGGCTGTGTGGATTCTGAAAACAACTCTTTTTGTCTAATTTTGGCTCTTTTTTTACTCTTTTCACTCCTACATGCTCTCCTAAGTATAGAAACATGAATTTAAAGGATTAGGAACATCAAATTCATTAATTTACATAATTAATCATCCAAAAAAATATTAAAAATGAGATTAAAATATGTTACTTTATAGCTTATTATATATTAAAATAAATTTTTTGGTAAGTGGTAAAGTTAATATTTTATTGATGTAAATAGTATGGTTTTAAATTCAACTACATTTGAATTTTTTATTGAGTTTTTTTTTTAAATTTAATTCGGCTACTTTATTGATAGGAGGGAGCACATAATCCTAAAAAGAAAAAAAACCACCTAACCTACCAATTGAAATACAAAACATCACGAAAGAGTGGGCGAAGCCTCAATTTTTCATTTCTTAAGATAAAACCAGTCCCCTACTCTTTTGTAAGTGAAGAAAACGCAAATTTTCCTAAAAAAGAACACAACAAGAAAACCCTAAAGACTTAACCTTCCCTTATTCTTCCCTTCTTTTGTCGCATTGCTAAAATTCATTTCAACGGTGGACCTGTTAAAACAAATCCTTTATTCTCGTCTTGACTTCGTTCCCCCGGTCCATCATCTTTTGAGTTCCTCGGAGCTTTGTTAACCCGTCTTCTTTTTTAGACTTAGTCCATCAAACATCCATACATTTTCATTAATCAGTTCTTCTTTGGTCTCTAGCTATGATAGGTTCAACCTCCAATGGAGTTTTTTCCACCTAGAAAGTCGAAAAATCGCTTCCTCTGCCCTATGCTGCCATTGTATGCGCCGCTCCGTTGGCTTTTTGCGGTATGAATCGGAACTCAATATTTCAAAAAATTCTTGACATTGCTATTATTTTGTTTATAACTCCCCCGACGACTGATTTGTCATTTCCATGGTTTTGCAGTTTTTGAATAACGATCCTTGAGTCCCCTTCTATGATAACATCACTAAATCCCATTTTTTTTTAGCAAAAACGGCTCATTTAAGGTATGCATACTCTTTAGCAATTGTTAGATCTCTAACATTATAGATCGAGTAAGAACACAAACCCATTACAAGCCCCGTATGATTTCTAATGATAATTCCTAAGACTGCTTTGTTGCTTTGTTGAAGAAACGCAAAATCAAAATTAATTTTAACTTGACTTTCTGATGGAGGCTCTCATTGGGTAATCACTGTGTTATGTTGACATTTTAGTGCTTCCTTTAGCTTGTCAAGATCCGCTAAGTATGCTTTAATATAAGCTACAATCTCGCATGTTCTTTGTCTGATGCTTTCAAGGAAATATATATTCTTGTTATGCCATATTGCCCTTAATGATACTGCTAAGCATGAACATTTATATGCATTATTGAGATTGAAAGTCTCCGCTAACCATTGTTTCCATTCTTGATTTTCATGAACGGGGACCAATGTCAATGTCATTTACTGGACGACTTGTTTTGCGAGGATGTAGTCTCGGAAGATGTGGCTTACAAACTCATCTTCTTCTCCACAAAGTGGGCATAAAGCATCATATATCAGTCTACGACCTTTTAAATTACTTAAAGTAGGCAAGAAATTATTTGTAATTCTCCATAGATTAATTCGAACATTACTGAGAATTTTTAGACTCTAAATTTTTGTAAAATAACTTCTAGTTAGATCCTAGTCTGTTGTAATTTGATTTCCCATCATATTTAAATCTTCTAAGACACTTTTTGTAACCGTTTTTTACCATGTATTCCCCTAACCTATCACCTTACCAAACCCTTATATCTAGTTGCAGAGCGTTCCCCAAAGGAATAGATCCAATCTCTCTAGCTTGTTCTTCTGGGAAAAACCCTCTCAAGGTTTCCTACTTCCAGGTGACAGATTCATGATTTATAAGGTCTACAACTAAAATGTACCTATAATCAATATTCTGAAACTATAATTTTCCTTCCTTAGGAAGCCATGGATCGTTTCATATGTTAACTGATTTACTATCTTTGATTCTCCAACCCATTCTTGATTCCAAAATACTCCGAGCGTTCCATTTGCTTTTCCAGGTAAACGAAAGGTAAGCCCCTAGTTCGACATTCAAAAAGTCACTTAGTAGGTAGTATTTATATTTCATTACTTGTACAAGTAAGTTTATGGGATTGGTGATTAGCTTCCATCCTTGCTTTGCCAACAAGGCATTATTAAAATTTGATAAATCTCTAAATCCCATCCCCCCATGCGCCTTAGGGATACATAATGACACCTACCAACACTAGTAAATACCCTTATCTGTTTTCAAATTTTACCACCAGAATTTACACATAATATTCTCTAATTCTCAGCATAAAGAACTTGGTAATTTGAAACATTGCATAGCATAGATTGGAATGACTTGTAAGACTAATTTGATAAAAATGTCTTTACCCCCAATGGACAAATTGCGAATGCTCCAGTTTTTCACTTCTGTCAAAAAAATTTCATTTATTTCCACAAAAGCAATTTTCTTTCGCCTCCCCACCATTTTCAGTAATCCAAGGTATTTCTCAGGATTGTTGGTCATGCAAACCCCTAACTCCCTTCCTATTTGCAATTTAACCGCATCGTTGACATTGTTGCTAAAGTAAATTAATGACTTTTTGAAATTCACTATCTGTCCCGATATTTTTTCATAGGCATTAATAACTGATCGAATTGCTAAAGCTCCTTCCATTATTGCTTTTCCAAATAAGATATTGTCATCATCAGCGAAAAAAAAGTGGGTTATTGACAAATCTCCTCTACTTATTTTTTCCCCTTATATTTTTGTTTCCCTTATTCCTCTAGTAAGACTAAAACCAACCCTTTTTCCCTCCATTAAGCACGACTGAGTATGAAATGCTTTTGATGCACCACATGATCAATGGTACCGACTTGTTACAAAACCAAGCTTTCTCATCATATTTTCAATGAAAATCCACTCAACCCTGTTGTATGCTTTATTCATGTCTAGTTTTAGAGCAAAATTACTCAATCCATATCTTTCTTCTTAAAAGAATGCAATAATTCATATGCCACTAATATGTTATTTGTAATCTGTCTATCTAGGACAAAAGTGCCTTCTGCATTATCAATGCAGTAGCCAATAGCCTTCCTAAATCTATTGACTTTATCTTTTGAGATTATTTTATAAACTATACTGCAAAGGCTAATTGGCCAAAATTGGCCCATATTCTTTGGATTTTGAACTTTTGGAATTAGGACAATGTTGGTATCGTTAATTGCACTTAATTTTTTTTGGTTGTTCAAAATTTCTTAACAGAATCTATACACCCCTTTTCCTATAATATGCCAAAATTTTGAAAAAACATTGCAGGGAATCCATCAGTACCTGAGGCTTTTAGTGGAGCCATTAATTTTAATGCTTCTCATAAATCTTCTTTTTTAAAACTTGCTGAAAGAACCTCGTTAATGTGTTCAAGAATGCAAGGTTGGATCTCTGTCCATAAATTTTCACAATCCTGCATAGGTTTTGAGGAAAAAAGGATTGTTAAAATAATTTGATGTTAAAGCTAGCAATTCTTCATCTCCCTCAATCCATCTGCCACTCCCATCTTCAAAGCTTTTTACCATATTTCTTTTCTTTCGGTAGGACGCATAGTTGTAAAAAAAATTTGTGTTACTATCACTCATTTTAAGCTAGTTTTCCCTTGCTCGTTGTTCCCAAAAGATTTCTTCTTTGTCTGCCTCTATATTTAATGTTAGTTTAACCTCTGTAATTTCTGCTAGTCATTCTTCTTCAGGATCTTCATTACTAAGTTCCTCAAGTTTTTAGCTTAACTCTGTCCTTGTTCTGTTCCAAATACCTTTATTAATCCTGGCCCATTCTTTTAAACCATTGCCCAAACTTGCAAGTTTCCTTGGGAGACCTTCATTACTTGATCCCTATATTCTATTCACCCGTTCCTTAAAATCTTTTTCAAAAACTCTTTTTGCATTGAAACGAAAGGGAAAGTTTCTTCTTCCTTTAAAACTACCTCGATGCCCCAAAGTATTCATAAGCAACAGGCAATGGTCCAAAAAACTATGTGTCAAGTGGCGTAAATAATAACTAGGAAAAAAAACTCCACCATTTCGGATTTGCCACTCTTTTGTCCAACCTTTCACATATATTATTTTTTGCTATTTGTCATCTCTTTCATATGAACCATTACCCTGAAAAATTGAGGTCGTTTAATTCACAATCTTCTAGTGCTTCCCTGAATGCTTCCATTTGTCTTTCTTCTCTCAACCTTCCACTTTTTTTCTTAAAAAAGTACATTATTTCATTGAAATCTCCCATGACAAGCCAAGGCAGTTGACAATGCTTATGCAGACGTCGTAGCTTGTCCCATAAAACCCTCCTTAGATGCTCTATTGGAGATTTACAAAATCCTGTGAATCTCCATTAGATGTCTTCTTTTTCTTCTTTGACCTCAATATCAATGTGTGAACTAGAAAAGCTCCTAAGGGTAATAGTTAAACTTTCTTTCCATCCTAAAAAGAGACCCCCTTTAGAACCCTTCGTACCCACATTAATCCCGTTAACATATCCACACTTTTTCTTTATTTGTTCCATCTTTTTTTGGCTAACTTTTGTTTCTATGATAAATAAAAGTTAGGGCTGGTATTATCTCAGTAGATTTTTAAGACATCTTACTGTCCGTGGTTGCCCCAATTTGTGGACATTCTAACTTAGGATTTTCATTGCCACCTGTCAACCTGCTTATTAGCGATTGCTGATAAATTTATATCAAGATTAGTCTCTATACTAATGGCTTGTGACTCCTTTAGTTGATTCATCCTTTTTCGTTTCTTTCCTTCTATAATGCCAATTGGATCCTCTTCGTGGTCTTTAGTCATCCCCCTTAATTTATTATGTTCCACCATGCTGTCAACACCATATCCTTCGGTATCTCTACTATAGTTCATAACAATGCCCCTACCATTAGGCCTTGTTAGTATTCAATACCCCTCATTCTATATGGTTGGGATTTTGATGTACCATTCTGCATTGCTCTTCCCTCTCGATCCATAATTTTTTTTTTTTTGCTTTTAACCATATTCCTTGGCTCCTCTCGTAACCACCTACTTTCAAAATGTATATTCCTTCTTGGTGGTTCTATTAAAGAAAGATCCTATCCCATTTTCATGTCCTAATCTTCCACATAAAAAACAAAATAACGATAACTTTTCATATTGGAAAGTGCATAAGTGAATTTTTCCTTCCCATATATTATGCACTTTTTTATTTTCAATAGGCTTAGAATATCTAAACAAATCTTAATTCGCATGAATTTCTTTACACTTTTTGTTATTATCATTGCATCATATTTTATGAACTGTCCAATGAAATTACCCAATTGTCGTGCCATTCTTTCTAACATATAACATAGAACCAAGAGATAGATTATGAATTTGTACCAAAAAATTTGAGTAAATCAAAGAAACCTGAGTTGGATCTTCCCCATTCTCCAAACGGTGAAAAAAAATTAGATGTCTATTGAAAACCCATAGTGTGCCATTCATTACCCTCCATAAATCTAACTCATTATAAAAACGAAAAAAAAACTCTCGTCTTTGATCTCTATTATGGAAACACCTTCAATTGGATGCCATAGCTCAACAAGGACAGTCCTCATAGATGGGAAGTGGACTGTACTATTTGTTAGGACCTTTCCTACCAAACATAAATTAAATTCATCCTCGCTTTCCTCTTCTTCTCCGTAATCACGAACATGTTCTTCTTCCTCTTCAGTTATGTTTAAATTTTCCATCTCTTCTTCCATTGCCTTGTTTTTGAGGCCTATGTTCACTAGGTTTAATTTGCTATTCCTGGCACCGTTTAGATCCTAAATAGTAACATAATCGAACAATATGCGCTGATTTTTCCTCTTGGTAGAAACTGTTATAATATCTTACAATATCTGTTCTATAGACTGTCGCCTCCATTGGTTTTTCTTTTTCCTTCGTTTGAAAACCTAAAAGAATTTAGAGAAACCGGGTCCACCCTTACAACTGCAATAATCGACAGAGAAAAAAGAACGAAAACAAAACCCTAACATGCTATAATCGGTAGACTTTTTATTGAGTTTTTAAAAAAAAACCTTCAAATAGTATATCTTATGTTAATTATGGAAAGACACCAACTTAATCAATGTCTTAAATAATAGTGCAAAATATAATTAAAATATAAATATTGTATTAAAATAAAATTTTAGTTCATTGGTAAAGTTAATACTTTATGATGTAAATAGCATGAGCTTAGATCCAGTCACATGCAAATTTTTTATCAAAGTTTTTTAAAAATAAAAAAAATCAAAATACCCTTAAATAATATAATTAAGTTTAATTATGAAAGGATATTTTCATAATTTCTCTAATCAAGTTGGTGCTCGATTGACTCATGAAACCAACTCAATCAAGGGCTTAAATAATAGTATGAGTTAATTGCATCAAATATCCTCAAACTATGACCATCATTCTAAATTGGTCCTCAAAATTTTAAACATTCTAATTACATCCTCAAACTATCAATGATATATCAATAAGGTCATTCCGTTAGTAAAATTGTTAATTTAACTGTTAAATGAGATGCCAAATCTTATGTGGCATAATTTAAAATGAATTTTTTTTAAAAAATGAATATTTTTAAAATGAATGTTATAAAAATCTTGATATTGAGTTTTTCAATTTTTTTATTTTTCGAGTTTTTTTATAAAAACTCTCATTCACCCCCTTTTTCCCAATTCCATTTTTTTTAGCTTTTAATTTTAAAATTTATTCGACAACATTTTACTTTTCTTTAAAATTTTCATTCTAAATTATTTACATAAGATTTTACATATAATTTATTGGTTAAATTAACTGTTTAAATAGTAGAAGGACATGATAGATATAACATCAATAGTTTAAGATGTAATTAGAAAGTTTTAAAGTTTGGAGACCAACTTAGAAAGAGAGTCATAATTTGGAGATGTTTGATACAATTAACTCTAATAGTATATATATTTTTATAAAAAAAATTATTTCTTAATCTCACATGTAATTTTACTAATTGTTTAACCTAGTTAAAATATAAAAAAAATATTTTGATAGTTAAAATATTATAACAATAAAAAATTCAATAAATATTATTTTTAGAGATTTTTAGCTACTAATTAAATGGAAATATTTAAATATTAAATGCTAATGGAATATTTAAATATTAAATGCTAATGGATTTGTTGAGGTTTATTTTTATATATTATTAAAATATAGTAAAAGTGCAATTCAAAGTTGCATAATTTTTCATAAGAAAAAATGAATATTTTTAAAACGAAAGTATAATTTAATTTGGATATAAAAAATTTTATATTTAATAAAACATTTTAATATTTAAAATTAATAGTAAAATAAAATATTATTCTAATGTTAACATAATAATAAAATTAGCAATAAAAATATTTCTTACTCATTCAAAATATTAGCGGAACTCATTTTTTTGCTATTTAAAACTTTACGAATACCATCTTAAAACTCTTAAATTTTTATTATAATTAATTTAAAGTAACATATTATTTTTAAAAAATATTTTTATGAAAGAATATGTTTAATTTACTTCTCATATAATTAATCAAGTTTATAAAAATTGTTGGAAAAAATACGTAGCAAACAAAATAATTAAATATAAATAAACACATATAGAATAAAATCAAATAGAATAATTTATAATTAATTTTTCAAATATGAAAATCAAACAAAACCGTAACAAAAGTTGAAATAAAAAGGAAGAATAGAGATTTTACGAAAGTTGAGGCCTGTGAAACACAATTTCCTTAATACAGATTCGGCCACTCCTATGGTACTTGGAGAAACGTTGGTAGAATGGCTCTAAGGATACAACAACACAAATATCAAAGCAGTAGCACCTCTGCAGCGATTAACGAACGAACGTTGCCTTTTTTCTATAATTGGAATGTTTGAAAAATTCGAAGAAGAAAAGAAGAGTTTTGAGAGCAGCAGAAAATCAGTGTGAGAGAGTGGAAAATTGAGCAAAAAATTCTGAAGAAGTCTTGGGCAATTGAATCAAATCAAATTGATTAGAATCAAAAAATTTAGGATATATATCCTTTTATATTAGATATATATATATATATGCTAAGGAAAAATTAAATTTCGCGTTGGGCTAAAATATTTGTAGGCCCACTTTGGGTCAGTCATTTTGCATTGCCCACGTCGTGCGCCCCAGCCTCATTGAGTTTGGACTTGCACCCCTTTGCGCATGAGGCAAGATTTCAAGCTTAGACATTTAATCATTTTTTAAGAGGGTTCTCATATATAAACACATCTCACACTTGGTATTTAACCAATGTGGGATCTAAACTTTTCTTTTCCTCAACAAATATTTTCAAGTAGCTTACTTTGAGCATCAATTTCTCATTCATCACTCAACCATTTTTAGCATATGATATACCGTTATAAAGGCCTCATGGAGTAGAATAAAAAACCATAATTTTATGATTCAACTCTCCACCTTTACCTATTGAGAATATGCCTCAAAGTTTCATAAAAATAAAAATTTTTCAACAAAAATTACAAAATAATTTAATATATTTTAATTGATACTTAATGCAAGTAAATGCTTGGATAAAAAAATTAATATATATATAATTAATGAAATATATTGTTATATAAATGTATATTTTATTCTTTAAAATCTTATAAAAGCATGGATAATTCTAGACTAAATAAAAAGAACAACTAGGATGAAAATTCTTTACCTTATGTTATGTTGTGGCAAGTGTTTTTTGAAGTAGCTAGTTGAGTGCCAATTGAATGTTGTCATTTCTGTCAATATTGTGATAGATTATTACTTATATATTTGGATTTGATAATTTATTGAAATAAAATTACTGGGCTTTGAATGGTATTGATTTTGTGGATATATGGAAGCTCGACTTTAAAGGTTAATCCTTTTAAAGCAACTTTTTTGAAGGATGAATTAGTTCGGATTAAGTAATTGAATCCCTTAAATTGTGGAGAATGGATCGAGATAGCATTGAAGAATGAATCTCCAACAGTCCACTATACATTGGCCTTTATTAGCATATTGTATTTTGCTATTTTGTAGCTGTTATTATTAAGGGATTAGATTGTAATTGATTTCTAGTCTGTTAGTAAGTCCAGGAAAGTTTTATATATTGAGAGACTTGTATAGGTTTAAGTATAAAGCATAGTGAGCACTATTATTCGTTTGAGAAATGTATTTGTGAGCGCATTTGAGATCAAATAGTTGGTGTTTACAACCTAAGTTCTTAGAGGAAAATTTTAGAGGTGTCTATTTTAAGTCTTTATGTAATGGCTTAAATTCAAGGTTATCGGAACAGTGGTTTCGTAACCACAAATCCGATTTAAAGAGAAATTTATTTCAATATTTTTGCATGAAAATTGATATGATAGGAAAATCGTATGAAAATATTGATAGAAAAATTTTACCGATTTAGTGGTTAGTTAGAAAAGGAAATTATTGAAGAAATTGGGTAAAAACAAGATATCGGGACCTCTATCTTGTAAAAATGAGTCGAAAATAATTTTATAAATATTTATGAAATGTTATTAGTGTGGTATTAAAATTTCGTTAGGAAATTTTAATGTTTGGGTAGTCAATTAAATGAAAAGGACTAAATTGTAATAGGTGTAAAAGTTGCTAGAATGATTAAATAGCTTAAGAGTCTAATGAGAAAGGATTTAAAAGGAAATTAGACCCAAAAGTTATTTGGGCTGGACGGCAAGGGTATGAAATCAGCAGAAAAATTGAAAAATTAAGGGTAAAATTGGAATATTGCAAAATTAACTAAATAAAACTAGGACTAAATAGGAAATATCTAGATTTCTCTTCATTTCTCTTCAATTCCAGCAGCTAAAAACGCCATAGGAGGGTTCTCTAAGCTGGTATTTCATAATTTTTGCACCAAGTGAGTTAATCCTTGCCTTTTTCTTGTAATTTTTGTGTTTCTAAGACTTTTACAACTAGATCCTACTATTAAATTCATTAGTTTTTGATTTCATGGATGAAATTTAAAGTCACCATGGTTGAGTGCTGTAAGTTTATGATGAAATAGAATGAAATTAAAGCTTTAATTTGTTTATGAGATGATTTTATTACGTAATTTCAATAGAAATTGATTTTTAGGACCTAATTGTGAAAATGCTTGGAATTAAAGTATATTGCTGAAATTCTGATTCCTAAAGGTTGTAAACTAGTTTAAGGTGATAGAATAAAATATTAATTGAGAAAAATCAGTTCAATTGAGAGGCTAATTGAGTAGGGACGAAATTATCATTTATTAAAAGCTTAGGGGAAAAATGGTAATAAACAGCTTGCACAAAAACAGTTTGGACAGCAGCAGTAGACTAACTTTGAAAAATCACCATAAATTGTAGAAATCGAATTAGAAGATGAAAAAAATATAGAATTAAAGCTTATTGAGCCTAGTTTCTCATAAAAGAAATAGTGTAAGCAATGGATTTGTAAATTTTGATATATAATGAATTTTGTGAGATAAGGTCAGAATGAATTTGGGTTCCCCTGTTCTGACTTTGAAAAATCATAAAAAAATTGAAGAAAAACAATTATGGGTTTAAATTTATATGTATAGAATCCTTAATGAGTCTAGTTTTAATAGAAACAAACGAGAACATCATTTGAATTCTGTATGAAGAGATAATTAATTTTTAGTGAAGAAGGGTCAGAACTGTCGATAGCAGAACAGGGGTGACTTCAAAGAATAAACTGTACTTATTGGCTAAACAAAAAATTCTGAAAATTTTATGGTAAAAATATATATGAGTCTAGTTTCAGGGAAAATTAACGGATCTTAATTTGGAGTTCCTTAGCTCAAGTTATAAATAATTTAGTGACTATGACTCAAGTAGACAGCTTTGAATGAACTATAAATAATAGTTGAATTATAGAGAATGTCGCATATGAACATGAAATGTATTAAATTGATAATTAAATTTATTTATTTAGATCCGGAAGATTCAAATACGAAGCTAGATCGAGGAAAGGAAAAAGTTCGGGATTAGTAGATTTTTATTGTTTACAAACAAGTATCAAGGTAAGTTCGTGTAACTTGAATTATATTCTTAAATGCTTGAGATTGTATGTTATTGATGTGAATATGATTTGAATGTTCATTGTATGAAAATTAATGAAACATTGATATATTTGATAAAATGGGAAGAAATCCCGGTTGAATGAAAGGAAAATTCGATGGATCTCTGAAAAGGAATTGACGGTAAAAAGGATCTAGCCCGGACGGGTGATCCTATCTTGATATAGCCCTCCCGAAGAATATGTGTAAAATGGATTTAGCCCAGACGGGTAATCCGAATTAGGGTCTGAATTTAGCTTGGACTGGTAATCCCGACAATACTCTATGAGTTTATATTGTAGGGGATTTAGGCTGGACTGGTAATCCCGCTACAAGGTTGAGGTTCGCGGGAGTGTGCTCTCTGAAATGGATATGTGCGCACATGAATATGAATTGACGGACCCGAAAATGTACACTAAAAGTGTATCTCTGAAAATCCATCGAAAATTCCAAGAAATTCAATGGGATAAATATGGAAAAATAACAAGGAAATGGAAATCATGGTATTGATGAGCTCATCAATCATAGTATATATTATTGGTACATGGAAATTATTGTACTAACTTGAATGTTGAGTTTGTGCATATTAGGGTAATAATGCTTTGAATGGATATAGGAATGTTTATTGTATTGTATTGAAAATATTAGGTAAGTATAATTCTTATTACATGAGCTTACTAAGCACGAAGTGCTTACCCCGTTTCCTTTTTCCCTGTTTTGTAGTGTCAAGAGCTCGGAGGTCGGATTTGGTCGGAGACACATCACACTATCAACCTCAGGACTTCGGTATATAAAGAAACTTTATTTTGGAAATCAATGGCATGTATAAGCTAATAAAGTAAATGATTCTGTGAAATGAATGTAGAGTTAGCCATTGGTATGGTTAACAAACCTGGTTTTGGGTATGCGATGACGTTATTTTATAAATATGCATGAATTTATCTTGAAAATATGTTGAATTGGATTGGTTGATTTGGATTGGTCTCGATATAATATTGCAGGGAAGGTTAGATATCTGTAAAGGGATTATATTGAATTTTCCTAAATAATAATAATAATAATAAATTCGTAAACTCTGGTAATACCTCGTACCCTATTCCGGCAATTTATACGGGTAGGGGGTATTACACTTTAAGATACAAAAGTAAAGTTTGTTATATTAAGTGATAGAACTTGAACCACTTGTTGTATTGGGATTAAAGATAGTAAAATACCTTGTTGGAAAAAATCCGGTTCAAATTTGGTTTTTTTGTATAGCGGAAAATTAAAATTTTGAAAACCGAGTCGGTTTGTGATATTTATAACAATAATTTTTTTTCCTAAAATCGCAACTGTTTTCGACTAGACGGATCCTTGCTGTTCCAAACTTTCAATCGAACAACCTTCTTCGCTATTCTCGTACCACGAACGACTTCGAGAGTAGACTTGAACAAATTCGAATAAAACTCAACAAAAAATTTACATTACTTTCAGTAGAAAAACAAAATTCTCTCTTAAATAGAAACTAATAGAATTGTTATTTCAAAAAATAGAAGTTATACTTAGAAAATAAATTATCACTATTTTTGAGCAAAATAATAATATTTTAAAATTATGTATTTAGCCTTACGAATGTCATCTATTTATAGGGAGATAAGTGAAACCCTTGTTGAATTAGTAAAAGTTTATTTCAATAGAATAACAAAATCCTAGTTCAACTAGAAGAGAGAGGAGCGACAACCCTAGTTGAATATACTAGGGTTTGTCCTCCCATGTATCAACATGAAGGGCCTTTGGGCCTCTCTCGTATCGGGTCCAATTATAAGTGCTTCCTGAACTTTTAATTTAGCACTTTATAATTCAATCAAATCCAATATATGTTTTTCTATTTTTCTAAAATAAAACATAATAAATTAATCAATCTCCCAATTAAATAATTTTCTCACTCGATTCTAATTCCATTAAAATCATAGTAACCTTACCATAAAAAATCTATGAGAAAACATATTTAATATTTCTACATTCAACGGATTCACAATAACTAATTAATTTAATTATATTTTTGAACTTCAAATAATTAATTAATTAATAATTCAAAAAATCATAAATTAAATTTTCAAGTCATTTCCATTTAGTGAGAAAATCACATTTATTTCTGAATGTTTTCCATTGCTCTAACTTTACCATTTCTATCCTTTGTTTTTTATTTGATTCAACATGCAATTCATTTCAGGTTTCAACGAGCTAGTGGAGGGATAGATTGGACATATGTACTTAGGACTCAAATGATTTATAATTAAGTTATAAGTTTTCATCTATTAATTATAAACTCATTTAGTCACGAAGTCATTCTATTATAGTATCGTGATTGAGCTTTGCTTAATGACATGACATTACAAAAGCAAGTCAATCAATACTCATCCAATGACCTTATCATAAATGTGTTACCCTAATAGGATATCCTTAATCTCTTTAAGATAAATCCGCTCTTGATACTATTTTATCTCATGGTAATAACAATTACATATTCCTCCATGAAAAGTCAGTTACTATCAAATAGTAATCAAGTCATTTAACACAAAGACGAACGACCAGTGACTACGTTTACTTTTCATCTATCATGTAATGCCAATGAAAGGATATTATTTACTTGTGTTTTGGGTTATGAATTCCCCTATTGTGAATGATGCTACATGCTGCAGAAGTTGTATACCCAACGCACTAGCTTTCGATTCCTTATATATTTGAACTCGAATTTTTACTTACATCAAAGTGTATGAGTCACACATACATAGTCCATCATCCACTCAGGATTAAAGAATGTCACACGTTGAATGTCACAAGTTAATTGTAACACCCCTAACCCGTATCCGTCGTTGGAACAGGGTTACAAAGCTTTACCTGACAAACGAAATAGTAAATCATTCAAATAATACATTAATACAAACATAATCAAATTTCATTCAAATAAATTCATAATGTCCCTTAATCGAGCACTTGAGGCCCTAAAAATACTATAGAAATAGTTTGGGACTAAATCGAAAACATTAGGAAATTTTAGGAAATAGCTAAAAATTTTGGGCTATAAGGGTCACACAGCTGAGACACACACCTGTGTCCCAGGCCGTGTGGACATTTGAAATAGGGACACACAACCCGTACTCGTGTAACTCACTGACTTGGGTTGCACGGCCAAGCCACACGCCTATGTGCCAAGCCGTGTACCTTTCGAAATGATCTCACACGCCCGTGTGTTAGGCCGTGTAACAGCCTGATTTGCATGTTTTGAACCTATAGGGGACATATGGCCGTGTTACACGGTCGTGTACTACACACAACTGAGGCATACGCCCATGTCTAGTGGCCTCAAAATGAACTTTAAGACACAAGTTTACCATTTCAATTTGCTTGAACCTTAAGAAACCCAAATACTAACCAAAATACCAAATCAAGATAACATTAATTGGGTCAAAAATGCATCAAAACCAACCTAATATGTGCCTAACCAATGTACCCTCATTAGTACCACAATTATATGCAACTTTACCTCAAAATACACATTAATTCAATTCGTCAACTCATTCAAGCAATACCAAAACAATATACCTAATAAAGTTACCACAATCACAACAATTCAAATATATGTAAGCCATACATACTAGCATAAAAACTATACTTCATTCTCTTACCATTTGCAAATTGGTTATTTGCACAAAATATCATTCGTCACATTTACATAAGCTAAACATTAACCAAAATAGCACAAGAGCCTATACACGCCATATAATTTGAATTAAACGTTTCAAAAACTACCGAGATAAGCTGGATAGTGTGACCTGAGTGCCGATCCGATTGTCCAACCTTTTGAAAATCTATAATGACATTAAACTACACAAGTAAGCTTAATGAAGTTTAGTAAGTTCGACGAGTTAAACGAAAATATTCCCGAACTAATTATAATAAATCAAACAATAAAAAAAATCCAATTAAACTCCCTGTCATTCACAACTTCAATCGATAAATACATCCGTATTCAAATCAATACAAAAATAAATAACATATCTTTAAATTCCATTAAATAAATCATCTTATCGAGATTTTTCCATTAAAAGAATGACTTACGGATAAGAGTACATCGTCAATAGAAGCTCATAAGAGCTGGTCCTCCCGAATACACCAGTAGAAGCTTGAAAGCTGAACAGAAGCTCGTAAGAGTTGATCCACCCAATCATACTAAACAAAAAGTAAAACACGAGAGTTAGAAACAAATGCTGAACCCCAGTTTAATTGGGTAAAATGTCAATATCTCCCTCCAATACCATCTCCACTCCAAACCCCCGTCATGCACCAAATCGCAAATATACTCAAATCTCGCGTTCAATTCAAACCGAATATCCAATTCAATATTATAATTCAAATAATAATTCATTTCCAATGATAGAATATATGCATAATACCAATCATTAATTTATAAAAATTTTAAATTTTAACCGTACGAACTTACTTGGACTGAATTGTAGTAATTGTAGAAGTTTAGGGACTATTCTGCTATTTTTCCTTTTTTCATGAGTATCTACGGGATCTTAATCTAAAATATAAAATTACTCATTTATTAGCATATATTTCATTTCCAATCCATTTTACAATTAATACCCTTTTATTTTTCAAATTTACATAATTACCCCAAACTTTTACAATTTTTGTAATTTAATCCCTTAATTAGTTAATCTATCAAATTAACTAATTTTCTCAAATAAATAATCTATCCAAATATTCTAGGACCTCATAAATACCCTAATAAACCTAAAATTCACTATCAAACCCTAATATTTTGACATTTTTACAATTTAATCCTAAAATCAATATTTAACAAAAATCACTTTACAAAATCATCACACAACAGAATCAAAGCTCTAAATCCGTGTTATTCATCAAAAACATCTAATATTTTTTAATGGAAACTTCCAAAATTTTTAACAGAATCGAAAACGAAGGTACGGACTAGTTGGACTAGTTGCAACGATCTCAAAAACATAAAAATTATAAGAAACGGGATCAAAATGGACTTACATGCAAAGAAATAAGCCAACCAAAGCTTTCTCCTCACCCTAATTATGGCATTCAGCCATTTGAAGAGGATAATGATAAATTTTTGTTTTTCATTCTTTAATTTAACTTAATTTAATTAAACTTCCATTTATTTACAAAATTACCCTACTATACACACTATTTTATTATTTTCTATTTAATTGTCATTCCATTATTACAATTAAATCATAATTGTTTCTTAAGTCCTCCCTCATTTATTAATCAAGCCATTTAATCACTTAATTGTTATAATTAACATATTTTACACTTTTTACAATTTAGTTCTTTTTTTAATTAACTAACTAAACGTTAATATTTCAAAATCAAATTTTAATACGACTATGATGACTCTATAAATATTATAAAAATAATATTTATGAGTCTTTATGATGGAAATTTGTGGTCTCGAAACCACCGTTCCTTCACCACTGAAAATCGGACTGTTACATTAATAAATCCATAACCAGATTCATGATCTATTCTTCTTGGGTCCAGTCTGATGTACTACCAGTCCAATCAATCACATTTTTGTCTCTATCTTTTGGGAATCATCTACTCCAATGCCCAAGATAAGACATCTCCCCATTAGACTTGATAGACAACATATTAGTTTTTCAATCGGTTTGTTAATTTTTTATTAGACTAAGGACATATTTAGGTTCGTTTACTAATATAAGTTGTCTTTCTGTATTATGATTCAAGCACGTAATACTGTCTAGTATTAGTTTAAATGTTAAACAACTAGTGAGCTAATATTTGTTTTTATTTTGCTTTGCATGCAAAAACCACTTGAGGACATCATATAAAGTATATTAACGTAATTCATGAATTATTTTAATAACTAATCTATTCAAAAATAATTATAAGTGTACAAACGAATATACTACACTTAGGGCATTAAATCTAACATACCTCATCGAGATAGGCTGCAAAAACATAGAGAAACTGACACGTGTAAACAATTTTTTGTGTTCTTTATTTATTTTATTTTAATTTATTTATCGTAATTATACTTGAAGTGACCACTACAATCAAACATTCACTCAATGCTCAGTGTCACTATTCCTTTTAACAAAAGAATTGACTATAAAAATCTTATCGCATCCTAATAATTTGATAACTCAAATACGATTTAATTTACAAAATAAACATATTAAAATTAATATAATATGAATTGTTTACATATCAAACTATATGTAAAATACTAATTTAAATATGATTGTCACGTATAAAAAACATAATATAAATACTTATAACTAAGTCAATCAATAAAAAACCTCATTAATAAAATTTATTTTAGTTTGGGGAATATGTTTGTATGGATTTCCTCATTTACAAAATTAATTATTAATATTTTTTTCTCACACATGTGTCGTAAGGTTAAAACTTAATTCTCGCAAATTACGTAGTTTTAAGGTAATTTTTTTTACTTTAAATCTATCTAAGTCAACCTAGTTCTCGAAAAATAAAAATACTCACAGAAATTCTTTAAGACACCAAAATCAAGTGAAAGCAAACTCTTGAACGAAGAAGCAAAAAGCATACAAAAAAGCCACAAGAAAACTGAACACACCAAATGTTTGAGGGAAAATGCCTCTATTTATAGTTGAGCTCCCCCAGATCCAACGGTATAATTAAATTACATCGACGGTCAAGATTAAATCCTATCTACAAGATGAGAGTTTTAAAGAATTTAAACTCTATACAATCTTATCTATTAGGATTTACAATATTCACCATGATAACTCTAGTTTTATTGGGGTGTTCCACTGAAGGTTTCATGTAGATGGGCTTCTCCATATGTTTCATAAATCGGGTCAATTCAAATGGACCAAATGAGACTCATTTAATTAATTAATCTCCATAGGACGTTCTGTGTGTATTAATCAGAGACTTAAATTCGCGACCTTTACACACTAGCTTCTTATTCTCAGGTTCTAAAATGTCCAAAGTTTTTGGTTTTTTTAACAAGTGAGAAAAGTAAGAATTGTTCTAAAGATTAAATTCGAGGTAGATGCGGGTAAGCTAATCAATTGGTCACCCAACTTTTAGGGTGTTTTTATTTAAGTCACTCGGTCGTTAAATCTCTAATAATGGTTGACTGTACATATCACATCATGTTTATATTTTTATTTTGATCACAAAAAAAAATCATTTTTTAAGTACTGATCGGGGTAAAAAATCAAATATTAAAGTGAAAAAACAGTAGAAACTAAAATAATGCTTTAAAAATTGCCAAATTGTACTTGTTCCCCACTATTGAAAGTTTTTTTTTAAATATTAAAATTTTAAATTTCAAAGCATTAAAATCAATTAAATACATTATTGAAAACATTTTATCTCTTGATAGTGTCAGTCAATTTATTAATATAATATTTAAATTAATTAAATTAATCTCCTTCTAAATTTTAAAATTTTATTTTATGTTACCAAATTAAATTAACTAAAATAACTCATATTTAATAATTTTCTATGAAACCCAAATTTCTTCTAATGATATGATCTTGAATTTTTCATGTTAAGCTAAAAGCAAAAAAAAAAAATCCTTAGAATTAATTAATTTTATTTTTCATGCCAAATAAAAGCTAAAATTTTTCATCACTTTTTTACCCAAACAATAAACAAGCAATTAATGGACTTTTCTTTGCTTTTAGCTCAACATGAAAGATTCAAGATTATATTTTTCGTAGACAATTATTAAATATGAGTTATTCGAGTTAATTTCATTAAGAATAATTTGGAAACATAAACTAAAATTTTACGAATTAGAAAGAGATTAAATTAGTTAATTTAATTACTTTCAATATTTCAGTAACAAATCAGTTGGCATTATGAAAATTCTTTTAACAATTTATTTAATTGATTTTTATGTTTTAAAATTTAAAATTTCAATATTGAAAAAAATGAAATTGGGTGATCAAAATAAAAGTATAAACATGATGTGGCATGTATAGTCTAACTGTCTTTAGAGATTTAACGATTAAGTGACTAAAATAAAAGCATCTTAAAATTTGAATGATAAATTACAAGAATTTTATTTTAGGTGACCAAAATGAAAGTACTCTAAAAATTGAGTGGCCAACTAGATCTTCATGACTGAAATAACACTCCTATATCTCATAAACATGAGCTTTTTTAGGAATCTAACACTATAAGTTTAAAAAATTATGAAATGACTCAATTTCAAGATTAATTATGAGAATTAGCTTATTTCTGTAGTAGAATTGAATGTCGTCACTTTTTCAAGTGACACCATCCTAAAAAATAAAAATAAAAATAATTTTTTTGTGCCGCCTAACAAATAGATAGAATTAGACTGAAACGTGCAGGGGCAAAGTGTTCAAGGACTGATAAAATATCGAAGTAACTTTTTTTTCCTTTTCAACAAATAAATTTTTTATATATAATAAAATAATTTAATTGGTAATATTTGATTACTCTTGTGACTTACTTTAGTATGGATTTTTTTTTGTAAAAATTATTACTCATATTTCTAATTACAAATTTAAATTTACATTAACTTTTTTTATATCTAATTATTATAATATGTACCTCATGTTATTACATTAATAACTAAACCAGGTATGAATAATTTAATTAAAAAATAATTATTAGTTTAAACATGATATGAGAGTAAAAAGTGGAATGTCGAGATGTAGAAAATTTTCTTATTTAAAAAAAAATTGATAATTAGGTAATGATTAAGTAAAAAAATGAGTGTTATCGTCGGTTGATCAGATGTCATTGACTTTTACTATAGCAAATATGTTATTTTCTTAAAATAATTTTTTCGTATTTAATTAATATGTTAGAGTATTATGCATTGATAACAGTGGGGTCCACTCCTCCTGTCATATTTGGGTTTGACTTTGACTTTAGTTGCTGTCCTGGCATCCCATTGAAAATTAAAATGAAATCAACGTGTTCCTCCAGAATCTCCTTGGATCAGGTTCACGATGGCTTTCTCAGAAAAATAATATTAAAACAATAAATCAATTTCTAAAGGATCCAAATTTGAACAGTTGGTGGTGACTGGTAATTTGGGTATAAAAATTTTAAATTTTATAATTTTATGGAAAATATGTTTTTAAAATTCAAAAATAAAAATATAAAAAAACCTTTTTAATATTTAAAAATATAAATTTTTTTTAAAATTAAATATTATCTAAATTGAACTAGAACGATGGAATCAAAAATAGATTGGATATCAAACCGAGCTAAAAAAATCGATTAAATCAACAATTGAGCTAATTTAACTAATTGATTTCTAAAATGGTTGGCCTGATCAGTCAAAACAAATAATTTATAAAAAATTATAAAAATTGGTTCAACAGTCAGGTCAATTAGTTCTTTTAGTCCGGTTCAATCAGTTCATACCGATTCATAGGACAATTGGGTTTTAAAATTTTTAAACTTTTTTAACCTTTAAAATTTATAGTTTTTTGTCAATTTGGTCCATATACTTTAAAATTACATAATTTTTTAAATTATTTTTTCATATTATAAATAACATAAAAATTTTAAAAACTCTTTAAAAAATAAAAATAAAAAATGTTTTTTTTAATGTAAAAAAATTCACAATTTAATGTTATTTAAACCGGATTGGTTGAACCAAAGATCATCTGGTATCATTTTGGTGAGAGGTAAAAAATTGATTGAGCCATCGATTTTTAGTCCAATTTAGATAACATTTGAATTTTAATTTTTTTATATTTTCAAAATATTTAAATTTTTTATTTGTTATTTTTGAATTTTAAAGAGTTTTTATTTTTTATAATTTTTTAAAAAAATTATATCTTTTTTTTAAAATATTAAAACATTTATCGTTTTCAAATGCCCAAATGGCCACAAATAATGCCAATCTGAGCCTTTGGGAGACTAGAATTTTTTTTTTTGCTCAAAATATATAATTTGACTAAATAAAAGTGAGTTATAATTATTTAGATAGTAAATTATTATTTTTGTAAAAAGGTTATTTGTAACTCACCCAAATGCAAACTCAACTCCCTGTCTTCCAAACAATATAACCATTTCTTTTATTAGAAATTTGAACTTGCCAAAAAAAAAGAGTTGCAAATAAGGATACACTATCACGAATGTTTCCTTCAAATTTACATTAAAGTTTTCAAAGTCATATTATACTACCGGTTTCCGGTTTTCCATTTCAATAGTTAAATTAAATTGTTTTATTCAATTGAATAAATTATTAAAAATTATAAAACTTAAATTTATATATATATTTAAAACATCAATTCAATTGGGTTTATATTGGTTCATGAATCAACTAAAATTTTTAAAATCGAACTTATGATTAAATTAATTGGACCACTAATTCTTAATTTAATCAATCAAATCGATTCAACAAACAATTCAACATATTCACAAATTTAAAAAAAAACCCGAAAAATGAAAAGAAAAAACAAAAATGAGAAAAAAAAAACTAAAGAGAAAAAGAAGAGTCCTAATTTAATCTCCCAAATGTTACCATAAATTAGAGGTGATCATGGGTCGGGCCGGGCAGAGTTCGGGTCGGGCCCAGACAAAATTTTAGGCCCGTCTACTAGGCCTGGGCCCGGCCTGACTCGAAATATGGGCCTAAAAATTTGTCCAAGCCCAGCCCGAAATAAAATTGCTAAGCCCGAGCCCGGCCCGGCCCGATCCATATTAAAAATTTTTATTATTTCGTTAAATAAAAAAATTTAAAAATATAATAAATCAAATTTATTTAAAAACATAAAAATAAATATTAAAACAAATAAAAATGATACTAAAATAATTATTAAAACAATACACAAATTGACAATATAATAAAAATGGTTATATTAAAATTTTAAAATGATTAAAAATAAAATAAAAATATATTAATATATAATTTGGGCCCGGGCCAAAAAACTCTTACTCGAGGCCCGACCTTTTTTTTCTAAATGGGCCTCATTTTTTTGCCCAAACCCATTTTTCGGGCCTATATTTTTATCCAAACCCTCCTACTTTTCAAGCAGGCCTTCGGGCCGGGCCGGGCCACCCGGCCCATGATCAGCTCTACCATAGATACACCACCTACTTTTTAAAATTTATGCCGTTAATTTTTTTACCTATTTTAATATTGGGTAAACTACACCAATCATTCCTAATCTTTGTTTAAAATTATATTTCGGTCACCCAACTTTCAAAAGTTACATAATAGTCACTAACGTTATCAAATTATTGCATTTTTTTCACTCAACTTTTCTATAGAGATATAGAACTTTTATCAGTAATTAATTTCATTTATATTATATTCTATATCATTTATATTTTAAAATAAAACAAGGGCTCTAAAGAAATATCTCAAATAACAAAAAAAGAAAGAATTGTTATAAAATAAAGAGAGATGAGGAGAATAAATAACAAAAAAAAAATGAAAGCAATTGAGAATGTACTTTATTGATCAAAATGGGTGATCATAATGCTTCATCATAGTCCCTATTTATAGGCATAAAAATATAAAAGAAGTAGAGATCTAATTCTAATAACTATTAGAATTAAAAGTACATTAAAATTTTATCTTGATCATGATGGACATCCACTTAATAATATATTCATAACACTCCCGCTTGGATGTCCATTGATAGATAATGTGCTTCGTTAAAACTTTATTAGGAAAAACCCTGTGGGATAAAAACCTAATGAAGGAAAAAGAGTACATAATCTATAATACGCATAATGTGCTGCCTTATTAAAAACCTTACCAGGAAAATCCAATAAGACAAAACCTCGATTAAGGGAAAAAGAGTGCAACGCGTATTTACTCCCCCTAATGAAAACATCACATATTTTCTCATATTCTACATATTCAATCTTGGATACTAGTTTTTCAAATGAGTATTTGAATGTATTTGATAAGCATTTATATTACCATTTTTTAAAAAGTTACGAGTGAGGGAAATTTGGGGAAATATATTTTGATCTCTTCATGAGATTCAATAATAATCATAACAAACTTTAATCGTGATTCTTTTAAAAAAACACAAATAGGTATTTTGGATCATTTTATAATCCTCATTCAACTACTATTCACTAAGTCAAATTTACCACATTTATTCAAATTATTTCAATTCATATAAATGAATAATTTCTCGAGAATTTCAATATGCTTCTAGCATCCTAAATCCTTTAAGGATTTTAATATAAACTTTACTATATAATGATTCATAAAAGGTTGTAACAATAAACATTAAACGCAAGTTAAATCTTTTATGAATTGTCACTTTAATAATATATCTAAAGGTTATTGCATCCACCACAAAAGAATATTATGTCTTTTCATAATCAATGCTAGGACTTAGTGAAAAACTTCATATTTTTATTCTGCTTTTGCAAAACTACTTCAATTGCACCCTCACTGGCTTTATACCTTTAGATATTTGGACTACTAGTCCAAAACTCTACAAATTTAATTATACTTGAGTTGCATCTTTTTATTTTGATCAATTTATTCCATATCTATATTTCTCAATAGATTTATTTAAGATCCTCCTTTTATTTCATTATTTCAATAATAATATTACATGCAAAATCATTATGACCATTTTTATTATTCAATTCCACATTTTCTCGAATTGATATAGCTTATTGAGATCTCTTATTTTTATTATTTTAAAATTCCGTTTTAGGTAACTGAATATCTTCTGGAATTTTACTTATTAGTTATGCCTTGGGTCTCTTCTAGAGCACCCGCCTCCACTATATAACCATCTAGAATAATCTTCATCTTTGGAACCGATCAATCTATTATTTATTCTAACTGATTGTCCTACTGAGACTTTGATTCAAATTAAAATATTAGATGATATATAACACTTGGTTATTCTCTTTAAGGTTGTAAATACATCTAACAGTTAACTTGTAATAAGTTATCCTTATTGAACTTCTGGTTCAATTACTCTCCTTTTAACTCATTACAAGTTATTGTTTCTCCCCCCTAATGTTGGGAAAACTAACAACTCATGTCACAATTAAATCTCGAATTAATTGCTCAAAAATATTATAAGGAGATTCATATAACTATACATTCCCAATCTCTTATTATGACCTGTGCATTGTGGTGGAGCAGTTGGAACATATACCGCACATCCAAAAATTGTAAGATGGGAAATATTTGGCTTTTGACCAAAAATAAATTGTAATGGGGGGTATTTATAATTTATTGGCTTGATGTGTACAACATGTAAATCAATACAAGCATGAATCTCATGCTGAAATAAAAAGTTTTGTTCTCATAAGTAATGGTTTAGCTATTAGTTTGAGGCATTTGATAAACAATTCAGCTAAATCATTTTGTGTGTGAACATGAGTTACAGGATGTTCAACTTTTATCCCAATTGACATGCAATAATCATTGAAAACTTGAGATGTAAACTCACCAACATTAGTGAGATGAATTGTTTTAATTGTATAATCTGAAATTAATCATTTAAACAAGCAATCTCGCAAATGATAGGTTGCGAGTTGATAACGCATGTGATTATTTTATAGATGTATCTACCAAAATCATATAATATCAAAACCATCCAGATGGTAGATGAATGGGCCCATATTCATTTCAAACATACAAGAAATTAAATCTCAACTTTAGCTAGTGAGTTTCTAAGAACCAATTTTTTATTAAGAGCAAGCAACAAATGAGAATTCTTTAAATTAAAGAATCTTCTGGTTCTTTAATGGATGTCCATATGAATTCTCAATTAATTTTTGCATCCTATACGATCCAGGATGGTTAACTAGTCACGTCAAGTAGTAAACGCATTTATATTAGTAAACTTCTAGTTTAGTTTAACATGTGTTTCAATTGTACTAAATTGTAAATTGTAACAAATTGATAACTTTATTATCATTCCTTTTATTTTGTATCTACATATAAGTACTATTGTGACATTTACAACTGGAAATGTATAAATCAATGTGAAGTCTATAATGTCACCAAGTCAATAAATATAATTTCTAAATAATTATATGCAATATTCGGTTCAGGGAATATGCCAAAATCTTCAAATACCCAAAAATCTATTAATAAAAAACTTTGAGAGTGAATCTTATTTTCCAAGTGTACAATAGGTAAATAACCAATGACTTTTCATAAATAAGTTTTCTCTTTTGCACGTTCTCATCAGTAATATTTTACTATGTAATTTTAATTGAGAACTTATTCTGAATATTGTAGAGCTATACTCATAGTTTAAAAAAATTGCAACTTTAGGTGCATCAAATCATAATAAGCTTTAGATAGAATTATAATATTCTATTACTCATAAGTAGATCTTTTATAATAAAATATTTTGCTTTCAACCCCTTTAATAGGGATGATGACAAAAGAATATCACAAAAATTATAAAATAAATATAAATTAATAACCAAATCCCCCTTTTTTATTCATATGAAATATAATATTTTCCTCATTTACAATCTCAATATGAGATCCATTACAAATAACTCTTAAAAGTAATGCATTAACCATTACAAATTTTTGCTTTTTAGATAGTGATATATTAGCTCTTCTAGAGCTTTCAACTTATTTTATACTATCAAATATTGAAATAATATTTGTTTGTTTCAATAACAAATAAGATAAATATTTCCTATCTGTACTGATAGAATTCATTACTACATTTTCATATCCTTCCTCAAAGAATATTAATAAAAATAAAATATCTGAGCATACGCCACATATGTGGCCTATAATATTCCATATCACATTGATAACATAAGTTATCTTTACCCTCTGAAGAGTTATCTTGAGAACTCTCATTGTTATATTATTTATTACTATGTTCTCACTTTTAGTGGTCCATAATTGTATGTTTTATTTTCTTTATATTTACATTCACTTCAGGGAATGCAACAAATCTAGTAGGGCGAACTTATAAACATCCCAATAGATTCTTTATTTCATAATCACCATCGCAAACATGTGTGAGATTTCAAATCAAAATCGATCTATTCATGATTATTTATCAACTATAATAAACATATATAATAAATAA